>NW_027271902.1:57500-385830 GCF_040938485.1 Diadema antillarum
GCCAGTGTAACCGCGATCACTAATTAATTAAAAACTTAATAATTCTCGAATTAACGTTCATCCATTTGCGGGGGAGTGGTAGAAACACTACGGATCTAAATTACAAAAGGGTCAATATTACGTTAATCGCGCTCTGTTTCATTCTCTAAGCTCATTTTACTTTTCATCTTAATCATCTACGGACATAGGCGTGTCTTCATCAGCCCGAAGTTTCAAAATAACGCGCTATCTTGCGGTTACCAAACTAGTCCGATGTCAAAATAGCGCGCTATCTGTGTAGTGAAGACGCAGATAGCGCGCTATTTGATCGGGAAAATTTCCCCCAAAATCTTGGTCTAGTTCGTCAACTAGAGCGCTAATTCGTGAGATAGCCCGCTATCTTGGGTGCGTCTCCATCAGCCCGAAATTTTCTCGATCCCTCCACGCTTCTGGTTAGCCACCTGGCAATGGAAAGCGCATGTACAAGCAGCTAGTGATTGTGTATAGTACATTACACGCACGGTGTATTCAAGGATCACATGTGTGTACTATAGGCCTATTGTTGTTGTCATCTTTAAAACCAGGGAGGTGATTTCTCTCACCTCCCTATCAAAACTCAGTGCCGTGCATGCTAGCTGTTCTTTTGTAAACTTCTTCTTCTGGTCCACTCTACCTTAGCTGAAGATTCTTGCAGATTGTGTGCATTTTGGATTTGTTCAAACATTGCAATTCGTTAATTTCATATATAAGATGCCTCACTGGACAGAAGAAAGAGTAGCGTTATCAATATCCCTTTCGAGAGAATTTGCTGTACTGCTCACGAGCTCCCTGGTTGTAGAATCGTACATACGGTGATATAGGAGATTTTGAGCGGGGAAATCCACTTTCGAACCGCGAGCCAGGCAGAGTAATATTGCAAAGTGCGCATGCGTCAATTTTCGGACTAATTTCCCAAAGTGGGCTGTTCGAGCTGATGAAGACGCACATTCGCTGTATCGGGCTATTTTCTAAGACCGCAAAATGTCCCGCTAGTTTGAACTTCGGGCTGATGAAGACACGCCTGCGGACGTCGCTTATATATATTGTGACTAAAAAAAAAAAGACAAAAGGCCCACTGTAGTTGACAAATATAAGGCTCGCCTTATCTAATCGGTAATTTGCTCAAGAGTGGCTACATCGCCTTTGCGTGGTTCATAGTCTATCTTCAGACAATTTAAAGAAAATTATGTTTAGAAGAATTTCCTCTAGACGTCGTATATCTACATTTTGGGAAAAAAGATAAAACTAACCTAGTTTATATCTTTCGAGATTGATTTTAAGCGTGTAAGGCATTCTTTTGTTTTGTTTTTTTACTTTGTGGTATTATTCTTTTTTTTTTACCTTACCGTCCCTGGAAATAGAATAGCACCTGACACCATTATTCAACGATCGCCGGATTGTAAAAGCGTGGAGGAAATGCCTAAAACCTTGCGCCGAAAAGACTTCTGCTACGTAATGACCACATACGTAACCGACGTAGAAAACACCTTTCGACAGGGTCTATTTTCTCACTGATTTTACGTCAACAGGAGGCAAAATCCTTCCAAGAAATAGGGCAACATGGTCAGCGAAATAATCAAAACCCTGCTGATTGTAGATTCGTCGACATTTCTAATATCTCTCGCAGTATTTCTGGTATGTATTTACGTCTCGCGGCAGCTATTCTGGACGAGGAATGGGGCGCAGTCGGCGATGAAGCTTCCGCCGAGCGGGCCCCGAACCTGGCCGGTGATAGGATGCATGCCGAGCTTGATTGGGGACGAGCCGCAGAAGCTGTTCGCCAAGATGTCGGCGGAATTTGGCCCGGTATTTTACACGAGGATAGGAGTGGTGCCCACTTTAATCCTCAACGATTTTCCTTCGATGAGAGAGGCGTTTTCTAGATCTGGAGACGATTTTGCCGACAGACCGAAGCTAGGAATGATGGAATACATTACCAAAGGACGAGGTATATTAATGTTTTATTATTGTTTGAACACGTTTTACTTTACCTGTCGTCAGGTTTTCTCACCTCATGTCTTCCCTTCCTCCCGATCACCATCCTGACCTTCAAAGTAGCAGGAAAACTTGTTCATCATAAAAAAAAAAGAAAATGCTTAATCCTTTAGTTGCAACAGCAATGGCATCATTGTTGAAACATATGGCAGGGTGTGTTTCATCAACGTTTGTCGGCACTGACAACTTGAATCACCATAGTAACAGTCGGTGACCAGAGCATCTCAGCCAATCAAAACCAACGATTTTGCTGAAATTGGTCAGCGCCGACAGTTGTCGGCGCTGACAAGCGTTGATGAAACACCCCCCCAGCGGAGTTCGATATGAATGTATTGTACCCCCCTCCCCCGGGAGGGGGGGGGGGGGGGGGTTATGGGAGGGATGAACTCATGTCCCTCCAATATGAGGGAGCTGTGCATTGCATTTTTAGAATTGAACTGAATCTCAGTGATGAGGATCAACCTCAGCACACTTTGGTGGATATTTGGAAAATTTTCAATAAAAATAAATTAAAGAAGTTTTACCTTATTTAAATACATATATGTTATTCATAAACAAGTTCAACAGATCCTCAGTACAAAGTCTTTCAAAAATGCAAATGGAAAAGAAATATATGTTTACGAATATCAAGCTCAAAAATATTAAGGGCTGGGGAGGGGGTTCCCCCTGGAAAAAAAAAAATTGAGGAGGAACATCTCTTGCCTTTGAATCCAGGTTCGGGCAAAAAGTGGTTTAATTGCGATTAGAGGGGGCTAGCTGGCAGGTTGTTGAAAGCAGCCAGTGTTATTTGAATTAAGGTACAGTAGGTCCCTGCATAAAGATTAAAAAAAATACAAACTGTGATATTTGTCTAGTAGTGTTGTATCTGTGACTTGCATGTTTACAGGTATCCATCTCATTTTAGTTTGAATTATTGTTATTTTTCATTGCTTCATGTGCAGGCATAATTTCAGCCCATGTAGGAGAGAATCAACGGGAAAGGAGGCGGTTTGGTTTAGCAGCTTTGCGCTCACTTGGGATGGGCAAATCCCGCCTCATTGAGAACATTGTCTCTGAAATTGAAACTTTGTCGGACCTGTTTACCAGTAGAAAGTCGCAACCCTTTGTTCCATTTCACGACGTCAATGTGTCTGTCTCTAACATTATCTCGTGGATTGTTTTTGGCCAACGATTCAAGCATGACGATATCTACTTCAAGCAGTTCCTTGACATCATCCATGAAGGTCTGGAGATCTCGGAGACGACCGGTGTGACGGGCTTCATCCCTGTCCTCCAATACTTGCCACTTCCAGTTTGGAGGAAGCTGGCAAACAACCACCGTAAGTGGCAGGAATTTGACAGCGCCATGATAAAAGACGCCCTGAACAGACCAGAGTCGGAGGAGCCCTGCTTCGTGCAGATGTACATGGAGGAGCTCAAGCGGATGCAGGAGGAAGAAGCGTGCAATGGAAATCTACCACGTGATGGAAGCGACAGCAGCATCGGTCCCTCTACAGGTGGAGTCCCTTTCAGCGAGGACGATCTGCGGCAGACGCTTGGGGATCTCTTTGTCGCGGGAACAGACACCACGGCAACCACCCTGATGTGGGCTATTCTCTACCTGGTCCTGCATCCGGACATCCAGCGCAAGGTCCACGAGGAGCTGGACAAAGCCATTGGGCGGGACAGGATGCCCACCTTAGAGCAGCGAAAGGACATCCCTTACACCGAGGCGGTCCTGATGGAAGTCCAGCGCATGGCCACCATTGTACCACTAGCTGTCCCTCACGCCTCCACGTGCGACACAAAGCTCTTCAACTTCGACATCCCTGCAGGCACTCTGGTGCTACCGAATTTATGGGCTGTGCACTACGACCCGAAGACATGGAAGAACCCTGAAGAGTTTGTCCCTGAAAGATTTCTGAATGAGGACAGGACTGCTGTGGTCCAAAGGGATGAACTCATTCCATTCTGCATTGGTAGGTTGTTTCTTTTTTACCCAAATGGTACCCAATGGTTCAATATTCCCGGTGGCAATGTTGTTACGTATGGAAGATGTGATATTGAAATACAATTTCTTAGAATCAAACTCCTAATGACACAATGATGGTGCTGTCTTCCAAAGTGATGAACTCATTCCATTCTGTATTTAATTGTAAGTTGTTTCTTTCTATGTTTTTTTGAGCCTCGGGCATAATTGCGTTTCAATTAAAAACGGGAAATTTCAAAATGTTATATGTACTGTATATTAAAAACTGTATGGCAAGTTGTGAGGATATGACATGCTCACTTTGTCAATTGCATATTCATATTGACCGTTCAAGAACTGTTTCCTGAAAAATTAGCAAATCTTCAAAATGTCATAACTTTCTTATTTTTCACCCGATTTTGATCAAAATTCTACTGTTGAACTCGTGATATTTTACTCTTTTTTATCAGACCAACTTATATTTGGACTTGATTTCCCCTTTAACAAAGAGATTTTGCAGGTCTCAACCCTCAACATTCCTTTGTTGTTGTTTTTTCTGTAGACCATGACAACTCTGATATAACCAAAAAGATGTTCTCCTCTCCATCATAAGAGGGCGAACTATACAACGGTGTCTGAGATTTCATGGGGGTTGCCGTTACCCACTTAGTAATGGCGGACTTTTTGTGTAGTGAAGTAACATTTTTACAGCGTGTATTTGAACTTTTGAATTTTTACGCGAGTACCCACAAAGTTTCTAAATTTGGCTGCTCCTCTGTTGCTCCTTTGCTAGCGTGTTAGCACGAGGGTGAGCCTATACCGCCTCGTTGTCATCCAGTGCTCCCTGTGCGCTCACAAACAATAGTACAGGGCGTATGCATACTCCGCACTCTGGTACTTACTGGGGAAAAGCTCTTTGGATATAACAAGGCAATTATCCTGCTGTTTACGTCCTCCTTGTAACACTTTTCCTGTGCTTACATTTTTTCATTTCTCTGTTTGGTCATCACAGGTCGGAGGAAGTGCTTGGGTGAGCAGCTGGCTAAGATGGAACTCTACTTCTTCTTCACCCACCTCCTCCACCGATTCGAGTTCCGACTGCCAGAGGGCTCTCCACGTCCTAGCACCGTGGGGAAAGTTGGGGCTACCCGAATCCCAATGCCATACCAAGTCTGTGCAATACCTCGCAATCCATAAAGTCAGGTGTCTTTATCTTTTCTTTTTTTTTACTGTAGATAAAGAAATGCATTGTGTTTCAAATATTGGTCTAGTAAAATTTGTTTGTGAATTACATGTAACTGCAGCTGTCAGTTCTTGAGATCTCATTAAATACATCAGTACATTGTATACCATTTCATAAGGTATGTTCACTTTTAAATGTCAGGTACAGAACTACATTGTACCGGTATATTTTGTATGTGAATTTTGTTACCAGAGATAAGGAGAAAACGTAGCAAGAAAACATACACACACACATAAATCAAAGACAAGGGTACATTCCATGCACGGACAGAAACCAATCCGAAGATGTCCAGAGTTTTTGGACGGGGCTACAATAGCTGTGCAATGTGATTAATGCATGAAATGTAAGATTCAAAGTCCAAATGTCTCTATAGATAGCATGAATACAGCAATGTTAGTAGAATACATCTGTGGAGTGTGAAGAAAATCTGATGCTCTGTTCAAAAGTTATGACTCACAATGACTGTTTGTGGTTGAAAAAAAAGGCCTTCCACTGGTATCTATGTAAATGTATATGGACCTCACTCCAACAGGGGGACTCTAAAACGGGGGTCTCTCTCACCATCCACTGAGTTTGTGTAAAAAATGGCTAGTTTTCATCTAGTATGTCCTCCTGAGGTCCTCCTAGACGGGGTGACTTTAAATGGGGTATATGTTTCACTTCCGTAACTCTGAAATAGTAATTAGTGCTATTTCATAATATCGTACTTCATCAACCTGCATGAAATGTAGAGAATTGGTTGGTCAATTATGCACTTTATAAATCACACTTACTGTTCAAATGTTTATTATACAGTAAAAGTGTGGATTCTTTCTTTTTTTGAGAGAGAGAGAGAGAGATGGAGAGATGAAACAAATGGCATATATTGCTATTGAACTGTGTGCTAGGTAAGAAATTGACTTCAGTTAGGACATATTTTACCAGGTTACATGAAAGGATGTGACAAAATCGCAGCTAGTTTTTGTTTGATCATTAGAGTAAATACATTCACTACGTACTAAAAAGCTCACTTGAATGATGGTGTGGCATTGCTATTCTTTTAGTTAAAACCCAGAAAATGTAGGACATCATCATTGTAGATGTAGCGTGATGTTAATGGCGTGCACTTCTTAAATGTGTTTGTAACTTTGCTCAGTGTAACGTTGGAGATTTCATCTGTGCAGCTACCATATTTACTGTAATATAATTCATTTAAATGAGCAATGTGTGTGAACCTAATACAGCAATTTTAATTGGCGATACTGAATGTATTTTTATGTCATTGATACTTTAGTGTGTTTCTTTTAGAAGGAATGATTTATTCTGTTTGCAAAGATGATGAAACTTCTCCTGAGGTAGTTGATTTTACAGTATCAGGGTAAAAAATCACTACTCTTCTGCTCTATGTTGTGTGATACGCATGGAGGTTCTAATCTGCCATCATTATTTCTTAGTGGAAAAATGAGCAAGGAAAATGGGATTCCATTGGGATTCGAACCTGAGACCTCCGGATTGCCTCGCCGGTGCTCTACCGACTGAGCTATAGAAAGCCCTAGTTCATTGTTCGTCCCAGAAACCCTAAATTCTCAATGCTCGGATGGTCAGAAGCTAAAGCAGTGTGTTCGTGTGTGTCACACACGTACACACTTGAACCTGGCATAAACCCGAAGGATAATTCAACTTGGGGATAGATGTGAGGGATCACCAAAGCGATGCAGCTTTTTGAGTATATGTAACAAACGCAAACAAAAGAAACTGACCATTTCTTATGATGCATGTAAATGCTGTGTATTTTAAGATATTGTACGGTACAATGTATGTTTGAAAACATGTTCATTATGGCAGTGATTACATCAGTGCATCTCAATTTGCTTAGATTTCATCTATGTTCCGACTATATCATGTATGTGTTATCTTAACATGGCGATTCAATTTTTGGCAATCAATATGTATTTGTCATTGTTACTTGCATTTTATTGTGTTTGCTTTCAAAAGAAATGATAATTACGATACACAAATTGTTAATCCCTCGTTATTCTGTTTATTTAGATCAAGTTTTCAATCCAGTTTCATTTGGTATTCTTGTTTTTGGTGAGGATGTACTGGTCTTGTGTTATTCTCATACAAAAGTAAGCTTTTCCATCCCGTGTGTTTACGTGAATGTGTGTATGATGTGTGTCTGTTACTTCAGTGTCTCTATTACTCCTAATGCTATCAAGGTGTCAAGTTTATCAACACTTTGATAATATTCCACATGGTTATTTAAAAGAGAATGAAACCTGCATGTATTTGTGAATTGAGGGAATGCAGCAACATTAGTAGAACACATCCGCAAAGTTTGAGGAAAATCATACAATCTGTTCAAAAGTTCAGAATTATTATAATTTCAGTGCCGCAATTACTATACAAGACTGAAACATAACATTTTCTGGAAATCTCTTTATATTTTCTTTACGTCGTTGTACACACATGATGTCATGAACGGAAGTGCAGTGGTCATCCAGCAATGTCCGTGCCGAAATATAACAAAATCGCCTCTTTTTAATGGATGGCATAATTTTCCTCCAACTTAGTTGAATATTTTCTCCTAATATTGCTGCATTCACTCAATCCACATGTAAAATCCGGGTTTCATTCCCCTTAAACAGCACACATGAAACATTGTATACAACATGTATGTGCCGCCGGGATCAGAAGGCATACCACAAACAGTCAGTATGCCGAGTGGTAAGTCCAAACGATAAAGACTCAAAAATAACATGGCATTTGTAGAAAAATTAAAAAGATGTTTATTATTGTTGTTTAGCAAGAACAAGTTCAATAGCAACAATCGGAACAGTAAAAGTATTTGGCAAATAGTGATGAAAACTTTGGCAGCTGCTTAATACACACAAAGTTTCCTGAAGAATACCACAATTGAAATGAAATATTGGTGCATTACACAAATAGTACAGAAAGTCTTGATTAAGACTAGCAATAAGCAGATTCTCATCATAACAAACTCTTTTATGTATTGTATTGGAACACTGGAACTTGAAAAACAATGAAATACAAATTCAAGACTCTTTGAACTTTACAGCAAGTTGGAAGTATGCTGTGAGGAGATCAGTTCGCTCTACAATATTCTGGGCTTGTTCTGGTAAAGAGGCACGGCCTCTTTTGGACAGACATATCGAATGTACCAACCACTTCTAGACCAAACTCTCTCTCTGGAAACTCTACGATAGAACCAAGATTAGAATGAACTGCCCTTCAGAGTGGCAGCACACTTGTCCAGTACAACAATCGATACATGATTTATCAGGTATTCAATTGCATCAGGTCTCTCAAAAATGAATTTCTACTCTACCAACTGGGAGGATAGTCAAGAAAAATCAGCTCTGACAATACTCATATTTCAACAAATCCAGAACTTTGTAATAGACATTAAAAGCTTTTTTATTTTATTTTGTTTTACAGTTTTGTAGTTAACAAGTTTGAACCTCTATGTACAAATGTGCCTCATCAATTCATTTTTCAAAATTCATGCATGTTTTGATCAAATCCGTTGTAACACATTTCGGAAACTATCCTCTGAAAGGCCATCATATGTTAGTAAAAACTATGAGGGCATATCACAGGGTCACTTTGAATATCTTGTCACATTATTTGATGCACATTACAGGTCAATATGCACGGATTCAAAAGAAATCTTGTGATTTAATGCTTAATCTTGACACAGGGGGCAAACTCCTACCTACTCAGAGGTGCTCTGTGTTGTTACAAAGTCCAATACAGTGGGACCACTAGAAACAGTTCCCTATACATGTATCAGGTAATTCATTACATTATGTCTCTTTATGACAAGTTCACACTAACCCCTTGTGTGTTTTGAGTACTAATTGGTACAGAAAACCCAATATCATTGTACACACTGTCAAAAGTCCCTGGCACAGAACGGTTAAAAAGAATCCAACTCTTCAGCACCATTGTATGATGGAATACATATAAAGGAAATAAATTTGGCACGTTGTGGAATGAGTTGAGCACATCAATGTGGGACATTAAAGGACAAGTTCACCTTCATAAACATAAGGATTGAGAGAATGCAACAATAATAGTAGAACACATCAGTGAAAGTTTGAGGAAAATCGGACAATCGATGCAAAAGTTATGAATTTTTAAAATTTTTGTGTTGGAACCACTGGATGAGGAGACTACTACAGCTTGTGAGTCATATGCGTACAACAGTATAAAGAAAATGTAAAAGAAAATTTAACATATTTTCACTTTTTTCGCATAATAAAAGAGCACTTGACTGGCCTCTTTCTAAAGGCGGGGGGAATAATATTACCCATAACATTTGTCGGTAACGAGTCAGGGGAATGTGTACTTTTTTCAAAAGATGGAATTTTGTGAAATTCTCTTTATATTTTCCTTATATTGTTGTACGCATGTGACATCTAAGTTATACATACACTGCAGTAGTCTTCTCATCCAGCGGTTACTGCACAAATACTTCAAAAATTCATAACTTTTGAACGGATTGTCTAATTTTCCTCAAACTTTCACTGATGTGTTCTACTAATATTGCTACATTCTCTCGATCCTTATGTTTATGAAGGTGAACTTGTCCTTTAACCCCTCTAAACCGCTCCACAGTAGTACTATGTTTGGCATCATAATGAGTGTAGTTGTCTGCAATAATGAAAGAGTTGACTCCTATGCAGAGGAGAAGAGTTTTATTTGAATCAAGGGAGATAAAAGAACAACATAAAAAGCACCAAGCAAACATGCATGGGATCATGCTATCTCGTAGCTGCACATCAGTACATTGGATTGTTTGGTCATTAGCTCTTTATATCTGCACAGGCACGTACACTAGTTTAAAGGGGATGGCTAGTAACTGATCAGTGGGAATCAGTGGGAATGCTGAGGGATGATTGTTCCAATTCTTGTGGGATTCATTTAAGAGTTCACTACTGTTGTGTGAAAATAATTTGCTTCAGAACGGTCTCATATTCAAGTAATGTGCAGATTAATGCCCCGTCACTGACCAGGCACGCTAACCTGGAAACATTAAACTGCACATTACTTGAATATGAGACCATTCTCAAGCAAACAATTTTCACACAACGATAGATATATACAATGTACTCTTAAATGAATCCCACAAGAATTGTAACAATCATCCTCTAGCTTTCCCACTGCATTCCCACTGATCAGTTATCAGCCATCCCCTCTAACTCACCACGGTTTTTCATCAGCATTCAAAAATCCATCCAGTCTTAACTTATAGTGGTAAATTATATCAAACCAACTCAGGTTTAGCAAACCTTCCTGTGCGTCAGTGGTCATGCAAAAATCTTTGTGAAGTTTGATTACTAGAATACAGCACAGCCGATTCTAGTACGACACTTCTGCGTAGCTACAGTGTAACACTCTTGCCTACAGGCACCTTATCTGCTGTGTACAAACTGCATTTCCATGAATGTCTCGGAACCTTGTTGGGAAAACATTAGCAAAACTTCTACTTACTTGCACTCAACAGTTATGTACAAACACAGAATGAACATCTTTCTTGCTCAAAACTTGGTTAATAGAATAATTCATATCACACAAACATAAAAACTTTGGCAAAATATAAGTCTGCCTCTTAGTAGAACCAGCATCCCGACTGACAATGCTAATAAAATGCAAGATTAGTGCAAATTGTTCAGGAATGTTATAACTACTTACAAGAAAATTGAACAAATTGAATGGCAGTTAGCAACATCTCATTTCATTCAAATACTGTAATGTACGCTGTCTTGCGGGAATTCGAAAATATGTCATGAAATTATTAGAGAAGAAACTTATTGTATATGTTGCAAATTGCAAAGCATGGCACTATAAGCAATGGCCACATGCCTTCAATGTCCCAGTGCTAAAAATGCAAAACCTTCAAAAGACAGCATGAGATAATACTAAAATTTCTCTTTTTGACACAATAAGCACATGCTGGAAGTAATTCACAAGGCAAAAACATACAAAATTCATAATTAATACATGAATCTGTGCAATGGTGAGTTTGATTAACTCCATAAAATGACAATTTGGCAACATGTAAAAAAAGACGGTATAGGAGTTTGAGACTTGACCATAAATGGCCATGTGGTTCTGATATAGGTAACGATATCCAATGAGCTATTAAAACTGACAGATTCAGACATTGAAATTTGAATTTTTCTAGTGTCATTTTGTGTCTTTATTACCTCTAAATTACTACAGCATGGGCAAAAACTAAAATAAATTAAAATAAAATAAAATGAGAGAGAAAATACCACAAGCATTTTTTTCTTATGCATTTTCTTTTACACTGACTCCAAGGAAGGTCTGAACATAGATATCACCATTCTTTGTGGTTACCGACAGAAAATGAGGCCAGACCACATAAAATTCCGCTCTACATGTACAGCTGTACTTGCACAAAGGCAGAATACGGTGTAACAAATAACACCATGCAATTGGGGTACAAAGTGTTCAAAGATACATTTTACAGGGAATAATTTTCCAACTCAATTTGATTAGCAATTTTAGCTGATGAACAATATTTCAAATGGTATCACGTACACTTCTATGGAAGAAAACTGCTACACAAAAGTTAGCAGTGGTGTAAAAATGCATAGCAAATTGCGATGCTATACCAGGAAAATTATTCCCTGTTTTTTAATAGTTCATTGCGCTACATTGAGCCCCAAGTTATAGCCAAGTTTACATGTACAGATATTCTAAAATCTGTTTTATGTATATACCTGAGCACATACACACACAAAACAAGAACAGTAACAATTCAGTGACTGTTGGTCGAATACAAAAACTTTCCATGGAAACAAAACAAAACAGAAAAAAAAAGCAAGAAAAAAATGGAGGCTCAATGGAACTCTAGTGCCTTCCAACCATATGAACACATTGTTAATTCTGGCAATTCATGCTATTTTTTTTTTCAACCGGAAATTGTCTTCTTCCTGTCTAAGTAATATAAATATTCAAAGTGCAAAAATTCTAGTGACAAACACAAACAAAAATATTCCAACAAAGGAATAAAGATACAGTTTGTAAAAGGCACTTGGCTCATGAATAGTTGATATGATAGCAACTCTTGCTAGAATGGCAATTGTCATGGTAACGATGAGAATCCAGCTTCCTGATTGGCTGTTGCTGTTGGAAGTTGCCATTCCAGCAAGAGTTGCCATCCTAACATGAAATGGGGCCACAAGACTTTAGAAAGTGTGTTGCATATATCACACAGAGACATGAACAAGCTGTAGCAGCTCTAATTACTTTGATTGTCACATGTCAAGGTTGAGAGATGGCACATTTATACCTTGCTCGGTGGATAGTTGGTCAGATGCAGGGACAAGGTGATTTTCTTTATCGTTGGCAGACATTGACCGAGGAAAATGTCAATGGTTGACAGGCATCACAGCCCATCCCGATGCTCTTCTTTATTCCTGAAGTATTCCAGAAGTCTAAGAACATGTGATGATCCCTAGCGACGTCCAAAGCTGCCAGATGAGAAGGAGAGAAGAAAAAATAAAATGTAAATTGAAAACTGTGTTTCACATGAGAGTCTATCTCCATGGAATGTAATTCATTTGCCTGGAAAAGATCTTTAATCAAGCTCAAGTCCAAGCTGTGATAAATGCTGCTTTAAAAATCAAAATCACAGATTTGTTGCCTTCATGAACTTCAAGTTTTTGTTTTTACTCTTTTATTTTTTCCACTGGCATATCTATCAATGCATGTCACTTTCACATTATATGCTCGTCGACACAGATACATGCATATCAAAGTGTTCCAAAGGAAAATTGCACACTGAAACTTGTGCCAGAAAACAATTAAAAAACAATTACATTTCAAGAAACATGCCATGGCAAACGTGACCTTTTTTCCCTGAAATCTTGCATTCATGGCGGTGACTCCACACATTCATTTTGTCATGAATATAATACTCCCTGAATAAAAAAGAGAAAAAAGAGAAAACAAAATAACCCTAAACTTCATGTCGCTTCTGGCATAACATATTGCAGTAACAGAAGGAAAATCCCCGTCAAATTGTAGGTCTGGGGCAATTACCCCCTGGACAATTACCCCAGACCCTTCCCCTTCCCCTGATCCTAATCCTACTAACCAGTATTTACCTAAGGTGGGGAGGGGGGGAGGGAGGGGAGTAATTGTCATACAGGAGTAGTTGCCCTCATAAGATTTCAAACCAATGGGTTGGCCACATTGAATTCCTCGGCAATCAGGGCATGAAAATTCAGGCACTCTTAATGGAATGTATAAAACCTGAATATCCTGCAATTATGTGAAGTTTACACATTACGGTTCAGACTGGTGACCAATCAGAAACAGGAGCCAAATCGAAAGATTTAAAAGATAAAAAATAAAAGCAAGTGACTCTCCTGGACTGTTAGTCTCTCTCCAAGTCCTCACCTTTCGAGAAAGTCCTTGACGCTGCGATACCCATGATGCTTTGCGAGGTGGATCAGGATTCCCGTGGCGTGGCGTCCCTGCTTCTTTCGGCAGAAGCTGCAGTTACAGTTACCTCGGCACGGAGGGCAGATCCAGTTCTGTGGGAAGTGGAATATTTATACGCTGTCTCACCATTTTGTTCTTACTTTAATAGTTAGTGTGTTTGCTTTTTCTTTGTGCATTTGTTTGGATGGTTGAATCGTTTGTTTTGCATTTGCTCAAACCAAGTCTTTTAATAACATATTATAGGAAAGAACAAAAACAGAAGTTCTAACCCTGCTCGAAAGATAATAGTACACAGAAAAATACAAATAACATTGCATGCCAGTTGAACACAATCAAACTTCAGAGAATATCTGATTGAACACCATCTAACCTTTTGCAGACTACTGTTACTTTATTCTTTTTTAAATTAGCTTCTCATCAAGTTAGTGCATTGGCAATTTCGCAGAGTGAAGTTACTCATTTCCTTCTGTACAAACATGACTTTGATCTTTAATGCCAATTCGACATTTGTGACTCTAAAGAGAGCATGATCTTATGTGAACACCATTCCATTGCTTCCATCCCTAATACATTACTGATAAAATTGAAAGGCCCTCGTATGATTTCTAGATTGAAATCACAGAACTTCTTTTTTTTTTTTATTACATGGATATCATTGTCAACTTTGTATAGAAAAATGAAAAGTATTGCTACATATCTTTATAATTATGCAGTAAAAATGCGCACTTGTAACAGTCTTGAGAAAAACACTAAAATTATTTATTTTTCAATCTTCATAGAGATTAAGATAAATAAGAAAGAACGAATGAAATCACACACAATTAAATGACTTGTGTTATATGACTGATGTCAAATCAACGTCCTCACATGCTAGGAGGGAATTTATAAATTTTGGGTGAGAGTCAGCATTTTCAGAACTTTGATTATTCTCTCACCTCATCAAGGAGAGCCTCCCGCGCGTCTTCGCCGTAGCGATTCCTCAGGCAGGGTCCGCAGAATTGACCTCTGACCCCTGTGCATGAGCCTGAGCGACAGATGGTCTTAGTGTCGTGGGTCTTCTGTCGGCATTGGTGGCATGTGGTGCCCTGCCAATGAAAGATGAAAGTTAGTGAACAAACTTGAGGTGAATACAAAAACCATCTTAATATATGTCATGTACAGTGTACTCCCGTTATAACAAACATGGTTATAACGAAATTCCGGTTATAACGAAGTAAAAATTTGGGCCGTAACATTATCCACTTTATGTATTTTTATTGTTTATTTGTTCGGTTATAACGAAATTTCAATATAACGAAAGAAAACAGCCAGTCGCGGGGACTTCGCTATAACGGTAGTCCACTGTATCTATCATCTTTGGTCATAACTTTTATCTAGCATGTAGAACAACGTTCACTTAAAAGAAAAATAAAGCCATATTTTTGTTTCACTAAACATCTCTGACATAATTTGAAGCTGCAGTACAACTTTTTATTTTTGAAATGTTACAACTTTAAAATAAAATAAAAAAATTATATTTTGTCTAATCTTAATCATACTGGCATTTTTTGTTTTACTTTTTACTTTTTGAACTTGAATACCACTTACTGGAGAAATTGGAATTCAACTTGCTGAAGATTCAAGTGAGTCTGTAAATGTCCTTTGTTCTACAAGTCTGACTTGAATAGCTTACAACCTCCTGTACATGCTACCAAGGAGGTTCGAGAAATGGAGTCACAACAGTCTTTATGTTCGCTTTGATCCCATGCTCGAGGCCGCCACTCAAAAATATTTGAAGTATGTGTCAAACTGGATCTGCCGCCCAGATGTGAAGACAATTGATTCGTGTCTCATTGCATAATCACCAGCCACTTTCCAAGGTGTATGTCTTTGTGATGGGAATTACTTTTCGCTATCCCTACTTACAAACGATGGGTGGTAGACAATGGTAAAGGCATGGGGGTGTGCGAATAGAAATTGCTCAAATATAGCTGAAATAGATATCAAAATTACTTGACTGTACGTGTCTGTACGCTAATCTGACACATTAATTCATAAAGAACTATACTTGAAGATGATACCATATTAGTTTCAGTTGGCGGAAATAAGGAGAAAAGTGATAAAACCGGCTTTCCATGAGGGTAAAATTTCAAACACTTTCACAAAATACAGCTCAGATTTACACTTTTGCACATATTTTCAAACGGAATTGACTTTTGTTTTATATGCTTTATCATTAGGTGAAATTTCATTGCATTTGATATATAAGCAAGCAGCATATAGCCGATATTATGTTAGCGTCAAAAATGAATCTTCAGATTGCTCAGAAAGATGGCGGATTCAAGCATTGAACATCACAGGCACAAATGCACCTGTGGAATTCTTTTGTCCATCCATAGAAAACTGACAGCTGATTTAATAATTATAGTCAGTTGTAACTCCATCTCTCGAACCTCCTTGATGCTACCATGCTATTAACATTCTTGTACAAGCCAGCCATCAGCTGCAACCGCTGCAAAATATGTGTGTCAGCTCAACCCACATGGTATTTAAGTGGGCCGACAGTTTGTAATTTCACATTCCAGTGTAACTAATATCTGACTTATATAACTGAAACTATTAATATTTGTAGATAGACACTTGTGATTTGAGATTATTCACACTTTCACAGAGAATCCTCTTTTCAAGGCAGTGTATCGTCGCTGGGGCCACAAGACCTCTTATCTGCAAAATGTAAAATGATCAGGAGAGCAAAAAAAAAACCAACAACAACAACAACAACAACAACAACAACAACAACAACAACAACAACAACAACAACAAAAGGCAGCCAAAGTATTGTATCAAATGGATAGTCTTTCCTTTGACATGCCATGGTGGCTTCCTTTTAGCGGTAAGACGGCTACGATTTGGACAGGACATCGCTTAACTGATTATCTGACTATTAATCCAAAAAGTCATTTTCACCAAAATTTAAGATACAATTCAAGGTCTTGTCACCCCAGCGAAAGTATCCTTCTGAGATCAAATTCTTTATGGAAATGATATATGATTGCTTGGATAACTTACATAGACCGAGTCATAACTTTTCTCCTTCACTGAATTCGCCACGAGGTTCAGTTCCTCCTCTGTGAGTTCGTCAGGCCGTCTTGGCGCGGCGGGTACAGCGGCCCTCCGCTTCTTGGTGGGCGTCGGCAGTTCGTACTCCTCCTCGTCGTCGTCATCATCGCTCTCCTCGTGCCCACGCACCCCTTCAGCCCCCTCGACAGGAAGCTCATCCTGAGATGCATCCACGATTCAGGGAAAGATATTGGACAAATTCTATGCTCAAAGATGAGGAAACATTAAAGGGATGGTACAGTATTGGTGGAGATGAGAAATGGGCTTGTAACTTTTTGCGAGATACCAAGAAAACATTTATGATATAGTGCAGAGCATACCATTTTAAGAGGAATTCAAAGTTTATTTGATGAAAATCGGGTTTGGAATGACTGAAACATCCAAAAACAAAGTAAAACAAAGTGATCGTAATGAAGTGTGGGTCCCACACTTTATTAGAATCGCTCTTTTTTGGATATCTCAGCAAAATCAAAACCAGTTTTCATGAAAGAAACATTGAATTCCTCATAGAATATACATGCTCCTTCACATTACATAAGAGGTTTCTCATTATCTCACCAAAAAATGTTAGCAACCTGAAATTAGGTCTCAACCAAAACTATACGATCCCTTTAAAACAAGGCGTCTCACTGAACATTAGCCAAGAATACATGACTATTACGCATAGATAGCTAAAAGTCAAAAGTTAAAATCGGCTTTCTGAAAGAATATCTTTCCTTTTATTTCTAGCATATTCTTTTTCCTTTGTGCCTTCCTGTGTTGAAATCTAAACGATTAGAAAACAAATGAGAAACTGCATCTTTCTTATACACCACCTCCTTTAAGAGTAATTTATTTCTAATGAAAGAACAATAGATTTAAAGGAAAAAGAGAAATGTTTTACAGATACAGTGTATGCCATCTACAGGGGTGGATCCAGGAATTTCGAAAAGGGGGGGGGGGCACCACATATTTCTGGTGCCACTTACAGGTTTCATCAGCTGACAAGAAAAAAAAAAATGCTTCAGTATGCAATTTTTCCATTTCTAGTGCCACTTCCGGGTTCCATCGGCTGACAAGCGAAAGAAAAAAAGGGGGCGCCCGTGCCCCCTTCATTTATTTCTTTTGCTTTAACCACACACACAAAAAAAGGGGGGCATGTGCCCGGGGTGCCCCCTCTGGATCTGATTTAATGATCTATGAGATGAAAATGATATTTTAAGCTAATGTGAAGAAATGTATGCTAGGAACAATCAAGGGTTGATAGCACGATGCCCAAATTTTCTGTGTCTGTCAGAGCAAAATAGCTTGTAAACTGCATGACATTGATTGCTATGGCATTCATGATGAAGTTTCCAACATGCAAGTATCCTACAATGTATCTCATATTCTATCAACTCTCATCACTAAACACAACAAAACTGAACAAACACCAACTACGAATTTTAACCAACCTCAAAGACTTCGAAGTCATCGCCGCGACTGTCGAGATCTGATTCGCCGTCTGAGGCATGCCGCTTGCGTGTGGCGGGAGAGGGGCCGAACTTGATGACAAGTTTCTGCAAATGAGCATGAAACAGAGACTGTGTCATGTGATTTGACATCCACTATTTGGTCGTATCTGATGACAAATCTGTTGTTTAAAGAACTTTTTAATAAGACTCTGATGCTGAGAGCAGATCTACTATTAAATGACAGTTGGAAACAATTTAAACAAGACTACACAACATGTGGGATCCAGTGTTGTAACTTGTCACTATGCCAAAAAACATGTGGACAATGGCCGACAATTTTTCTCGGCTGACAATTAGTCTTGCCCAAGCCAACATGCTAGTTTTTTTGTTTTGTTTTGTTTTTATTTGTATCAACAAGGTCCTATCATTTCAAGGCTCTTTTTCTTCAGGATTCACTGTGGTTACAAGCTACTAAATTCCCTTTCCCTTAGGCCTACCACATACATGTACATTAACTACAGAGGCACTCTGAGAGTGCAGACCTCCGCCAAGCAGCTCATTTCCACCGATCTAAACTTGTTCCTTCATGGAGATCAGCGATTTCCATCAATATGTATACATGCATGCTGAAAATCGCCCGATTTCCCAATTAAGAAGCCTTTGTTATGTCATAAACCCTCAGCTGCGTGGCGCACCTTGCCCTAGCAGAAACTAGAGCATGCACTTTAGTGCATGTATGAAAACCTCAAACTGTGCAGCTTGAAGTCTAAAGTTCATTGACCCTACCTGCCAAAATATAGAAAACCCTTCATAAAATCCGTAACAATTCCCAGATCACTACCAAAATTTAATCATCTATTCCTTGTGTTATTCACAGTGTTTCCTGCAGGTTTCATCTAAATCCATTCACAATTTTTGAGCTATTTTGCACACAGTCAAACAAACAAACAAACAAACGGTAATGAAAACATAACCTCCTCCCTTGGCGGAGGTAAAAATTCTGTGAATTCAGGATGCATGGCTTTGATATAGCCTATAAAACAAGTTCCTGTCTGGCAAGCTTTCATGGTAGTCTATAATAATGCATGTTACAAATATCATATTAAAACTTGAATATGTTCGCAAAGTGCTGCAGTCAGGTCTGGACTAAAGATTAATTTATTTCTTCTTCTTCTTTCTTCTTTGTTTTCTTACATTTTCTGCCAGCCACATTAATGATGAAAAAGAGATACTCTTCACATGTCACTGATAATTTTTCTTGTAGAATAAATATCATCATTTTAAACGAGCGAAAAATTAAATGCTATTTCTGTATACCTGTCCAGGAACAAGTGGGAAGAACTCGTCATCTCGCTCCTCCCGTTTCTTCTGGAGTCTGTTTGAGAGTCTGGTTCTTGTGGCTGGGGTGTTCCCCTTGGTGGGGCTAAAGCGGGCCTGGCGGCTGGGGTTCCGTCTGACTGGACTGGCCCTCTGGACCTCCAGGGATTTTCTGGGTCTGGATGGCTTTGGCTGGAAAAAAAAATGTTTTGTTTGTGTATTCATTTAACAAATACTCAATGACTGAGTAACAGCTACACATACCCCCCCCCCCCCCCAAAAAAAAAAAAAAAAAACACAAACAAACAAACAAAAAACAAAAACAAAACAAAAAAAACACAAACAAAAACAAAAACAAAAACAAAACAAAATGTTTGTAAAGACTGAGAGAGCCTCTAAAGCTGTAAATTTAATTTTTGACACTAGCTACTGTCTTTGATGGCACCTCTTCTATTCACTAAAATTATTAAGAGAGAGAGAAGTGAAGTAGCGGTATGTTTTCTACAACTATTTGCTGTGCAATCTGTGATGATTACAAAAATATGGCACTTGACATCTTGCACATTTAAAGTTTTCAATTTAATTTGCTTGTGTTACTTTTTTTAAATGATTAATATTTATCTGAAACTTCTGCACATTCAGTTCTCATGGCAACAGGATAACAATATGAAGACTGTGACATCACTACATAATATTTTGGTAAATTCAGTTATGCTCACCTTTGGTGCTTTCACAGCAGCCGGAGACTGTCGAAACATGGGCAGATCGGGCAGTCCGGGAACATGTTTAATCTCCGCCAACAACTTTGTGAGCTATAAATAAGATTAAAAGCAATACATTTATAACTAGAGAAGCACTCTGAGAGCGCAGACCTTCGCCAAGCATGCAGCCCATTTCCACCCGCACTGATCTTGTTCTTCCACAGAGATCAGTGATTTCCACCAAAGATAGTAGAAATCGTCTTTGATTTCCACCCATACAAGTGTGCGTACTGCATTGTGTGCTGAAAGCCGCCCAATTTCCCAATATTGCAGCCTTTGTTACGTCATAAACCCTCAGCTGCACCACGCGCCTCACCCTGGCAGAAACTAGAGCACGATCATAGTGCGCGCATGCAAACCTCAAATACGTGCAGCCTTAACTCCCAAGTTCATTGACCCTACCTGCCAAAATATCAAAAATCCTTCATAAATTCCCCAAAAATTCTCGGATCACTGTCAAAAGTTAATCTTTTGTTACTTGTGTCATTCTAAACCGTTGCTGCAAGTTTCATCCCAATCCGTTCACTATTTTTTGAGTTATTTTGCACACAGACAAACGAACGAACGAACGAACGAATGAACGAATCAACTAATTAACAAACAAACCAACGGTAATGAAAACATAACCTCACCCCTTGGCGGAGGTAACTATATAGATGCATAGAAAGGAAAAAAAATGTGCTTGAATCCACTGCTTATCGCCCACGTGTAGAAAACACAGAACTCCTAGCTACACTAAGTTTTAGGCAATGTAGTTCTACAATGTACATGTTCAGATTTACAAGGATTTTTGACAACAGCTTCATTCTTGTATCACAAAGGCTTTGAAATAATACTTGTAACGGTTAGGCCTATAGATACAATTTCACAGAAACATCACCTACACAAGCAGACAGAAAATAAAGTATTAAAATGTGTATTCCTCTGGAATAGTAAGATTCACTGTTTTTGTCTTTGCTTTTTGTCACACCAATGGCAATGCACTAACCCTTTCTTTTTGCGTGCTTTGACTAAGTTTGAGTGCTGTTGGGCGAAACAAAAAAAGTAATAGAATTGAATACGGTACACTGTCCAATGTCCCTGGCACAGAAAGGGTGAAGAGGGCTGCATACCATCTGCTGATTTTCTTGGATGTTCTTCCGCCTCCTGTTCTCGTACGATTCCTCATCGATTTCCTCGCCGTTGAAGAGATCTGCCGT
This sequence comes from Diadema antillarum, assembly GCF_040938485.1. NCBI lineage: Eukaryota > Metazoa > Echinodermata > Echinoidea > Diadematoida > Diadematidae > Diadema > Diadema antillarum. The sequence continues at coordinate 78,995 of NW_027271902.1, forward strand.
GAACAGATCTGACAGGGAGGAATTCTGAAAGAGAACAAAATGGCTTGATCCATCAACCATTGCCCAACAATTAGACTTCTACATGATGTAAAAGACCAGTCCTCTACTTCCATATCAGATGCGATGTCATGATGTGACATATAGATGATCAAGTAAAAGTAAAACACAGCCGGGCTCATCGCCATCGATCGCTAATCAAGACTGCACTAGGTACCTGTGCACTGCGTGCCAATGTCCAACAGCTAACAGTTAGATTTATACTGTTTCACAGTAGAACACAAGGATAGAGACAGAGTAAAGGCCACCGCACACGATCAGACTGGTCTTAAAGTCTTAAGCCAAGCTGGGTCTTATTCTTAAGACCAGTCGTACGACCGGACATCGCACACTATACGACCCGACTGTAAAGCGCGCGCAGTGCGCATTGCGTGCGCTTGCATTTTTACTGCATTGTGGATGGCTGAAAGCCTACGACCAGTTGTAGAAATTCAACATGTCAAATCTCTACGACTGGCGCTAAGACCCAGTCGTACGACTAGAAAATGGCAAGACTGTGATGTCACACTTCTAGTCTTAAGGTCTTAAGACCGGTGAATTGGGGCAAAATCGTGTAGTGTGCAGCGGGCTTAACACCGGACCGGGGCGCGCTCCTTGTACACAACATAATATACTGTGGGAGCGTTCGGGCTGGTTGCAGTTGTTAGAGACAGAGTACAATTTACTCTTTCCCACTTCTGAAATTCTGTGTAATTTAACTGTCGTTAGTAAGTTATAGACCAGGGCCAGTGTTTACTAGTAACTGTTAGAGTTCTAACGGTTAGTCAGTACTGCAGTAGAGTAGTAGAGAAGTAGGTGAAGTCCTATTAAACCGCAGCAGCGACCCCATAAGGCCATTGGACAAATATTACAGCGCCCCGCGACGGGGTTAATAAGTCCCTGCCTAACTTACCATTCGATCAGTGTATATCACAACACTATTACATGTACATCGTCGTACTTTGATCACGACGAGACCTAACGTTAGACGACTCTTCCAACACCTGTAACCGAACGATACACGCAGCCATTTAAAATTTAAAAGTCTCGGTTCTATGCAATTTATAGACTAACGCAACGGTATACGCACGGCCACGGCACGGTCAGTGAAACCACAGATTCGATACGTCGATCGGGGGATCGAGTGATCACGGTTCTACTTCTAAAACGGTACGAACGTCCACCATCTTTGAAATATGTTACAAACAAACCTTTTTGCTTGGTGCCATTGAAAATGATAAGTTTTAGGGAACAGTCTTCCAAAAGCGAGGTCACCTCATCTAACGTTGCTCCAGCCAGCAGTAAGTTACTCGTATTCGTTGATCAAAATGGGTACAGTTTCCGTATGCTATATGGCGTACTCGAGGCGCGCTGAATGCTCTTTAAACTTAACGCGGGAAACTCCACATCCGGAATAGACCATTATTAATATGGGGGTCAAAAGATAAAATCATATTTAATAACTACATTTTTTCATTAAAATAAGGAGAAAAATATAATACATAATATATTAAATTAAAATTAATATAAATTTCTCTCATTAATGGATAATGCACTTACCATATATACGAATACGAGGTTTAATTTTTGGTTGATATACCTACTCTTGAACTATTCCAAATCCAGGTCAGTGTTTTTTTTTCAGGCAATCAGGGGATACAAACAGGTGTAATAGTAAGGTGCTATTCTACTTGTGCATGAGCGATAAGATCGGTGGTGTAGTAAGAAAATAAAGAAACGCGTTCCAGATTCTATAGCGGAATTGTCAATAGCATTTCACCAGGGTCTGGGTGTCACCACAAACTGAAGTAGGACCCTACTTATAACTCGGGCGCGGGCGTAGTTATACGTTTCACTTCGCCGGCATGGCCAGATTTTGTAAAGGATGGGAATTGGGGGGGGGGGGGGGGGGGGGGGGTGGAGAGTGTGGCTATGGGAAAGTCTTTTCACATGGTGTGGATCGTAGGCATATTACTGTACCGGTACAGGTGTATAGGCCTACTGTGTCTTGCAGTGGCGGATCGGGGAAGGGGGGGGGGGGGGGGGAGGGGGGGTGGGGAAACGAACCGGGAGCGTGCCCCCCCCCCCCCCCCCCCGTTAAAATGAAAGAAATATATTTACAAAAATGAAAGAGGGCGGGTGCACCTTTTTTTCCCCTTCTTTTTTTCTTTTCTTTTTTTTTTTGCGCCCATTCCCCTCTTTCCAGAATTCCTGGATCCGCACCTGGTTTGTTGTATTTAGAAAAGTGGTCGGATCGAGGGGCGCTATATATATATAGTAATCAGTCGAGCGCATCCCTCTTTTTCTCTCCAAGGCCACTTGTGGGGGCATAGTAGGCATATTCAAACCATGAGATCCTATCCCTTTTCATTCCTCACTAAAACACTTTTGGAAATCTGGAAATTAACAAACAAACAAACAAACAAACAAACAAAAAGGCATTGATCCTATTATTTGTCTATTTTTCCATTCTAAGTCCAGAGAATTAAGGGCCACATAACGTACAGGATCACTAAAATTTAAAAAGAAATAACCAAACAGATCTTATTTTCCTGGATCCTCTATATACCCATGATATATCGATCAGTAGGCTCGGGCCTATGCAGCAGATGTGTCCATCATTTGCTGCTCTCCCAGCTCTGGTTGTAGTTGCATGCCCATCCTTCTGAACTTGATACCATATCCACTTAAAAAAAAAAAAAAAAAAAAAAAAAAAAAATAGGCGTAATAGGATACAGCTCAGCTCAGTGGCGGATCCAGGGGGGGGGGGCGCATCGGGCGCCCCCTTTTTTTTATCTATTAAAACAACAGAAATTAAAGAAAACAGAATGCGATTACAAAATTCTTGGATCCGCCTGCAACTTCATTCTCAAACGCATTCTACAGCCAACAGAAACTTTCTCTAGACATGGCGATCCGTGATCTCCCCCCCCCCCCCCCCCCCCAACAGCAACAACAACAAAATAAACAGAAAAACATTTAGCAGGGATTTCCCCCTTTGTCTAGCGTCAGGTTTTGCGACTCGTAAATCTATGCTATGCATGCACGTAGTGTACGGTACATAAGGGAGGTGGAAGAGAGATCTCTCTTCCACCTCCCTGGGTACATGTATCATCATAATCGGTCCAAGATACAGTAAACAGTATGCTGTGATTCGCGCTGTGATTCTGTGGGCGTACTGTAACAAATCGGTCATTCAATTTGCACGTTCTCACAACCACATACTAGTAACCCAGCGCTGCGCTGCATATGCTGCTCTGGTGAAGAACAGCCCGAGCGCGAAACAGACACATGCTGACTATCTGACTTGCGATACAACTTCTCGTTCTTTGGAGGCAAAATGATCAAGAACATCACGTTCATCATGTTGAAAAACTTTTGAAGGAGTGGTAAGTTCAGCCCCAAAGTAGATTCCACTATGGAAAGAAAGTGTTTTTTTGGAGTGTTTGTTGATAGGTCGTGTAGAGCTTTGTGTGAACTGTGAGTGACTATACCGGGTATACCGTACTATGGCAGCCGCTACAACCCACCAGTGAACTACTGCCGCGGCGGCGCCGGCGTCTCGGCCGCCCAGTAGCGTCGCCGTTGGCAGCGGGATCAAGACCGACCTGCTTCTTTAAATGTTGGTGGAAGTAGGCCCTAAAGCCTCTCTAAAATTCTAGTACTTGATTCATAGTCCCATTTTCACCGTTTTGTGGTTAACAATACAACATAGTGATTTTGGACTTGACCGTACGGAACTGGACGTTCAGTTCTGTGTCACTCTGGCAAACACCTGTCCCAGTATTTTTACCTTTGTTATTGTTGTTGGAATGTTGTTGTTGTTGTTGTTGTTCTTGTTATTTTGGTCACTAATAGAGCTATAATAAACCCATCTAATAGAGCCTGGTCTAAAGACACTCGCTAGTAAATAGTAAAGAGCCCCGACACTTGACTGCATTGCTTGCAAACTTTTTCAATCTCATCAGTACCACAGTAGATCTATTCCATTAACCCTTCCAAACTTGAATCTTAGTTGTAAAGAGGTAGCATGCCCACTCAGGCAGTCTATTTACTGATGGGAAGGCTATAAAGTGACATGGAGTATTTTAAAAGAAAAGTTTAATTTGTATTCTTCAGTTGCTTTTTTGACAATGACTTTTCAGACATCAGTAAAAATTGGCACTCAAGGCATGGCAAGGGTGAAGAATATTTCTCTGTTTGTTTGTTTGTATGTTTGTTTGGTTTTTTTTTGCCACAGGTGCCAGGGAGTTATCTGTGAATGTGCACTGAGGCTGACCACACAATACACTGACAATAAATGATTTCCAACAAGGTTACATGATCATGATGATGTGTCCTTCTTGTGCCTTTATTTTGTATCACATATACATCAGGGGCGGATCCAGGAATTCTGTAAAGGGGAGGAGCCTTTACAGAATTAAAGTAGGGCGCATGTGCCCCCCCATTTTTTTTCTTTTTATTTCTTTTGTTTTAACAAAAAATAGATTACAGGGGGCGCGTGCCCGGTGTGCCCCCCTCCGGATCCGCCACTGCAAATGATGGTTTTTGGAAACCACTCAGCAGGGGAAAAAAAAGAGCGAGAAGATGTTTTTAAGGCTTTGCTCTTTTTTTTTTGTAGTGATGGATACAGTATGTAGCATTGTAGGGTAGCTTGTACTTCTTGAATGCGATGCCACAATCTCAGGGCTGCCAACCTTGAGTGAGAGTTTGGCGTGAGACACTGCGAGGGAGTGGAGCGACCTCCTGGCTAGCGCCTGGCGGCCTGCTGTGCGGCCGTACGTACGTACGTACTATGTACACAGTCAGTGTATGTAAAGCGATGTAAAGCACACGTCATAGCCATACATGTGCTGTAATTTGCCAAAAGTACAATCTACGCTCACATGGTATCTATAGGTAGAAACCAATCGTAATCCAATAGCTCGTCTTTGCGCGCGAACCGAAAGCGATTATTATTGGTTAAGCTTTACACCCGCGCGGGAAAATCTCGAAATTTTGGGCTTGGGCATATCGATATTCGGAATATCAGAAAATTTGGAGATATATTTATTTTTGTAGTCATGTACATTCCATTTTGGGGGTTTAGCGTGAGATTTTGTTTATCACAGTGAGACAGTCAAAATTGGTTGAATTGCGTGAGTCTCACGCTCAATGCGTGAGAGTTGGCAGCCCTGATATCTAGATCAAATTTTGTGTTTGTCTGAAGAGGTACATGGTATGATTATTAATAGAATTTTAGTATGATTTGATTTTAGGAGTACTTAATCACATAACAGTAAAATTTTTAGTATATATCTAAATGATACAAAACACTGAGAAAAGAAAGGAGAATGTCACATGCTAAACTGGCTCATTAACAACTGGGTCATTCCATGGGGTTGGGTCTTCTCTAGATTTTCATGTTGTGTAGGGAATAAAAGTCATATTCTGAAAAATTTATCAAATAATTGTCCGTGGTTTGCAGTTATTCTTGGAGAGAAATGTGTGAAGAATTATTTGATGAAAAAAAAACAAGCCTGTGTACAAATGTATTTTGTCTATGACTGTTTCACTCATGATGTCCCATGGTTTTTTGTGGTTTATGTTGTGACATAAATATATGCCATTTTCATGGCAATGTAAAACAGGAATATACAACCTTTCAGCATTATGCCTATCATAATTAAGAGAGGCAAGGTGACTTCTACAAAGACTATAAGGCACATAAACATTTGTAACAAAATAAGAACACCAGAGCATCTTCAAGCAACCTCATACCTATGTTACAAACGATGTCCATGGCAATTTTTGTTGTAACATAGGTATAGCATGGTTTTACATACACTTCCAATCATAATATGATTAGAAACTTTATTTCTATAATGAGATTTATATTTCAGGAGTATTCTTATCCAAAAATTAGCATCAAAATCCTCAAAATAAACGAGAAAATACGGAACATATCACTGTACTTCAGTGCGATGTCCGGCCTCTTCGTGTAACGTAGGTAAGGAAAGACGCTCTCGCGATAAAAAGAAGAGCTACTAACTTCAGCAATCGTATTCATGTCACTGGCAGTCCTCCCCCAATGGCAGAAAAACTACTCACAGCCAATATACACCTACCTGGACAGCGCAAGATCTGTTTTTCTGCCGTTGTCCATGTAACGTAGGTACAGGAGTTTTAATGTTTCTGATGTCAATTGGTAAGCTTTTACGCTATTTTATGAAAATAATAACATTTGTCATATTCTGTAACTCTATTAGAGGAAAAAAAACGACATCTATACCTCTGAACTGGCCAAAAATACTGTGGACGATGATACTGTAGTCCCACATACTGAGATATTTGTTACAGGTTCATGTTCATAATTTTGATTGCCAAATTTTCCGTCCATGCCGGTCTCTGCAAAAGGAGCATATATTCCTCTCTTAGAAAACCATACAAAAGTATATCAGTGTATCTTCACTGCAATATAAAATTGTTTTACCTCCCGATTATTGTGAATTTTTGGACTCTTTTGTCATTAGGTATCTACCAAGGTAGACGTGCTAGAGTTAGTATTAATCACTATATACTAGTTGGAAAACGTAGATGTCCAGACTGCATCTGAACTAGAGAAATAGAGTTTGCCTTATTTTGCTGGTGATATTGAGGGAACTAGGAGCTGTGAAATTCTTTCTCTTTAACAGATTTACTTCGAAAATGTCAATGTTTTCCTTCCAAGATTTCACTGACCTGTTAGATGCTCTGATGAAGTTGTTAACATTTCACAAAGATTCACCATTTCCATTCCATGTTCACCCAAGTGTGAAGTCTCAAAGCTAAAATGCCAGTGTCCTATTCAGTTTGGGTGGGTAGTGGGTAGGAAAGGCTTCAATAAAATTATGAACCCCAATCAAAATTGGACTATTATTGCTCTACACTATCATTCAAAAAGAGGGCGACAATTTCGATGGGGGATGAATATAAAATAGGGCCTAGTATTATTTTGGGAGTCTATTAAGGACCATAACCGTAACCGTAACCCTGACCCTAGCCCTAACCTTAGCTAGGACACTGGGGGCAGCAACCTGCCCTTCCTACAGTGTAGCTTGCATCTGAAAACAAGTTTTTAGCATAGAGTATGAAAATGATATTTTCCTATGTTTTGCATGCTATATTATTATTATTAATATTTACATCATTTTAAGCATAACCCATTTTTTTTTCAATTTTGGTGGGAGGTACACATGGAACTCTAGCTAATGGGTATGCCAAGAGGTAGAAATGTAAGCAAAATTGTTAAAATTATTTAATTCCATTCATAAACACACAGATACATCAACAGGAATATATAGTCAACCCCGACAAAAATTTTCTTTTATTTTTTTTTATTCTATTTCTCTTTACACCTTTTGTTCAGTTTGTCGGTGAATCTGCCATGGCTCCTCCTCTACCACCGCTACATGTTAAACTACATGAAAGAGTGAAAAGGACACATCCACAGCACTCCACAAACAGAGAGGAAGCCGACAAAGCAACACCCAAGAAGAGCGAATGTAACAAACTAGACAAGAAGAAAACTGCACAGAGGGAAAATGGACAGAAGAAAAACAAAAATCGAGGGCTAAATGGACATTGGACAAAAGAGCAGAAATTAATTTCAAACAAAGAACATGGAGAAGACAAGAAGACTTGTCTGATTTCTCTTTATTAGTTTTCTTAGTTAGTTGACAACTAGTTGATGATGTTGTTAGTGTATATTAGGTCAAATTGTGTAAAGCTTCACTTTCTTCTTCTTCTTCTGATTAAGTCTGCCTTCTTTCATATCAGAGTTACAAAGAATTGAAGTCTGTGTAACATAGGTATTGTTCCACAGGTGTGCAGTAGATATAATTCCAAAGAACTGTTACAATAGTGTTATTTGTGGGAACATACATAAAGTCTATATGTGTAGGTTTTAACATCTCGCACCACAATAAAGGAAATCAGTTGATATGTCGTAGTGTACCTATGTTACAAAGACATACTGTCTGTGTAACATAGGTAGTACACCGTGGGCGAGGTTGTTGTCTGAAAACCCCTGATTATAACAATAAAATCATGTTTTCACTTGAATACCCATACAAATCACTTGCTTCAATTGTGGTGCTTTTAAGAATATTGTCATTGTGTCACTCTTGATGAAAAAGTTAAACCTTTGATTGAAATTGTTAATGGTTTGTAGAAAAAAACATGTTAATAAAAGTGGCTTGCAGTTGACATCAGAACATACAATCTTACTAATAATGATCTCATGCACCTGTTAAATAGCATGTTGATGTGCTATGGACGAAAAAAACGTGGATGTGTTCATTGTTATCATTTCAGAACACAAAATGATGAAGGATGTCAACAAATGAAGTCCGTGTAACATAGGTATTTTGCCATACCTGTTTACCCATGCTGACTGAAAGTGTGCGAAGTAATAAACAGATTTCTAGTGGAATATGTTGAAGAATGGGAGTAACAAATCAGGGGGAAAAAGGAAATTTCAATTTACCCAACTTGAATTTTCAACTTGTATGTCACAATTTCAGTCCCAACCCCATGGAATTACCCAACTCTACTTGTAGGCCTGAATTCCCAGCTGTTGTTATAGCTGTACAGTTTTATTACTGTAAATATCCATATTTTCGCGCTTTGTGGCTCAAAAACATATTCACAGGTTCTTGAATTCACTCTTTGATATATGCCATTGTTGACATTATGGAGGGCTTATGTTTTCATCCAATTCACAGAAAATGAGACAAAATTAGATTTTACATTTATATCTCTGCATGAAAGTTGATGTATAGTGTAGCTGCTTGATCCATTTGAATGTATAGTCTGCACAGGGAAATAATTCTATGCACATATATGCACTCAAATACTAGTAGTAGGCCTACTGAGGCACATGCGCAACACATACTCATACATTGTACCAGGGAAGTCGACAAAGCGGACGATTCAACCCAGTCAAAACGTGTAGATAAAATCACAGAGAGATTTTGGCAGGTTATAGAATTTGCGCTAGTCATAAGTAGCACAAAGAATGCAGAAATTTATACACCTCGAATATTCCTGCATTTTATAGTATCCATTAGTAATTTTAATCCATGGACCAAAATGAGCAAAAAATGCGTACCTTGTATGTGTGGGTTTGGATTCAATGTCTGGTGTGCAATGTTTGTTGGCATACTGAATATATGCGATGTGCCATGTGCATTTTTTTTTCCAATCAAAATTTGCACAATCCATGGAAAATATCAAAACTACCGTACTGTGTTTACTTAATGTGAATTCCAGCTGTAATGTAATTGATGTGAAGCTCATTAATACCACATGAGACTATCAGTTCTTTGAAGCCTTATCTGAATTTGAAATTATAATGAGCTTGAATACTGTATATGCTGCATATTTCATGAGGTTTTTATGTTTACAAATTTTGTTAGTCAGGTGCTATTATAGCAGACTTAAAGACATAAAGGAGAATTCCCTATTCAGTGTGTGAGAGAGTCACAACTCATGCACACAAAAGATCCCACTTCATTCATTCATTGCAAAGAGCAGGGTATTTAACCTGGTGAAGTGGTCCCACCTCACATCCAACTGGACCCTGTAGCTGATAATGGGCTATCCAGCCATCTTCTCGGATGGAAATGAACAAACAAACAAACAAAAAATTGGACAAAATTGCTAAGTACTGTATACGCTATATATTTCGCGAGTCTAAATTTTCGCAAATCCGGGAATTCCTGACAATATCGCGAGTGGTTAAATTTATACGATCGTAGAGTCCTGTACTGAACGCAGAAATTTATACACACGTACGTCACATTCACATCCAGATCAGAGTCAATATTTTCGTGTGTCTTTAATTTTGCGAATGGCACCCGACTCGCGAAATTCACGAAAATTAAAACCTCGCAAAATATTTGTCATATACATTAGTTGGTGTATATACAGTAATGATCTGATGTATTTCTGATATCAAAAGGTCTCTTGCTGGATGTGAATGGCTTTGTCTCTACACCTGTAGCCAGCTGTATTAACCCTTTTTGTGCTTTGAGTGTCGATTGGTGGAGAACTAAAAAAGTTCCGTAGCATTGTACACATTGTCCAAAAGTCCTTGGCACGGGGTCTTTAGAATAGACTAGTTCAGACTCAGTGTGGGTGACAAGAGAAATAATAGTTTCATGATTCGCAAATTACTATAATGTACTGACAGTACCATAGGAAAAATCAAGTTGTCTTGAGGTTGAGGTTATTGTTCACATATTCATTGCTTTCTGTTATTTCTTAATCTCCTGTGTTTATTCATCATTTTTTTTCTATTAATTCATCTATCTATTCATTCATTCCTGGAGTCATTAATCAGTAATTCATTGCAAATGTGTGTATTTGCATATCTATAGATCTATCTATAAGATCTATATATTTTCTCATTGTTAAGATATATTTAAAGAGCTTTCACACCAGACCTGTGTGTAGAGTTGCGTAGTGTTGCACGCCTACTACACCATGATTGGCTGCTTACTCATGAAAAATATTTTGGCGGAAGTAAGTAATTGCAAGAATGACAAAAAGAAGCATTTGGGTAAATCCTTGGACTCAGCCTCAAAGGATAGCTTTTCTTAAATACATGTAGCCTCCAAAGTCTGTTAGCAAAAAAAAAAAGAAAAAAAAAAGAAGAACAAAAAAAAAATCTGATTTGGTTTTAAAGAACAAGTTCACCTTCATATCAACATGTGTATTGGGTAAATGCAGCAATATCAGTAAAACACATCAGTGAAAGTTTGTGGAAAATTGGACAATCCATTCAAAAGTTATAACAGTATCTCTGCAGTCACTGCTGGACGAGAAGATCACTACACTACACTCAACAGTTTGTAATGTCACATGCATAGAAAAATAATGGAAAATAAAAAATTATTCCAAATATGTTAATTTTTTTAAAGCATACATTTCTTCAACTTGTTGCTGACATATAAAGGTAATTATTTGTTGAAAAAAAGGACACATTCCCTCAGCTTGTTAGTGACTGTAATTATTTGCTGAAAAAAAGTAGCAGGTACACATTCTGTGAGCTTTTCCTTCAAGAAGTACAGTGAATTTGCCTTACTTGAGAATGTCATTAATATATCAGATAATTGTTTGATATAAAATGCATTTCATGAAAATGATGTTTTTCCTTAAAATACAAAATGAGATCCTTAGTAAGAATACTAAGGTATAGGCCTACTTTGCCTGTCTAGGTAATGATGAACCTATAAGTTTATCGTCATACCCTTAAAACCCCACACTGGTTTGCTAAGTAGAGGCTATAACTCCTAACTGAGCTGGTAAGATTAAACTCCCTCCATGGATGTTGGCAAACAAATTACTACCCTTTACCAAACAACAATGTACAAAATGTATGTCAATATTGCGCTCTGTGCACACATACTAAGGTTGAAAAGTATAAGGTGGTAACTCCACTGTACCCTGATGGCAACTTAGGTTTGCCAATCAAATCAAATGGCACACACTGTATTAATGTAAAATGCAACATGATATTGACAGCCAGCATTAATTAGCAATCAGATCCTATTTTGTAATTAACACTGTTTGCCATGGGAGTTAAGATCCAGAAAGTCACACGGATGAGATATGCTCCGTTTTCAGTCTTGGATGGATTTATGGCCCTTTGTCGTGATTGAGCGGGTATCCCAGTGCGGGGTAAATAGCGACGTGCTGCCTGCATACAGCTGATTATGTTCCCAGCAACCACTGATCTGGCAGCATCCCCCCTCGATCAGACGCCAGATGTTCGTTGAGGAACCTGAGTTTGAGAGCAAATAGGCCGTGATTTATTCCATCAATCAATACCACCGCTCTGTAAAGTTTACTCCCGTTTTTTTTCTTTTCTTTCCAGTGGCATTTTCTCATTCAGCTGTTGAGAGCTAATTACATACAATGGGCCAATGTCTGCACAACACGTGAACAGTGAGTGCCACATCAACCAACGGTTCAGAATTTCATACACGTAACTCTAATTCCCCAGTTTTTTGTAAGGGCTGCTAGCAAAGTATTTAAAAAGGGAGATAAACTCTCCCTTAAAACACCTCAAGGAGATTGTATATAACATATTTCTTCTTCTTTTGTCCGCAGGACTTCCAACAAAAGACCGGAGGCTGCAGAAAGGGATTAGCAGGTGCACAGACAACCAGGAAAGGGGTGAGTGAATATGGGAGGAGGTATTTGCTTTGCAAAATAGTGCCTTTCTATGCCAGTGCATTCTGTAAGAAACAATTTCAATTTACCTGCCCTCAGAAGTATTCAGCAGTATACAGTCTTAAGTATAGAGAAGAGTGTTTTTCCATCTCTGATTTTGTGTGTATTTTAGGTGTGTTTGCTTGTATTTTTTCTCTTTTTTTTTTGAGGGGGGGGGGGGAGGCTTGTCTAGTGGATGTGAATTCCATATACTGTAAAAATTAATGAGGAATGTTTGTGTGCATTTTAATTTCACAAGAGCCAAGATTCACAAAATAAAAATGAACCTGAAAGTTCTTGTCTAGACTACTGTAAATGTTGATATTTCCGTGTGATTAATTTCTCGCACTAACAGGCTCAAAAACATGTTCGCAGGTTCTTGAATTCGCACTGCATGATTGTCAACCCATTTTAAATGTGCAGAGGAAATTGTGAAGAAATTTTCACGTGTTATGGAATTCATGCTAGCCTGAAGGAGTGCAAAATATGCAAAAAATAATGTACTGCGAGAATTTCTGCTTTTACTGAATGACAGAGGAAATTTGCAAAAACTTTCATGCCATGAATATATCATGTTTTACAGGATGAAGTTTTAGCAGTGCATGCTTTCAGCAGAAAATACTACACCAAAAACTTATTGTATGTTCTGTTTCTTGCAGGTAACCATGGAAACGTTCCCAGATATGCTGTTATTTCTAGCTGCCGTTGTGTTGCTGGCTGCGGTGTCCTGTGAAGCAAAGGTCTCCTATCCAAAGAATGACAAGCTGAATGTACAATTCCCACCCGTTGTCCAGTACAGACGAGACGGCGTTATACCCACAGGTCATCTACGGCCATTTGGTATGCTTGACCGTTCACAACTGTGACTTTTTCTTTTCTTATATTGTTATCGGCTATTGTGGAGACTTCCATTATCATATTTCTTTTCTCTTTCTTTTTATTCAAATCAGTATATGATATATAGACAGTTACCAAAGTATTACTTTTCCAGATCAGATTCCCTCCTTAATCCCCCCCCCCCTGTAAACTTGTTTCTTATTGAAGTGATATGACCTGAAAAGTTCTGCATGAATGCTGATGAAATTTTTCAGGATAGGTTCATTATGATAGGAATAATGGGTGATAAGTTTATGGTGGTGAATCTGTTGGTAAATCTTGTTTTGATTATCTCTGCATGTGTTTATGTTTCTGTCAGTCGCTTTGTTAATCTCTCTGTTAATCTGTCAGTGAATCTCTTTGTTAATCCCTCTGTGAATCTCTTTATTAATCCCTCTGTGTATCTCTTTGTTAATCTCTCTGCAAATTTCTTTGTGAATCTCTGTTTAATAGTCTCTCTTTAAATCTTGCTATGAGTCCCTCTGTCAATTTCTCCCTTAATTTCTCTTTGAATTTCTGCTTGAATAGACTCTGTTTGAATTTCTCTTTGACTCTCTGAATATATGCATGAACTTTTGAATCTCTGTTTGAATTTCTGAATCTCTGTTTGAATCTCTGAATCTGTTTGAATCTCTGAATCTCTGACTCTGTGTTCGAATCTCTAAATTTATGTGTGAATCTCTGTGTGAATGTTTGAATCTCTGTTCAAATCTCTCTGGGAATCTTTCTGGGAATCTCTCTGTGAATTTCTAGCACTGTCTTGTTTTCTGTGCCATCTCTGCTCTATGGTTGTGTGTTTCCTCCATCTACTCCCAGTCCTATCTCCTTCTCTCACTCTTCTGGTTGTAATTGTCTATCTATCTCTCTTTCTCTCTATGTGTTTGATTCTGCATCCATATCTCTCTTTATGTATACATATCTTTCGTGTTATCTCTCTTTTTCTTTATTTCCCCCTTTTCTCAGCTTGTCTGTCTGTCTGTCTGTCTGTTTTTCTGTCTCTCTTATTCTTTTGACTCTCTCTATCTCTTCATCTGTGTTGTTGTTTCTGTTTCTTAGTCTGTTTACCTGCAAATGCTCCTTCATTTCTCTGTGATTTTGCCTCTTTTTATTGTGTATATTGCCATCCGAATTCAGGTCATATTGAACTGCTTGCAGAGGCAGTGTGTAAATTGATGGGATAGACTGTCCACATCACCTACTATGCGAATGTCTGATCAAGAAATCTTCTTTTATTATTGATCAGTACTAATGTTACCCTGTCGACCATTTATGCTTACGTGCTGGATCCCACTATGCATGAAATGGACAATTAAATGGCTATATATGCCCAGGCTACAGTCATTCATTCATTCAAGCGTATGGCACAGTGTGCCTGGTTGATACCGTTTACTGACTATTACAGTAGAGCATATTTTGCACTCTTTTGGAAAACATTACCCCAAGAGCTGCCTCATACCCTTTGTGTTCTTTTTTCTTTACAGTTTTATAATATTGTTTATTATCATGATGATGATGATGATGATTATTGTTATTATTATTATTGTCCCCGCCGAACGAGTTCGAGCAGGGGACTATGAAACGGGCTCCGTACGTGTGTGTGTCCGTCCGTCCGTGTGTCCGTCCGTGTGTCCGTCCGTGTGTCCGTCCGTGTGTCCGTCTGTGTGTCCGTCCGTGTGTCCGTGTGTGCGTCCGTGTGTGATCAAAATCTTCAATTTGCTACTTCTCTGTCATTTATGAGCCAATTTTGATTCTGTTTGCTTTATATGATAGCACTACATGGGAGCTTTGAAACTTCTACACAGAATTTCAGTCGTGACCTTTGACCTTGACCTTTGACCTATATTGTACATTTTGCTACAAAATGCTACTCCTTCGCCATTTCTAACCCGATTTCGATTCCGTTTGCTTTATATGATGGCACTAGGTGAGGGCTTCAAAACTTCTACACAGAATTTTGACCTTTGACTTCTTTGACCTTTGACCTTGATTTTTGACCTATATTGTACATTTTGCTACAAAATGCTACTCCTTCGCCATTTCTAACCCGATTTCGATTCCGTTTGCTTTATGTGATGGCACTAGGTGAGGGCTTCAAAACTTCTACACAGAATTTTGACCTTTGCCTTCTTTGACCTTTGACCTTGATTTTTGACCTATATTGTACATTTTGCTACAAAATGCTACTCCTTCGCCATTTCTAACCCGATTTCGATTCCGTTTGCTTTATGTGATGGCACTAGGTGAGGGCTTCAAAACTTCTACACAGAATTTTGACCTTTGCCTTCTTTGACCTTTGACCTTGATTTTTGACCTGTATTGTACATTGGCCACAAAATGCTACTCCTTCGCCATTTCTAACCCGATTTCGATTCCGTTTGCTTTATGTGATGGCACTAGGTGAGGGCTTCAAAACTTCACACAGAATTTTGACCTTTGCCTTCTTTGACCTTTGACCTTGATTTTTGACCTGTATTGTACATTGGTTATAAAATGCTACTCCTTCGCCATTTCTAGCCCGATTTCGATTCCGTTTGCTTTATGTGATGGCACTAGGTGAGGGCTTCAAAACTTTTACACAGAATTTTGACCTTTGACTTTTTTGACCTTTGACCTTGATTTTTTACCTATATTGCACATTTTGCTACAAAATGCTACTTCCGGCGGGGACATATATTACGCACCGCGTAATTTCTACTTTTCCTTGTTATTATTATTATTATTATTATTATTATTACTTTTTATTATTATTAATGATCGTCATCATCATCATCATCATTTATTATTATTGTTTCCAAGGTTACCAAAAAAAGCCTGTGAGCAGAGTCAAGGAATACCGAGAGCCTCTCTCCCCCAAACATTTCTGGGAGGACCATGTGAGGACCCGCGAGCCTCTCGTCTACCGGAAGGCGGTCCTGGAGTCGCCCGCTATTGAAAAGTGGACGGATGAATACCTACGAGAAAAGTAAGGCACTTTGTTTGTTTTGGGGGAGGGGATGGGGGAGGCCTCTGCCTCCGAATAGATTTCAGAATTATTAAGGCATGAACATCTCTTTTTTTTTTATAGATCTTAAAGTGATATTCTGATTGGATCTCTAGAGTACAAACTGTAGTTCGTATCTTTTTCCAGCAGAGGTGAAATCGTAGGCATGATGTTAATAGTCATTATTCTTCAACCTTGTAAAATTTCATGTCATGTGCAAAAGGGATACCTCTACCACCTAAAGTCTTCTTAATTCTTTAAGTATGTGATCCTTATGGTAATGTATGGTATTCTGCAGTCATGTGTTCCATTGCACTCAGCATAACCAGAAGAGGAAGTGATAATTTTTCTCACTGCTGAGGTGGGTCAAACAAAACTTATACTGAAATTTGTGCCCCATAGATGTACATGGTTATAACTGATATTATTTATGCACCAGAGCAGGAGGCTCCCTGGATATAAATAAACAGCAAGGCTTTGAAAGAGACTATACACTTCTTTATGACTTGTGAATTATCTTTGCTGATTGAGACGCGTGTATCACACAATCGTCTCTCTGATCGGTTTGCCTAACCTCCCTGATTTCAGTGCCTGTTTGTCGGCAAACTTGAAACATTTTAAATCTTTGTGAAATCACTTGTAATACAACAGACTCCCATTATAACAAAGTCCTCGGAACCGGCAGTTTTCTTTCGTTATATTGAAATTTCGTTATAACCGAACAAATAAACAATAAAAAAAACATGGAGCGGATAATGTTGCTGCCTGAACTTTTACTTCATTATAATGTAAACTGGAATATCGTTTTAACCGTGTTCATTATAATGGGAGTGCATTGTAGCAACTTCGAATGATCCAGATGTGATCGACGTAGTAGTGATAATGTTGTGTCTCACATGTGTGAAGGTACGGTGATCTGGATGTATTGGTTGAGGTAAAGAAGGAAGACCGAACGGTGAGATCAAAGCGGATGAAAATCTCCGCATTCCTCGATGGCTACAAGACAGAAGACTGGTACATCGTCACTGTTCTACCTGATGAAATGAGGCCAGACATACAGGTGAAAATTGGTCAGGCATGATATTCTGTAGATTTAAAAATCTGATTTCAGACTTTTTCTTTTCTCAAGTCTATACACATTTTGCTTTTTCCATGTGTCAAAATCACCTAAAAATTTTATTTTGGATTTTTTCACCAAACCTCACTAGCATCCCTGATTGGTCCACAATCTGTTCTTACACATCGGTCTTGAAGTGTTGGCAGAAGTATCAAGTTTTTGGGTTGTCCGTCCGTCCGTAATCAATTTTATGGACAACGTAACTTAATGTGGTTGGAGGTTCATTGAAAATACTGGAATTTCACTACCCCCCGCCCCCATATTTTGAAAATGGCTAAAAGTATTGATTGGGGTATACATAGAGGTGGTAATTATTTGGAGATATTTTGGACCATGGGGTCAAAGGTCAGTGGTAAAAGGTCAAATGAAACTTGGTTCAATGAATGTATATATTATCACTCAACACATTTTGAGATTGTGCCATCAAACCTTTAGTTTCTTGCCAATCATGTGAAACTGTTGTCTCACTTTGTCAAGATGTTATGTTGACCAATTGGGAGAATAAGGCGATACAGTAAAGGAAGGCATACCAGTCACCATAGCAACACTTTCATTTCCTGTGAGCTTGGAGCATTTGGTTAATTGCATGATGTATGTAATGTATGAGACATACACTGTAAATCAACTCCTTCTTCATCTTGATTTCCTCGTGATTAAGGTACCTAAGAGTCTATTGTGTGGCACCTTCAAGCGCTACATCCAGGAGACCAACTTCTGGATGAGCAGCGGGGGCACGGCGTCCGTCATCCACTACGATGCCGACCACAACCTCCACTGCTTGCTGGCAGGCCGCAAGAACTTCATCATGATCCACCCCAAGTTTGCAAAGTACTTGGAGATGGCAGATAAGGTGAGAGGTTCACCCCCTTTGAAGGGATCAAAAGATTAGTGTGACCCCTTTGCCCCCCCCCCCCCCCCCCCCCCCCCCCCCCCCCCCAAAAAAAAAAAAAAAAAAAATGCTCAATATTGGGTTTTAACTGACCTGGTACTCCATTTATATAAAGCTAAAATCGTGGTCTGAAGCCTCCTGTAGCAGCCTCGAATAGCCTTTTACAAGAAGCTCAGTATAAACGGACAAAATATGGAAAAGAAGATCTGATCTGATCAGGTTCTGAAACCACCTACCTACAATAATTTTTGTCACTGCTATTTTTCAGTGAATGTCCTATCAATTTGTGGATGAGAGTATTTTTTTTTTTAAATACAAAATGTAGTACATCCACAAATATTCACTTGTTTTTATTTTCATGATAGCATTGATAAGATTCACACATTTTGTAAAAAAAAAAAACACCCTTAAGATTATCCAACCTTGAAATAATCCATAGTTTAACATAGTGTATAAAAATCAGCCCCATAAAAATGAATAATTTTTAAAATCATTTTTAAAAAGTGAGAGAAAAAAAATAAGAGCTGATATCCCATCTCTCTCCCTGTTCTCACTGTTCTTCCCTACTATAGAGCTCATTTGTTGGCTCTGGTTACTCCACCTTGGATGTGGATATGATCAACATGTTTAAGTATCCCGATGTGGCCAAAGTTCAGTGGACTTGGGCCACTCTGGATCCAGGAGACTGCATTTACCTACCAGCAGGTGAGACAACTGAAATGAGGACTTTAAAGAAATACATATTGTTAGATTTCAACGTTTTCAATTACCTGTAAATCTTTATGTGCCATGGTGTAAAGCCCCCATGTGCCACATTATTCTGAGACAGCAACATAGTCATGCTTTTGGAAAAGATTCTGTAAACATTCTGTTTGCCAAATCTATGTAACTTTAATAGATTTCTGTTACCCTTGACATGTTATGAACAAAGTTGTAGAGAAAATGCCAAGCTTTGCTTTAATGTAAATTGTATGAGAAATCTATGATTGTTTTTCTTGCAAAAAGCTAGTAGCTGCATTATTGTAAAACCATCACTTTCTCACGTAAAACAGTGACAGAAACTTTAGAATATGATAGTCGCCAATCCAGTAGGGAATATGGATCCTGTATGCCTGATATTCAATCACCACATAAAATGCAAGCTACATGTGACAGGGCTAGAATCACAAGAATCGCTTTCATTGCACTGTGGCATTTGGCGATTTATCGATCGGTTTGGGTGGGTTTGTGCGTTTGAGCAGAATATGCAAAGTTGGCACGCCGTCGACTGAGTCGGGCGTGAGAACGTGGCACATAAAGAATTAAGAAGTCATCAACGCGCTTTGTTTGAAATGCAGAATACAAACAGGTTTGTGGTGAAATTAGGAATCGTGTTACAAGTGGTTGTTGTTGAAGTTTGTGAAAGATCGGGATAAGTGCAGTTTATTATAGTTTTGTTCCTAATTTTGGGACCATCATAAGAAGGACTCTCCCTGGCAGCTTATGTGTTGGTGCTGAGCACCAGGGCCCTGTTTCACTAACATGGGAACTACACTATATGAACCCATTCCTTCCGCAATTCTCTAAATATCTTCAATGTCCCTAAACGAGATTCTTTAGTGCCCGTCGACAGAGAACGGACAGGTTGGCAATCCACCTGGGCGAAAGCAGTCAGGCGTTACATGCATCCCCTTCCCACGGTCAACTACATGTGCCATTGAACAATAGAAATATCGATCGGAGGCGATGTATGAATAGAGCGTGCGCTGATGGGCTCACAGACTCTTTTGTTTTACACAAAACAGGCACCAGAATGCAATGACTGGGGTCAGCGAACCCAAATATCTACGGTGGTCAGCTTTGATCGCTAATGTGTATGTTCATTCGAGTTTTGTAGCTGAGCAAGGGCAAACTAAATCAGAACAAAGGTAAAAAATACTGTTATATACGAATTCTTTCAACAAAAAGAGAACAAGTGCTGATGGAATAAACTCTAACCTTATCAAACCCGTTTTGGGGGACTTTAAAAGACAAAGAAGCATGAATTTAGGTCACGAAAGCAGGTACTCTTGTCTTCACTTCAATTGGGAACCTGGTAAACCAGGTTCCCGTATATCCGTTGCTCCCACAGGAACCTGGTATACCAGGTTCCCATAAGGAATGGGTTAAGCCAAATAGTGAACCCAAAATTGGGACAAATCCAGATCAGACCTTTTGTTTGGAAGAATACATAGCCATTCAAGATGTACAAAATAGAATGTGGCAAGGTGGGTGCAAGTTGTGCATGGATTTGGATGAAACTTTACAGTAAAAATTGATAATGACGCAAGGAACAGGGGATTGAAATTTTGGTAGTGGTCCAGGAATGTTTGTGGATTTTTGAAGGATCTTTTAATCTTTTGACAGTTAGGGTCAGTGAACTTGGGAGTTCAAGCTGCACGTATTTGAGGTTTGCATACACAATCTAAAGCCCATTGCTCTGCTTGCTGCGTAGCTGGAAGCTGATGATTGTATAAACAAAAGGCTTCTACATTGGGAAATTGGGCGAATTTCAACATGCGTGTATAATGGGTAGAAATGAGCTGCCTGGCGGCAGTCTGTACTCTACGAGTGCTTTTCTATTTTCAGTTGTGTTTTTATCTTTAAGGCTACCTTCACCAGGTGAGAGCTCAAGGCCGCAGTATCTCCGGCACCATCCTCTTTACCTCTCAGCCGACCTTTGATGACTCGGACTGCACCAGCGAAGGCATCAACACGTATACCGCCCTCAGTGACGTCAGGGTGTTGTGGACGTACAAGAAGGGTGACAAGGTAAGCGTCAAAAGTTCGTAAACTCTGCAGGGTGTTCGTCACCCAGCCATGCAGCCGCTGAAGGCCCTGTGTATAATTAATCAGTCTTGTCCCATAATGTGCAGATTCTCTTCTCTTATGAGATACATGTATGCTGTGCACTATGCAATTCACATTGGGAATGACACAATAACCTTGCCGGACATTGAATATTTTTTTAGATATTATCACGTCTAATCCTGGTACTGTTACCATTATTACCATCATCATGATCAAGGCTTGGTATCAAGATTTATGGAGGGGTACTTACTCTCCCCCCTCTCTCTCCCACCCCCAGGTGATTGAGATGGGTTTCATGAACCCGGAGACCCTGAGGGACGGTCTGCTGGCCATACTAGGGGAGGACAACCAGCTGACCATACAGCGCTTTGACCACTTCTACCAGGACATCATAAGTGAGGGGGAGGGGGAGGAGGAGGACACGCCCAGAGACTTGGAGTATCCCGTTACGGAAGAGGTGAGGAAAATGATGATACCTCTTATGGTCCATCGCAGGGATGATGAGGTGATGGGGATGATGGGGGAATGATTTGGGTAGGGATTGGGGGGGGGGGGGGGAGGAGAGGGATGAGGAAGTTGCCTTCATCTGTCAAATCCCAGAAGCCCTCATATTTCTGTCGTTTGGGGATGTATCTTTTTATCATAATTTTACCATTCGTGGTTACTGTTGAGTAAGGTTGAGTAAATGAAGAGTTTTATTGCAAGAGCACCATCTTTTGACCATTTTAATGTACCCGATAATTCCATCATTGCGTAGAGCAAAATAAGGCCTTTTCAGTGGTACTTCACTTGTTACATGACCAGAAGTGTTCTTAAAGTTATGATTAGAAATATCTAATATATTCTTATTATTTTCTTTGTTTTTAAATTGGAAAATATAATTCCTTGTACCAAAGAGCCACTAAAATCAACAGAAATATATTTTGTTTTTTGTGTGTTTGATTCATGGGGTAATGTTTTGGGAATGCCGTGGGAGCTTATGCGTATTCAGGAATACTGATGTTTATGTCATTATTACACTCACACGGATTCGATATCGCTACAAAATGATTCATATAACTGTTGTTTCCAGTAGATTTTGATTGATTGAAAATTCATAATATTTTTCAAGCATTTCACTAGCATTTATGAAACGATAATCTCACCACTCCTTAATCATCTTTTTCGTGTTTTATTTTGTGCTATTCATTTCTATCTAAATGACAGGTATTTGGCTTATTCGATCCCGAGGGGCGAGGCTACGTCACTCGCGAGGAGATTGTGGAGATGGATGTAGAAATCTTCAAGTCGTTTGCGCGCTACCTGGACTTACCGAGCGGTCCTACGGCGGACGAAATGCACGACGAGTTATAACGCAACGATGGAAAGATCTTAAAGTGCCTCCCTGTGATGAATGCACTTCGGATGATTACATTGTTAAATTTATAGCTGAAACACAAATGTTTGATATTCGAAATTGGTGTTTGTGCCATTTGTTGCTTGACTTGACCAGAAATACAAATCAAGAAAAAATGTTTTTCATTTATAATTCTTTTGTTTTGTTTTGTTTTGTTTTGTTTTTGTTTTTTTGGGGGGGAGGGGGATGTGTATATTCATCATGACAAAATTAGAAGTATTTCAGCATCAACATTCCATGCAACTATGTACATAATATTTATAGAGATATTTCGCTACTTAAGGTCATACAGACATGTTGCAGTGTCCTTGTCTAGCAATAATCTTATATAATCTTATATGATCCATCACCATACATTAAACCTTGATAAGTCACAGAGCAAGTTTCCTGACATTTGGTGTTAATAAACAGCTCTAGTCGTAATATTTTCCAATTTCAAATGATATGTCTCACTTTACATGTAGAAATTTAACCTACAAGACAAACAGTATGTGAAATGCCGACTACCAGTTGAATAATTAAAGTACTTTTGTGATAATCATGGGCTTTTGAATTTTAAATGTACCAATAGTCATGTGTGCAGGATAGAATTGGTTTGATGGGCATGTGAGCATATGATGGGCCGTTTGAAACACCATTGTACTGTGTCGCCTAAAGCCAAGATGAATTCTGACTTCGGTACAATCTTAGGCTTTAAAATTTGAACAAGAGTTGGGCAAGATAAAAGAGAGAAATTTGATAACTTATTTTGTTTTTATCCGATCACCTCTGGCAGAGTTCTTGGCATCAGTATCTGTCACTTTAAAGGGATCATACAGTTTTGGTTGAGACCTAATTTCAGGTTTCTAACATTTTTTGGTGAGATAATGAGAAACCTCTTATGAAATATGAAAGAGCATGTAATTCCATGAGGAATTCAATGTTTATTTGATGAAAATTGGTTTTGAAATGGCCGAGATATCCAAAACAGAGCGATTCTAATAAAGTGTGGGACCCACACTTTTTTACGATCGTTTTGTTTTACTTTGTTTTTGGATGTTTCAGTCATTCCAAACCCGATTTTCATCAAATAGCTATGAATTCCTCTTAAAATGGTATGCTCTGTAATATTTCATAAGTGTTTTCTTGTTATCTCGCAAAGAGTTAAAAGCCCAATTCTCATCTCCACCAATACTGTACCATCCCTTTAATGCGTTGAAGACAAGATCCGACTATACTTACAATGGGCGGGTGTCTATGAGAAATATAGCTGTTATAGCAAAATTAGCTCATCCTCAATGGGTTAGTAAGGCAGAATGGTGATGAGGCCACATGTAATTAGAAAGCTAGACTTGTATCATGTTAATTATTAATTGCAATTCTTGCTCAGGATGTTGCCAATTTAGAGTTGTACTGACTTTAAAGTCAACCGAACAAAAAAAAAAAAAATAATGATGCTACAAATGTATGATGTTCATAAAGAGGAACACAAAAAAGTAGTATGGTATTAGTGTCTATGATATCTATTAAGTACTGATTAAATTGATAAGATAGTATCTATTTTAATGTATTTTTTAAATCTTCTTGAAAAAGGATACCTTGCCAAGCAGATCTTTCCATGTCTTCCCGTTAGAAGATATTTTCATCAGACAACTCAGTGGCTTGATGCACACTAACTTGCTATAGAGTGCTGTGAAAATATATATAATTCTGAATATATGAACTTTTGTAAGCTCTCTGATGAAATATCTTTTCTTTGTCTTTCATTGTATGGTGAAGTTTTCACTATAGTGTGTGCATGTAGTGGGATTTTGAGATTTTTTATAGTTAGATGTATTTTATAAAACACCGGAATTCTGTATACTTCCATTTTTTTTCTATAGTACATATTACATGCATGTAGGCGTCAAATATTTTATAATGTATTGAAATCTATGAATATGTCAACTAAGAAGCCTTACCGAGTCTAAATGTGTGACTTCATTGCATGCAGTTCCTCTTTTATTATTATTATTGGTATCATTATTATCATCATTTCATCATCATCTTCATCATCCTCATTATTTATAGTGTTATTATACCTCCACCAAGGATGGAGGTTACGTTTTCATTGGCGTTTGTTTGTTTGTATGTTTGTCTGTTTGCAAAATAACGCAAAAAATTGTGAACGGATTTGAATAAACCTTGCAGGAAACATTGATAATAACACAAGGAACAGATGATGAAATTTTTGTAGTGATCCGGGAATTTTTGTGGATTTTTGAAGGATTTTGATCTTTTGGCAGATAAGGTCAATGAACTTGGGAAGTTCAAGCTTTGCGTATTTGAAGTTTGCATACGCACACTACAGCACGGTCTCTGCTCGGGCGAGGCTCCACGCAGCTGGAAGTTGATGACGTAAACAAAAGGCTTCTATATTGGGGAAAGTGGGCAATTTTCAGCATGGGTGTATGAATGGAAATCACTGATCTCTATGGAAGTATAGATCAAGATTAGCGGTGGAAATATCGTGCTTTATAGCGGAGGTCTGCGCTCTCAGAGTGCTTCTCTAGTTATTATTAAAGTGCAATGCACTCCAAACATACATGTACAATGTACAGGTACAAAGTATGTTGCATTTACCATCTATTGCAAGGTCAGGAAATCTTATGGGGGTAGGTCTTAGACAGACCAGGTCTTAGACAGACCTGGGTCGATCAGCTCATGCAAGCTCTTTTTTTTTTTCTTTCTTCTTTTTGAGGAGGGGGGGGGGGGGGATCACACACTGCACAGTGCATGGTCTAAGTCTGAAGTTTTTATGAAAATGAATTCATTGTGTGAATAGATTTGTTACTGACCCAAATGGTTTTATACACTTTATATACATTGTGCATATATATTCCATTTCATGCCTTTGATGTTGCCAATATTAGCATGTTCCCAACCAGTATGCCATAGAGGTATTTATAGCTTTTTACAAACTTTAATAGCCCATTGATTTCATTCTTGTTTCACTCTACCTAGAATTTGCTTGGGATATATGCATAATGGTTTTTGTTGCAATGGCAGCCTTGCTGCTTGCATGTGTATCCAACGGAATCTTGACTGTGCCGGTACCAGAAGCTGGGCCAGGTAGGCCCTACAGGAGAGGCAGCCGTGCTCACCTCCATACCTGTCATTCAAATTCAGTTAAAGATAAGTGAGAGAAAAGACTCAAAAGTGACTTGCACTTTGACTGAGAGACTTTATGTTTGAAAAGATCAAGAGAGCGCTATCCTAAACTTAAGGATCGCGCCAATATTTTCAGGGGGAAAACAGAGCATTCAAAGCTGTGCTTCAGAGCAAATGCGCTGTCAACGAATTTGGGATTCTGCAGATGCGTCAATGCGTCTCTCTCTGTCAACGTAATCCCTCAAGAAATTACAAAGTAGATAGCATATTATGTAAGCATCAGGCTCACAGAAAATATTCTATCATCTTCTATCATCAAACTACTGTTAGCCTTAAGTAGTGATGAGAGGCCATTATTCATCAACAGTCACTCAAGGAACTTGGAAACATGGAATCCATGTATAAACTATCCAATGCTAATAGAGTTTTTTAGGCCACAATGTCTTCTGTTTACTGGTTTGTGTGTATGTGTGGTGGAGGGCAGTTTTGGCTGTATGTATTTCAGGAATAATTAACTCTTGTTCTAGCTAGTAAGTCTTCCGTCGATTTGTTACACCTGCATGTGATTCCAGCTTTCAATGTCAGTCAAGTGTGACATAAAATGAATTAAATGTGGAAGAGACAGCAGCCCCTCTTTGTAATCCAATGGTATACTGCACCCACTAAATACTGTACGTTTCCTTCAGGTTTTTCATTTTTAAACAACCAAGTGTTAAATTGCTTTTAGCTCAGCCTACTGCATACTTGCCAAACTCTACCGCTTTTGAGAGATTTCAAGCTAGCACTGCTCTCGTAGGCAGCCTGGATTCTACTGCCACTTTCTCAAGTGAAAATGTAGGCAAGTATGCTACCCATGGCTATTTTTTGTAGCATTTGTCACAACTTATATTCTGGAAGTTTCCACTGGCGATATGTTCGCATACAATACCAGTGGTATTTTGAAATGATGTGCCTTAGACGGTTAATTCAGCTACCAGTTGCCAGCAGAGATAGTCTTTTTGCCTCAAGTTTGAAAGTGTTAACATGTTTTGCCTTTGTGAAGACCATGCAATACCAGAAGTCGTGTAAATGACATCCATGAGCAGATGCCTTGAAGCTGACATTGTATTGTAGTGTAGAAAGGTAGTTGTCTTTCAGAGCCATGCAATATATTTTGATGTGAAGATGTCTCGATCTTGAAACTGTCTTCAGTGCATTGCACATTTCAATATGTGTAAAGTGCGAAGAAGGGCTACACATTGTATAACCCTGTAAGATGTTCCACAGGATGTACAAGTACATGTATACTATGTGTACACTGGTGTAGGGTAATGTACATGTACTGTATACCTGTACATACAATGGTGTAGGATGTACATGTTCTGTATGCCTGATTGTGCCTACATGTACATGTACATGTACGGTATATGCATGTACAATGCATGCACGTAATAGTTATTTTGGAATCTGCATCTGTTGCACAGACACACACACAGACACACACACACACACACACACACACACACACACACACACACACACACACACACACAGAAAAAAAAAAATCCCAGGTAAATACATGTATTAGCAAGACTTTCAGAGGTGGGATCCCACCGTGAGTGATATCATTGTAAAATGGCAAACAAGTGACAAATTACAGTCTCCCTTAACCTGGTGCAATACGTACAATTACGGTTGTATCACCTTCAAGGTGAGAAATTGCTATCACTCGTCTCTTGAAAAGGGATGATTATAATTTCTTATTCCATCTTTGCGTTTCCCAATTGTGCATTCAGCCACTTGTGGAATTTTCTTCAAAGTCAGCACATGTGCTGTACATTATGCTCATGTAATATAAAGTGCATACAGTATTACCATGGAGCTTAGTAGCTCCATGGTAATATAGAGGGGACAATATTGCAAATTTGCAAGGTGATTATCAACATTCCAATATCTTTATAGTACGCATGGGATTTGGTCATCTTAATGCATCTTTGTGCCTTGATAGATTTCATGTACCTTGATTTTTGAAATGTTGGTGATTTGGAAATACATGTGGAAGTTTATGACCATGTATTGCAAATACCACTGTAAGACTCAGTACAGTGACAGAAAAAAAAAAAAAAAAAAACAGAAACACTCAAAGCAACATTTTGTAATGTGCTATTTGACAGGAGTAGAACATTTTATTAAAACTACGCACTATGGAAGTGAAAGACTAGTCTCAGTCTTTTTGTGTGTGTGTGCAAGTAAAATCTGTTTGATGATGTGACATACATGTACAGTGCACTCCCGTTATAACGAAATGCTCGGGACGGGCCCAGAGCTACCAAGTCTCACGCATTCTGCGTGAGACTCAAGCATTTAGGGGCCATCTCACGATCTCACGCATGACACCCATTTTTCTCACGCATCGGGCGAAGTCTGCAACTTGGGCCTAAAATAATGAGCATAGGTCAAAAGATTAAAATGATAGTTGAAATTGAAGGTATATTTTCCTTTTGTCTTTCAAAATAAGTAGAAAATAGTCACGTAAGTATGCACCTGGTCACATCATTAAGAGCTAAAAATTGAAAAAGCTCCCTACCGTGGGAGGCCACAGGGGGGAAAAACCCCTCCCACACCCTCGCTCGCGCGCACATTCGCTTGCCGAGATGCCGAGTCATGAAAATCTCATTCACTCATAAAATTTTTTTGAACTTGACATCTCTGCCGGCCGATTTCTTTCGTTATCACGAAATTTTGTTGTAACCGAACAAATACGAAGTACAATATATAACAAAAAAAAGGAAACCACGCATATGTCATATTCTGTTTGATGAATACTCGTCATACACTGGAAAGCTATGTGAAATGGGATGGTACCTTTTTAATTTCGTTTGAATATTACATTTAAAAGAGAGCATAAAGTTGTTTGTTGTCACACAATAAGTCGTATAGAAAATGATGGTTTAGGATTCCGTTACAGTTTGCTATTCCAAAGATTCATTTTTTACTAAAGTTCGTCACTCCGAAAGACTCTTTGTTCCAAAGTTTCGCCATTCCCGGGAATCCGAAGGTTTGTTCATTATTTTGAAGCTTCGCTCTTCCAACGATTCGTTATTCCGAAAGTTCATAATTTAGATATGAATATGTTGTTCGTTTTCCGAAGGCTCGTTGATCGGAAGAGGAAATGAGTATCGTCATTCCGAAGGTTTGTAAATGAAAAAATGAGAAAGGTTCACTGTTCCGAAGGTTTTTTAATCCGACAATGAAATAAGGTTTGTTATTCCGAAGAAGGTTTGTAAATCAAAAATGAGAAAGGTTAGTTATTTCAAAGGTTGAGTTATCTTAAGACAATTATGAAGTTTGCAATTCCCAAGTTTTGTTAGTGGACACACCTTTTTCACCTTTGGATTTAACGAAACTTTTTTTTGTAACGTTCCGATTAACGAAAGTTTAGAATTCCTATCATTTTCTGACTAATGAACCGTCGTAATAAGAACCATATCTCATTGTCGGTTTAACAAACTTTAGAAATAACGAACTGTTTGAATAACGCCAAAATATTCGTAATAACAAACCTTATTTCATTTCCGAACCAACAGACATTTAGGTGTACATGTATAAGAATCTGTGGTGTTTTGCAATAACGTACCTTCGGAACAATAAAATGAACCATGTTTAATTTCAGATTATTGTATTACAATAATGCAAGTCCCCCTCGGGAACTGTGCAGGACACAAGGAGCGAACAAGTACACAGTGATGTGAAGCGTTCACCCATGCATAGACGCTATAAATGCTTGTTCTGCTACATATTTTCGGAAGCGATTCGCATTTCGTTATAACGGAGCACATTTCTTTTGTTTTTCTTTGTCAGTGGTGCTCAGAAAAGATTTCGTTATAACGAAAATTTTGCTATAACCGTGTTCGTTATAAGCGAATTTTGTACCATAGACTTCAATGGAGATAATTTTGGGACCAGAAGTTTTACTTTGTTATAATGAAATTTCGTTATAACCGTGTTCGTTATAACGGGAGTGCACTGTATGTACTTCATTGCTACAGTGGAACCCATTATAGTGAGGTATGTACAAGTATGTATTAAGTTTGCAAGTCCCACTCTGTTAATATTCTTGTGTGTGTGTGTGTGTGTGCACTTACCCATGGTGGAAAACGAGGACATACACACGAACTTTACATTTAAACCGAGGACACAGAAAACAACCGAGGACGTCCTCGGTTTGCAGACCATTCCAGACGGTCTGCTTTGGCATTTACAAAGGTGTAGGGGTACATGTTTGTAGGTCCTCGATTATAACATTACTGTAATAAGTCCTCGGTCGCATGGTAATATACAAATGAGTCCTCGGTTGACAAGAGTCCTACTTACACACAGGTCTTCGGTTATGTGGTAAAATTCTTATGGGTAAAACAGGTCCTCGGTTTCCACCATAGACGCGTACATGTGTGTGTGTGTTTTTTTTCTGCATACATCCATCAACACTGCTTCTTACACCATGCTGGAACTAAAGTGGCAGAAAAATCAAACAAGGTGAAGAAAACATAGCAAATATACATTCAACATTTTATTACTTTTTTTCCCGTCAAAACATTCATCATCAAACCGTCGTAATTCTCTCCTGAATATGAATAAATAAGATTACGAAATGTGCGAGATGATAGTCTCAATACACAGATTTCTCCGCATTTCTCATCTCACTGTACAATAAAATATAAAGTCATTCTAAAAAAAAAACGCATTTAGATGGCTACGGAGTACAAAAGCAGACACAAACATGGTCATTCAAAGACTTAGTAACAAGAATAGGATATCAATATGGGCTTCTACTCTCAGCTACAGACACTCTCTCGACACGAATACTGAATAAGAGCATCAACGGCTACTCGGGATAAAGTAGGACTTTAGGTTTGTGCTTTTCTAACAGCTGTGAGTGGGAAAAAAACAAGAAAGGGTATGAATGAAAAAATATTCAGCCCTGTAGGCTCAAAAAAATCACCATCTTTGGTCACAAGTAATTCAGGATTATAACGCTTGAATACTGTACAGAGTCAACAATTCATAAACGTGAACAGCCTACCGTCAAATATCTTTCCGAGTTTAAAAATTGAAATGTTGAAAAAATATCTGCAAAATGCAGTATTTTATATAATCACTTCTCAATACAGACAGATTTATTCAATCAATTCATTCTCCTCTACTGAAACACCATTATTCGATTTTTTTCAGATCAATACCATGGAAAGATTACAGAACAACACAGCATCTGATGAAAGGCTCAAAAAATGTTACTAACTACATTTCTTTCTTTTTAAAAAACATCAACAGGATATACAAAGTACTTCCCCCATTTAGCTTTATGCACATCAGAGAGATAATTGAACATGGACTTCTTCAAAAATAGAGGGCTCTTTTCACATGGCATAAAGTGCCACAGATCGAAACTCACGTGTGTCATCTTACAAACTGACCACCAAGAACGAAAAGCGTCCAGTCTTTATAAAAGAAAGATAAAATAAGTGCTCCCAGCAGCACACCAAAATTAGATTAAGTATGTGTTTGCAAAACTTAAGGAGTGCAGTGTGTACACTACTGGTCTGAATTCATCAATACTGCCACCAGCGAAGGGGGGGGGGGGGGGGCGGAGGTGGGAAGGGATTGAGATGGAACAGTCTCTCTTTACACAATTTTCTCAAACTTTAGGACGAACTAAGTGGATGGCTTTTGTGACGAGATGAGAAGACTTTTGAGGATTTTATTGGAGAGGAACACAGATTATCATGCTTCATGTACAACTCTGATTTCAGACGACACTCCCCTTTGGTCTGGGTATGAAAGATGGAGCTGCCATTTTCTACATGACAAAAGGCAAGCATATTCAACACATGGACTCTAAGAAAAAACTTCCAAGTATGGCCACAATTCTTTGACACCCAGCATACCGAAAGGGAAGCTTGTAATGTCTATGTGTGTCTTAGAATAGCTACTTAAGGGCTTTGAATGGTGCATGTACAGTATACAGTAACCTCCTCTTCGAATTATGAAAAATGAAAATCACATACGAGAATAATTAAAATGAGAAAGATGCCTGCCTCCATCCACACTGTATCATTAAACAACACACTAGCCATGAGACATGGTCACATGACCAAGGTGAGGGTCCACCAGTTATTGAGTACACTGTAAACATGATCATTCTTCTGCCACTGCTGATTGCATTGTACCAACTCGCAACAAGAACTGCCTTGGTTATGTGCAAGATTACTTGCAATGTGGCCTAGTACAGCCCATCATGTCCATCTTCGGTGAGGAGACACTCTTGTCTCCGTTGCTAAATAAATATGAGGGATCCTGAAACAAGACTATCATCACACGTGGGTATTGTCAGTCACGTTTCACACTGGTCATTAAAAAGCAACAACAAAACAAAAACACACTATAAAACTTACACATGCAACGGAGAATATTGCTTCTATACTCTTCACACAAACAACCACGCATAAAATGTCCCAGAGTGAGCAACTGGGATTGGAGAAAAGCGAAAAACACCCAAACAAACAAGCACATGCACAAAAAAAAAACAACAAAACAAGAACAAGTGACCACAGTATCTGTGGTCTCGTTTGGCACATTCACTTTGAGAGTTGAGAGAACGGCAAGACCAACTCGTCTGCCAATCATTATCTTCAACTCTCCCCGTTATTCTCTCTTTGACTTCAGATTCCCCGAGGCCTACTGAATACAAATCCTATCTTTGATTATGGCATAAACAAGTACAAATGTATTAAGTTTTTTAAAAAATGCTCCAACTTAAAACTGCACCGAAATCTGCACTTTATAAGTCTGAAAGGAACATGGGAAATATATTGGTTCTGTTAACCGATCAACTTTACCTACAATCAAAGAATATGAAAAGGAACATGTCTAAGAGATTATGTAATACTGCATGTATTGATATTACCCTACCAAAGTTGAATTATTCATACCCAAATTTGATTATACTGCCATATCAGCCCCAACCCTTCTGCCATAAAGATAGATAATTCACTACTGAAGTTGCTGAATACCCTTTCAAGGCTTGTTTATTTGCATTCTTGTTGAATACATAATTCTGTTGATGTTGCATTCAGAATCTTGATGAATTAATAACTACAAAATGTGACGAATCAATTTAAATCTTCACTACATACATTGTACGTCAGAGAGATAATACAATGATTACTCCTGCTTAGCCTAATTTTGACGATTCTGGACACGCAAAAACAGATCATTCATAATGAATTAAAATTTAAGTCGCTGATTGTAGCTTATGGGACATCAAGACAAGGACGCACAAAGTGGAGACACTGACTTCGATCCCCATTTGGGATTTACAGCTACCATATGTATACAAATACTTCATGTTTTTGTCTTTTTTAACACAACACGAATCACTCAAGGCACTATTCATATATCTATTAAACTATTTCCTCACAAATGTTAATTACTAGGGTATGTATTACATGAGAGTAAATATCTTTCATGATGATGATGAAGATGATGATGAAAACATTCATGCAGCGCCATTTGTCTGTAAAGAATATTTAAAGGCGCCCATATAATGGACCTACTGATCAGACTGATTGTGAGGAGAAAGTTAAGTTTCAGGTAGAATGAGACTGCTATGCCAACATTGATGTTTTGGCTATATGAGCTGCATCATGTATGACGTGATGATTACCATACCATGCTAAAAGAGAGTCACCTGTTCCCTGTTTTTTATTCCTGTCCAAAGTTTCATCAATATTGTTATCACTTCTGCTCCTACACTTTAAAGAGAGATAACAAATTTAACAGTCTATTCTCTCAGAAATTAGTAGTAATAATTAGTAATAATCAGAAAAAGTAGTACCTCTCAACATCAAATTTTTCAAACGGATCAGAAGTCCAAGATGAGAAGTCAGTTGCTCACGCAGTATGAACATGAAAAATATTACTCTTCTGTTCCATGAAAGAACATCCCCCACCCCCCCCCTTTTCTTTCGCAAGCATAGATGATCCAGACAAAATGGGTCAAACTCTCATGACCTCTCATCATATTGCACTCCCCGCGAAGAATCTTGTTCTTCCAATGAAAGTTTTATTATTATCTTCTTTTTTTTTAGACAGAACTGTGAGGAGTAATATACAATAGGTTTTGAAAACACTTTTTTTGTTTTTGGTGGTAGTGGTGGTGGCCACAATGTCGTGTGCTACTTCACATCAAACAATGCGTCGTGTCGTCTCAAAAATAAATATTCACAATCTCTTGTCTGAACAAATGTACTCGTACTCGTATTTTGACATTTGGACTTGCTTTGCAACAAAGTAGAAAAGGAGGCTTTGGGTTTGAGACAGAAATGTAAAATATCGCTTACGGTAAAATCCATGCTCTAAAGACAGTGGAATAGTGTGGAATGTCGCAAGTATGCTATACACAGTAGCACAAAAAATACTTGTTCCACTCGAAACCTAGCCAAGTTGCATTAATTGCTTAATATACAAACGAAAAATTTACAACATGAAAGAAAACGCAAGGAAAAATGGGGAAAAGAAAATACAAACAGGTAATATTTTTCAGTGACCACAGCAAACTACAGCAACATGACAGTTATCACCATTTCAACTAAAAAACACCAACAAATATGTCGAGTATCGACTCAGATTTCTCTCTGAAAGCTTCACTGACTTCACACTCTTTCAGATTAGATTACTTGTCGTCGATTGAGAAAGATAAAGGCATTAAGGCTACACTAACCGTACGCCATCAGCACCTGTATCTTTCTGAACCGACGTTGTGACATACCACTTTTTCACAGCGGTTACACCAGAAAAGATGGACATTTTGATGTGCCACCAACTCAAAGACCCGATTCGATGGCAAGAAGACTTATTCGTAAGAAGCGTCTCCCAGCTACACTTCCAAGCGGAGCAGAATGCAGTGGTTCCAATGACCTTGTGACCCTACATGACATCAGTTATAATTTCCCATCATGCATTGCATGTCATCTACATGTATGGCAAATATATGACACATATCGCTTTTTAAAGCAGTTTCTTCTAACACGAAGATCATACTGCAGCAGTAAGCACTTGTACATAAAAAACATCCTCCAACTCTTTTTGACTCTATAAATATTTCTAAATTTCTATTTCATTGTAATGATAAAACATATGAAATAGCTGCTCTTGTAGACACACAAAAACAAAACATTGTACACACAAACGGAGGAAAAACCGAAAACAAGAAACAAAGACATATCTCAAAATATGAGGTAGCGGCTGTTTAGCACATAGTACTAGCATGGTATAGGTACAATGTCAATCAGTCATTCTTGCCTTTTTTAGCACTAATATCTTATTGCCATGGCATCTGACGAGAGAACTATACTATATTCTCATTACACACAGTTGATCTTAGCAGTGAAAAGGGCTTCTCTTCTACATGTAGGTGGAGAATCACAAAAACTTCAATCGTGACCGACAAAATACATGTAGTTCCGGTTTGACCACATTATTCATTTCCAAGTGAGCAAATCTCTCGTCCTTTATGGGAAGTCTGTCAGAAATGGTCACAGCCACTCCACAGTGTACACAAGAAAGTGTTGCGGAGGGGATTTTTGAGGTCACGGAAAGTCAACTCAAGCAATCAAACAGAGAGGAATTATTTTCTGCACACACACACACGCAAACACCGAGTGGAGAAACATGTATTGATGTAAGAAAAGAAAACGGACAGCTTCTCTCGACTGACATCTAGGATGGAAATTTTTGATGGTAGCTTGACTGGGTTTACTGGCATCATAACCCTTTCCCTGCCAGGGACTTTGGACAGTGTGTACAATGCTATGGGGTTTTCTGTGCCAATCAGCAGGCAAAGCATGCAGAGGGTTAAAAACAGATTGTTGGACATGGGTTACTAGTATGTGGATCAACTCTTACTGGTATTATCAGAGATTAATGAGAGTTGGGAGTGTTCAGTGTGTTAGGCTCTGAGGTGTTGGAAAACGAAAAATATGGAAGCAGGTCGATGATTCATTCTTCATAATGACAATACTTTCATATCAGAGGTTTACACAAGTGTATTTTGACAGATGTACACTGTAGTTCTGTTTTCATCTTTGTAACAATTTTTTTGCATCATACGCTGATTTCATTTAAAGCTCAAAGTCAACATTCTGGCAGTCAATTGAAAAGTCGAGCTACCTGCACACTCCTCTTGCATGGTGGCCTACATGCAGAAAACAGAATATCACTTCTGGCTTCCAGCAATAGGATACTGTAAAAGTGGTTATTTTCGCGCGAGTAATTTTTTTCAAGCTCGGCTGGGTGAGGTGAATTTCGTGTGGTTTTAATTCCTCAGAATCAAGATTTTTTATTAATGGAACATACGGTGTCCAAAAATATTTTGGCACTGGTTTTTTGTCAGGCAAAATGCGCAAAAATTTCCACAACGCGAAAATGTCAATTTTTACAGTATACTGTTAAGACTGGAAATGTTTGATCACAGGCTTGTCCAGCGTCATTCTAATCGTGGCTGTTCTCACCAATGCTCACACCCTCAAAAAGGCAGTATACAGTAATGTCTCCACCATCTTTCTCATTTCCGTCATATAAGATGTTTATTGGGGATAGGGTAAACATCACAGACAATCTTTTTTGTTTTGCTTTTTTAATAAATGTGGACACATCTTAGGATTCCCCCTCCATTTTCTTCGATTAGTTTTGGATTTTTTTTTTTGTACAGTTCAGAAAATTTTTTCTTTTTCCCTCCCTCTAACTTGTCCAGAATGCCTTAACAACTTCATTGGGGTAATCAAGTGTCTTGTAGAGCCCAGTATCCAATCAAAAGGGTAAATTTCCAATGATTTTGGCATCGTTTCCCAGAAATATAACATGGGATTTATAAGGCACATCATGACTACATTTCAACTGCAGGAATGTAACATACATAGATCAGTCATATTTCTGGATACGCCGATTGTAAGTAGGCGGCTCAACCTCAGTGGACTTACAACATTCGTCGGAGAGTGTGTTTTCCTTTTGCTTTTGTACTTATTGGAGGAGGGGGAAGAGTGGTGGGAAGCTAATGGAGGGGCCCCCTTTGACATTTCTTGAGCTACGCATCACACAGCAGATCAGGGATCAACTTGTGGTTCGGTATCAACGAGGCTGGAACCCATCTGACTATCCTCCGTTGCCCTACAGTCACACTGACATATCTCCTGCCCTCTTTGCTAGTTTTGTTGTATTGCAAATTTCCTCACACTCCTCTAAGACTCAGAGTCCAGCATATTTCAAGATAAAAGAAACTGCAACACACATCTCCACATGAGCATCATTAAGTCCATAACCTGTCCCAAGCTGTTCCTCCTCTCCGAAGCCCTTTATTGGGCTTATTCCCCATTTAGGGGGACTTGCCCGAGGAATAAAATGCCTCAAGGAATTGACACCCAGAGTCTTCCTCGTTGCTGCTTCTGGAGGACGGGGACACACCCGGATCGTCGTCTCAGTTGAGGTACTTCCTGCATCGCCTGGAGCCACAGTTGCAGGGGATCTTGACCTCCTCGATGGGGAACTTGTAGTCGTAGGTCAGCTCCTCCCCCACGGTGATGCGCCGGCTGGCAAAGATGATGATGTGCTTCTGGCCGCCGACCTCGATCACCCGGGAGAAGCAGTTGGGCTGAAGGGGTGGTGGGGGGGGGGGGGGGGGGAGGAGGAGGAGGAGGAGGAGGAGCGGGAGGAGGAGGAGCGGGAGGAGGAGGATAATAATTGTTAAGAATTTTCTTATGTCTTCATGCAGTCAACGAACTGCTTCACAGATAATTTTCAAACAAGTGCATCACATCTATAGGATAACACATTGTACATTGTGATAATTGACAACAACTGAAGAAATATGATATGTGTCGTTTTGAATTGTATCATTTATGTCATCAAGAGATGTGCCTAATCTGCTTTAGACTACCCAATCTCTTCCACTCATGCTGTTCCAAGATGAAACAAAAATCTAAGCAAACATTGTTCTTTTTAAAAATGTTTCTCCCTTAAACTGATACAGAGATGGTTGCCATGGCAACACAGAAAGCACATGAGAGCATACCTCGCAGGAGTGGTTGATGAAGCGAGCTGCGTTGCCATGGGTCGTGGCGTCCACCACGTCGTAGTCGTCGATGCGGAACATGTAGCAGCCAATACCCTGGTGGAAGCGAGAGAGTGTAAAATATTCTCTTCCTTACCGGTGAAATTGAGGGTATTATAAGTGCAGGAATTACTCCATACATGTGGATGAAATTGCATGAAAAATTTACTTTAAGGTGTAATTGTAAAGAGAAGCCACTTGGCAGAATAAGACGTGGCTGTGCTCCTCCAAATCATTTGAGCCACATTTATGGGTTGACACGTAATAATCCAACTGCAATACATTCAACCTTTCTTGTCTGAATGAACTACATGTACGTGCATGAATCTATGGAATGGTGATTACATTCAATATTTTTTCTCAATATAGTAAAAATGCATGCACTTTGAGATCTTTATTTTGATATTTTTCTCTCTTTCTTTTCTTTGGCAATAAAAAGAGGACCCCAATCCACTCTTTGCCATCAAAAAAACAATACAATAAGAAATGTAAAAGTTACAAGTTCTGACATTATATCAAATATGAGTTAATCACCTAAACCCCAACATGAAATTAAATATGTGGGACTACATCATATCTCACATTTGTATGAAGGGACCTAATGGATATAGACAGTTGTATCAGTCAGTGAGGCAGGCTGTGAAAGAGAGGTAACTCTCACATTATCATGAAAACTGCACTGCAAAGGAAGTCAGCATGGTTTGAAAGTACTAGTCCTGAAAGGATTAAAGGGGGAAGAACCACTCACCTTGCTTTCATAGTACTTTTCTCTCTTGTCTGTGAGGATAGACCGGATGACCGTCCCGCTGTATTCGATGACCATCTCACCGGCCTCGATGGGGCGGCGGCAGAACAGGCCACGCCCATGAATTCCAGATCTGGAGACAAGAGAATTTTGTTGTTTTCAGTTCTTTCAAGCTTCTACAATGACTGTTTTAGACCTTCCACCAAATGCAA
This sequence comes from Diadema antillarum, assembly GCF_040938485.1. NCBI lineage: Eukaryota > Metazoa > Echinodermata > Echinoidea > Diadematoida > Diadematidae > Diadema > Diadema antillarum. The sequence goes on from NW_027271902.1 coordinate 117,583, forward strand.
CTCATACCAAAAACTGAATCTTGATACCACACTTTTGATCAGTTACAAAGAACACTGTTCACTTTCCTTATTTTCACTTTCTAGTTGTTCTTATTTCCTATGTCAGTGTGTTAATCAACACTTAGTTTTGCTCACTACACAAAGTTTTGAGTATAATAAACCAGATTTTCAGAGTGAAATTTTCTTGCCTATCCATTTGTTCAAAATTTTCATGGAGGCATCACATTTTACAGCAAATGAAGGTTAGGCTGCAAGAAGTATTACTGTGGAGAAAATGGCATGTAATCAAGCGACAAAAGTGCCATCTTCAACAAACAGCAACAAAAAATGATATGTAAGCAGAAGTTGCAGAGTACAGGCATATTTCTAATATCAAGAGGGATATGTCACTGCAGGTGCATGATAGACCACATCTGAACAGTCGAGTGAAAGTTCTAAATACAGTCCGACCTCTCCCATACGGTCTCCCTTCATCCAGATCTCTCGATTATCCGGATGCGATCTCGCCATGATTTTTATTTTTATTTTTTTCAGTCTAATGATTAGCCGGAAAAGGGGGATTTCAAACTGAAACACCCCCCAAAAAATCCTACCCATACTCACATAAATTTCATATTATTCCCGAAATAATTAACATACATTCATATCTAATTTTCATCTAAAATTACATGCATTCAGACTTTCACTACCCCCAAATTTTGCCCTGATAGCGAAGAAAGAGTTTCAGTGTATGCTACCTGCAATAGGTTACATGTAGCTACCAAATGGGTAAGCAAGCTGCGTGTATGAAACATTTAGTCTCCCATATCCCGCCTAATCCCTTATCCGGATGAGCACCGGTCTCAACATGTCTGCACAGGAGAGGTCGGATTGTATAAAAGTCAGACTGAGGGACATTGCAGCATGACTGAATGTGTTCAACTTAGCATTTATTCACACATTAAAACTGCAAACTTTCTGACCCTAGACAGATGTATCTTCTTTTCTTTTTCTTTGATGAAAGGGTACATTTTGAGACTTCATTCTTCAATCCCATCTAAGTACTCTGTTAAAAGCTACAGACATTGGGGGTCAGTGTGTCGGGCCTCATCGGGCAAGCGTACCTGTAGACTCCAACGGCTTCCTTGGCTGTCTGCTTGAGGTGGCGGAACCGCATCGCCATGGGCAGGTCCTGAAGACTGGTAGCCCTCCTGTCGTTGGGGAATGAATGCAAGAGACAGTGTCTGAGTCTTTAATGATGCAATTTGTGTGAGTCCACTCTCCAATCAGTCTACCAGACGTTGAAAACTCAACTCAACAAACAATGGATAATGCATCTCATCTACCAATGAAGAGCATGATGATCTCCATTTTTGTTTCAAGAGAAAAGTCTCTTGAGAGAGCAATGGCAGTGTCTTCAAATCAGCAATGCATAAACAAACACAAAGATTACAAAGTCTAAAATTAGCAACTTATTTATTTAGGATTATCAGTCAAATTATGAATACTGTACAAAGTTTATGGCATTTCGCTGGGAAACTTTGTCTTCAGGAAAAACTCTTAGCTATTTATGCTAGCTGCTACTTGAGCTTTAACTTTGTGTGAACATGAAAACCAAAATACAACATCTTTAAATTTCTACACAAAGTTGCCAATTCGGGATGATCTTAAGTAGTGACCAGGGCAACAGAGAGAAATAATAAAATGCTGACCTTGATGACTTGTGCTGGACATCGGGCTCCTCCTGCTGGTCAACCTCGCTGAAGATCGGTCGGCTGCGGTGGCTGGACGCCAGGAAGTTGAAGATGTCAAAGGTCGAGGATCGTTTGAAGACCTCGGCTCGGGCACAGCCGTGGGGATTGATCGGCGGCTCCTGTAAAACACGAAGAGTTTGTGATAACCAATCTCAGATCCAGCAGTGAAAATGTGACAGGATTTCTGAATCTTTCTCAGTTTCCTTTTCTTTGCTAATAAAGACTAAATGCCACAAGCTTACAAAATGTCTTATCCCTCTATATAACAATGGGTTCATTTAGTTTGGAGACCATCAGCCATATTGGGAGACGAGGACTTTCACTGCCACGACCTGATACAATCAAACCTCATTTCCTCTTGATTACAGAGCATATTAAAAGGACAAAAATACATGTGTTTGCGTGTGGGGGAGTGTCTCTGTTTACTATATTTGCAAACGATGGGCAAAACAACATGAGCTCAATAGAAAGACCAATATAACAATTTTCCCTTTGTTTCTTTCTACCACCATCCTCCACCACACCCAAACTTTCCTCATTCCCCAAATATGAAGACAATGCTCTCTTTTGCAGTACTGTAAGAGTTGAAATTCTAACGTAATTTTTCAAGCTCTGGTGGCTGAAATGAATTTTGCACGCCTTTATTTCCCTGTGATGAAATAGATAAAACATTATTACATACTACAAGCAGAAATATTCCTATGCTTTTATTTTTGCACTAGTTTTTTCGTGTCCACGAAATGCACAAACAATTTCCACATCGAAAATATTTCCACTTTTCACAACTTTTATGAAGCGCCATGAGCACTGAAAGGTGGACCAGTGGGCTATATAAATAGCCATTATTATTATAATTATCAACCAAAGCTCAGAGAGAGAGAGAGAGAGAGAGAGAGAGCTGGGAAGGGTAGACCTACGTCTTCCTCGTCGCCCCCTCGTGCTTGTGGAAGCGGAACTTGTAGTTGCGGCAGTTCCTCGCCCCGTACAGCTGCTCAAGAAGAAAGATGACGGCCTCGTGCGTGATTCCAAGCATCTTCATCCCGTTCACGCCTGCCACAAAAAAATCAACCGAACCAAAACTTTACATCACAAGGGGAAGTTTGTACCTCTACATAGCAAACAATACACACGTACACTGCACAATGCACCACTGCAGTCACTATTCTTAGTTTGACCGATTTCTCTCGTCTTTTATGTGCGCCGCAAAATGTAAAATATTAGAAAGAACGTTTTACGAATTCTTTCCTCTTAATGACAAATAGATATAATTTTTTCATTAACGCAAGGGAGAGATTTCCATATTGTTGAATGAACAGGTAAAAAGACCTCTATGTTCATGTCTTTGTTGGTCATTTACACCTACACACTATTGAAGAGATTCTGGAGACACTCAGAATTGTTACAGTGCACTTCAACTCCATGATAAAATTGTCTTGAACATATGTGACCCTGCATCACATAACCAACAAAAAAAAATCGCCAGACATGGATTTTTAGTAAAGGGCAAATTCTGATAACAGATAATTTCATGGGGATGAGAAAGTGATGAATTCGGTCTGTCCTACAAAATAAACTAAAGGTGGCAGGAAGATCTGGGGAAGGAGAGTATTTGCAGAAAAGAAGAAGAAGTAAAAAACTGAAACTGAAGTCTGAAGTGCATTAAACCATTTACATTTCAATGCATCTAAACTTCTAAAGAGTCTGAAAGTGGGTTTTGGGTAGAATAAAATGTGACATCAGATGAAACTCTAAACTCTCACATCCCTGAAAGATTCATGTTAATCCGTTAAGAACAAGTCCAGAGTATACTTTGGCAGGTGTTTATGGGAAATGTGTGTTGTAGCAAATCAACCTGTCCTCAACGGGTTAAGGAATCAAACAGAACAGCTCACCATCAAACGAGAGGTGCTTCATCCTGGAGTTGCTCCGTGCCTCCCGGACTCGCTCCACCACGCGGCCCCAGGCGTCCTCCAGCGTCTCGGCGCGCGTCTCGAAGCCGTCGTCGCTGGAGATCTCGAAGACGAGGTGGGGCCGGTTGGACGTCCGGCGCGGCGTGTTGCCGTGGTTGCGCCGCTTCTCCTGCTCCATCAGGGTGAGGAGGAGGGAGGGGCTGTCGTCATGGTGATCTGACTGCTGCCCCAAGGTTGGCATGGCAGCGAAGAATGCATCATCAGCAGACAGGCCTGCATGAACAAGAAGAATGAGGGAAGACTTCAAGGTCATACATCCGTTTTGCAAACATGTAGAAATTCTGCATTGTTGAAGAATAACTTATCACAACAATGACACCTTACAGCAATACATTTGAGTGTTTTAAAAAAAGAAGAAAACAAACCCCCTGTCACTCAAGAGTACCTTCCCCTTTTGTACTAAAAATAATGGTTGGAAGTTCTTCAAGGTAAGAATAAACTTAACTGCAAATCAATAGCATCACTTTCCCCTCCATCATAAAGAAGTTTCCAGTTTTATTATTCCAGTGAAAGATCAGAATTACCTAACATCTACAATATACTGTACCAGCTTACAAAAAAGAAATCAACAAGGACACACAAACTTTGAGCCTCAGGTCAGGAAGGACAAAATCCTCCTTAATCAAAACAGAATAAAAAAGATAAACAAAAGGAAAACTGAGAGGTACTTAGAGTGTCTAACAGGAAATGTCTCCAGAAAGGTCTGATCAATGAAAAAGAAAAAAAAAACAAACAAGCACACACACAGGTAACTAGGAGCTTTCCCGCCCCCTTTTGTATATTTCTGATTGGGAAGATTGCTAGACTGCTACAATGGTCTCATTAAAATATTAGACATTCGTTGAATATCAGTAAATGCAGAGCTATCACTGGGCTCTGATTTCATGGAAGCTTTGGTATCAAAAGTTGTTTTGCAGGCAATGTCCGCCACCCTCTCATATTCCCCCTTAAAAATCCCTCACACCATATTTGATGTGTCACATTTACAATTGTAGAAAAAGTTTGAGGCAGATTGCACCACTTTGACTGGTAGCATTTTCCCATTGCATCTTCAAATTTGCATAAAGCAGTGCAGTCTAGTGTAAGTATGGAAAAATAAAAGCACAAGAGCATGAATATTCAGATAAAATATAGAAGCTTATAAGGAGAGCCTGGCATTCTTTTCATGAAAACAGTATCAACATTTGTGACAAAAGATATGTGTATTGGAAACTGAGAAACTGACGTACCTGACAAAATGTCCCGGTTTTCGTTTCCAGACCAGCCTGTTGGTGTTCCCTCCGACTCTTCCTTCGATTTTGAGCGCTTCTTGAGCTTGATGACAGCGCTGTTCCTGCTTTCATTAACACCGAAGGTGGGATTTTTCACCCTGGCTCTCGGCGCACTGGAGGGATTCTTCATCCTGACCTTGGTGTTCTTGACGGGAGAGGGTCCCGGGATCTCGTCAGTAGAATCCTTCTCCTCTTGGTCGGATCCCATCAGGCTGCCATAAGAGTCAAACCACACCTTGATCTGGTGGGGCGATTTCCGCCTCGGCCGGCTGGCATCTTGGGGCTGCCTGGTGTACGTGTGCTCCTTGCTGAGTGATTGGTTCGTGGTATCGGGTAGAGAGATATTGAGCTGAGCATTGACTGGTTCTTTGCTTGGTGAGCCCAAGCCACTCAGAATTCCGGTCATGCTCGCTTGACTAGTCTGCAGACTAGACAGCGGCGAGACAAGATTCTGGGTGGGCTGGACGCCTGGCAGAGGATTGATACCACTCGGGAAGTGTGGGCTGAGTTGTCCGAGGTTTGGCTGGACTCCAGCCTGCTGGATGATAGCCTGGAGGGTTTGGAGTGTGGGGGAGGCCATGAGCGGGGCGTTTGTCGGGCTGATGAAAGGGGATAGTACTGGACTGGTGACGCCCGGCAACAGAGACGGCACTGCCGCCCCAGGCAGCTGAAGGCCAAACGGTTGTAGGTGATTTGCAGATGGAAGGTGCTGGGCTCTCACGCCAGCAAGTGCATTGACCTGCTGGAGTTGACTGGCCATGTACGACTTCTGCAAGATGGACAAATAGTGATCCTGAGCTGAGCTGGTGGGTGGACTTGATGACATTGGCAATGGAAGCTGGCTCTGGGTACTGACAGAATTGATCTGACCGGGGGACACTATTGTTGCACAAGATGTCACAGCGATCCCAGTGAGGTTTATGTTCTGGAAGCCTATTTGAGTAACGGGAATGACACTGGGCACCACAGGGTTAACACCAGGATCAGAAAAGACTGGGTTAGCATTTGGGAGCAATGTTGAAACTGACTGCATAGGGGGTTGGCTTTCGAAGGCTTGTTTGGATGGTGATGTCCTCAACGTTAACCCTGCCGTTGGAGGAGCATCAGAAGCTGGAATTGTCAGGGGTGCAACCCCTGGCCTGATGGTTGCTGAACCTAACACTGGAGTACTCGATCTTTGTTGCTTCAAAGCAAATTTGACAGAAGGGCCACGAATTCTTACTCGTTCGTGAATTGCTGCTTTTAGTCTTATAGGGGTAGGTCCACGGAGTTTAGGCCCATTCATACTGCTCCTTAAGTTCACATTAGTTGGTGAGGTCTGTCGAAAGTCATTTCGTATGATGTACTGATTTGTGTGCATATCTTTGCCGACGATGACTCTATTCTGCTTGAGGTCGGAATGTAAGCTCATGAATTTCTTAAGGTCTTCTGGCCCGACCACCTTAGGACTGTTAATTCTATAGGCAGAATTTCCTGAGGAAACGCGAGATGCCTCTCCATCGAGATTAACTGACGGCAGGGAAGGGATCATCGCTTTCAACGGGCTGGCTTCTTGCATCCCCAAGAGATGTGAATGGCTGGAAATGGCTGGTTCCTTGCCAGGTGGGGTAAGTCCTACAGAAGTCCCTGTGATTGGCAACTCGCTGACTTCCTCGGCACCATCCTCGTTGGTCGTGATTTCGGAAATCATCCCAGACTCCGAGTCAACTCTTACAGTAACCTTCACTATCTTGGCTGGGGAGGACTGAGCAGGTGGCCCTGCCAAGGACACATGGTCCACTTTGGGGTCGGAGGGCAGGTCAGGTGACTTTGCGTCGACCGCGCTAGAAGTCAATGACGTGTTTTCACAAGTAGCATCAGCTTCCATTTTACTTCTCTTTTCCTGTCTCGTTGCAACTTTTCCATCCTGACAGGTGGTGCAGTCATCGGAAAGCATACGCTTCTTCTCCTTAACTCTGAGAACAGCATTATCATCTCTGGGAAATTCTCGTGCGACCACAATCTGCTTTCGAGGATGATTCATCCTTTCTGGAGACTGCTTCTCATCCATCGTCCTTGTCACACTGCTTTGCTGGTCACCATTTGCAGCGCTTGCACTAGGCTCTCCTGTTGGCTTCATTCGCTTTGCCATGCTCCTTGTTGTCTGTCTGCCTGTCTGTGTCTCCCCCGCACATTTCTCCTCATCTGATGATGTGGACAAAGCTGCTCTGCTTCTTTTCTTGTCGGCATCTTCGACTATGTCCAGCTGCGAGACGTCATCCTTGTCATCGGGAATTGAAACGCTCGAAGGCTCTCTTCTCCTCTTGGTCACATTCTCCCCATCACTCCCTGCAGTCTCTTCATCGCTGCCCACCTGCGATTTCCTTGGTCTACCTCGCTTCCTCTTCTCAACCAGCTGAAATACCTGGTCTGGCCTTGCTTCGTTCTCTGGGACGTCCTTTGGGACAGCTGGGTATTTCCTGGGTCTTCCTCTTCCTCTTTTCCTCCCATCTTGGTTCAACGGATAAGGACTAGTCTCTCCATCCTCATGTGAGGCTTGACGTGTTTCCTTCAGTGAGATGGTCCTGGTTTCCCCTTCGGTCCGAATATGATTCACTTCCGAATATTCCTCAGTGGAGTCTAACCTTGACAGAGAGTCTAAAGACTTCCTTGGTCTCCCTCGTCTCGGATGGGAAATATCTGAATGAACTTCACTGTTTACCACGTCCCCATCTGACTTTCTAGGTCGCCCCCTTCCTCGTGTGATGACACTGTTGTCTTTCTCAGGAGTATCTGCAAGGGATATTGGCAAAAAGACAGATTTCCCTTCTCTTCTTTTGACGCCATCAAGTACTTGTCCTTCTTGGTCTTGATTGGATAACTTGGAGGAGGCTCCATCCGACTTCCTGGGGCGGCCTCTTCCTCGTTTGGGGACAGCAATCTCACCGTCATGGCTACTTTCGAAGACTTCATCAGAAAAACTTAGTCTTTCTCGCCCAATCAAGACATCCTTCTCTTTCTCCTCTTGGATGTCTGTGACAGACAGAGAATTTCTGGGCGATTTCCTCGGGCGGCCTCGACCCCGTTTAACAACTGCACCCTCCTGCCCATGGTTGCGATCGAGGACTTCTTCAGATATGCTTGACCTTTCTATCTCAGTCTTGATGATCTCGACACCAGTTCCCTCTTGAATTCCATCCAGAATCTCTATAATATCCCCGTCCGATTTCCTTGGCCTACCCCTGCCTCGCTTCGCAACCTTCTCATGCTCTTGACCAACTTCACTAACATTCTCGATTGAGGGCAATCTTCTCGACAGATTTTTCCCCCTTGTGATCACCTCATTCTCTTTCTCCTCTTGATTATCATCATATTCCACATCTTGATTTCCAACAGGATATTTTCTTGGTCGCCCTCGCTTTCTAGTTTCTTTACTGCTTGGGCTGAGCAGATTGCCATTTTGCTGCCCTTTCAAGTCTTGATGAATACCATCCTCTGACTGCTCTGACGAAGATACTCTCCTCGACTGTCGAGAGCTCCGGCGAATCTGAGCGTCTTCAGGAGTCTCCTCTGCTGTACTCACTGCAGAGTGAAGGTTACCATCTCTCACATCAGGCACAAATGAAGAAGTCACGCTCTCCACACAATCCTCAAAATTTGCTATCCTTTGCAGCCTAGAGGACGTGCTCCTCATTGGGTACTTCTTTCTGCCTGGCGGACTTGTATCTATCGCATCCAGTTTGGGTGATGACAAATTGGAGTCACAGTCCGAACTGGGATGTCTACTTTTCTTCCTGGTTGGCTTGTTGGAATCATCGTCGGCACACAATCTGTCATCTCCATTGAGCAAGTCTAATTTTGGTCGAGTGTTGCTGCTCGATGTTTCAGTGTCATGGACATCACCACCACTCTCATTACTGCCCCCCATGCTTGAATGGAAGTCCTTTACAGTGGAGAGGGAATTTCCAGGGGACACATATCCTGTCTTGTTATTCTCTGCCTTTTGTGCAACGTCCATAGTGACCCCATCTTTTGCTGCATGACTGTCCACACACACCTTGGAAGAATGAGGGTGCACTGGTTCTTCACTAACGAGATGCCTTTCGATGAGGTTCTCCACCACTTTTTCCGGACACTTCTTCTGCGCATCCACAAAGGCCTTCATTGCACTGATAAACGGTTTACTGCTGATTTTCTTGAAGATGTTTCTGACAGGCTTGGGAGAGTGAGAGTCTGCCGGTTCGTAGCACTCGGAGTCGTTCAAGACAGCCTGGCTGCTTACAGGGGATTTTCTGTGCAGTTGCGTCGCAAAAGTGGCAAGGATTGGCTCCCTGTTGATGGATGGTGATTTGTGGTATGTCAAGATGTCCGATGACAAACTTTTTTGTGGTGTAAACTCATGTTCTCCTCCATCTTCAAATGCTTGCTCCTGAGGGACAGTGACTTCAGTTGGTATCTTGTCACCTTCCTCTTCTGCAACAAGAGAAGTTGCGCTTTCACATTTGTCTCTCGGGCTTTTCACTGAACTGCTGGAACCGTCTGGTTTCATTGCTACCTCTGCCTGTGCTACATGTGCAGCAGCGCCAATGTCACCCTCACCATCAGTGACAGAGTCTGATGCTTCTCTATCACAGTCTGGGAGGTCAATCCTCTGTACTTGCGTCTCCTTTAATCTGTCATCTACCTCATTACTATGACTGGAAGAGTTTAGCTGCACTTCACACTCTGCTATGCTCCCTTTGGGCTCAGTACTACCTGAAGGAATGTACTGCTGCAGTTGTTCAGTGAGAGCCTCTTCTTTGCCACCGCTTTCACCAATTAATGCTAGATCTGCAGCAGCAGCTGGGTGTTGGTCCTCGCAGCATTCGGTCCCTCCACTCAAATTCATGCCATGTGATGGGCTTGCATCTGGCATCTCTCCATGTTCTACGACTACAGGAAGACAAAGACTGTTTTCTGTGGACTGGTCACTCTTGCTGCTATCTGGTTTCTCCTGAATTGCTGAGGTCTCCAAGTTCGGAGTTGTCAGTGGCATGAACAATAATGAATTACTTCCACTTGAAATTTGAACAGAGTTATCCGCACTTACAACTCCTGCATCGGTTGAGGTATTTTCTGTATCAACTGTGGTGACTGTCAAGCTGTAACATTCTTTGCTCTCAGCAATGCTCTCTGAGAGGTGTGGAGAAATTGGGTTATGGATGTCTTCAATTGTATCATCTGACTCTTTATCAGGTTGAGGTAATGTTGTGAGTATCTGTTGACATTTTGAAGTGGTGTTGAATTCCTGGCTGACTACCTCCTCTTCCAAAATTGCCCTTGGCTCAGAAATTGATGTAGTTTCCTTTAAGATGCTGGACACAGCAGCTTCTCTCGAAATGCACCTATTCTGGTTCTCATCACCATCACACAGCTCATCTTCATGCACGGGCTCTTCAGTGATTCTGCTCTGCAGTAAACTGCTCTCAATGGAGTGGTTCGATGGCTCAGCATGCACTCGTGAGTCCAAAAGTTTGACATCTCCTTCATCTGTAGACTTTTCTTCACAGTGTTCAACGCACACACTTTCTCCTTGCAGGTCTTGTGATGAATCTTCAACACATCTTTGGTTGCTCTGATGCTGCTGGAGATCACCTCCTTGAATGTCATTCTGCGCAGCTGATGTTCCGCTATCATACAGTCCTGATTCCTCTCGTGGCTTTTCAGAGTCTCTTTTGATTTCTGCACTTGAATCGATTGAACAGTCTTGAGCGGGCAATTCCACATTTGACTCTGAAATACCACTCAATGCTACATTTGACTCTGAGATAGGCACTTCATTTTGACTCTCCATGTGAGTTGATGTTTCATGGCAATGTAAGTTATCCAAAGCGCTGCTCTGCTGACTTGCTTTCGACTCTTCCATGTCACTGGAATCTGCAGACACAACCTCTGCTTTGCCGTCATCTAATTCATGGATTATAATTGTATGACAGTCACTTGCTTCAGGATCTTTCGCTGGACTTGATCCTACACATGTGTCCTTTGCCAGCTCATCACCTGATTTGTCAGTAGCAATTGTTGAATGCTGCACTTCTTCACAAGAGCCGCTTTCTTTCGCTTCAGTCCCATCACTTGCGCAACCTTGTATAGCGTCACTCGTCTCGGGTGCAGTCGTCTCCTCAGATGATGATCCAGACGTTGATGGGGATGAGTTTTCATGGTTTTCCACAGAAGTCTGGCTCGAGATGGCCGGTGGAAAGCTCACCTGGGTATGATGAGCACCCAATGAAGTACTGGTGTTTTCTCTTTCTGCTGCTGCACACTCTGTTGCCATATCCTCAGATAGTGGGTCAACATTAGCTGATATTCCTTCAGGCTGCAGGGAGGCAACATTCTCAGTTCTGCCAGGTCCTGCCTCCTCTGTTTCCAGGACAGCTGCTGTTGCCTCTGAACACGAAGCAGGTGTCTCTGCAAGGACTGACATGGGTGATGGGACTTGAGTGGCTTCCGATTCAGGCGTATCTCCTAATGTTGACTGTGCTTCCTCCCTGATGGGAACTGTGTCTGACACAGTGTCTGCTGAAGTTAGATCTGTATTTTGCTCATCACTCACTTGGCCCTCAATGTCTTTATGTGTTGGCGGTTCTTTGTCGCTGGGGCTTGTAGACACTTTTGGAAGCGAGATGCTGTCAGCGCCGGCCAATGGGTCCGTTTCCCGATCAGTCACGGGAGAAATGTCGACAGTGATGGAAGCCTGACTCTCGGGTCTCTCCATGGAGGATCTCCTGGAATCCGGTCCCGAATCAGTATATTCACTAGAAGTTTCATCATACTTCTCATGTTCCTTGAGAGGCAGCTTCACCAGTTTCACAATGGGACCCGAATCAATAAACTCATGAGGAGTTTCCTCATACTTTTCATGTTCCTTGAGTGGTAGCTTCACAAGTTTCAGAACCGGAATCTTTTTGGGGCTTATCTTTGGTGATTCTGGATTATTTGGTCCTTCTTCCTCATTCACCATTACAGTAATCGGTGACAAAGATTTGCTGACCGAGGGTTCACTGACAGGTGTCTTTGCATCGTCAGAATGTACAACGTCTTCACCTGTGGGATTTGGCGAGCAATGATCAGTAGTACTGTTGCCCTGCTCATCACTTTCTGTGCTTTGTTCAGGGACATTTTCTTTGCCTTGTTCAAGCACATTTTCTTTGCTTTGTTCAGGGACATTTTCTTTGCCTTGTTCAGGGACATTTTCTTTGCCTTGTTTAGGGACATTTTCTTCGCCTTGTTCAAGAACATTTTCTTTGCTTTGCTCAGGGACATTTTCTTTGCTTTGTTCAGGGACATTTTCTTTCGAGACTGTGTCACTGTCTTTGTTGTCACTGTCTTTGTTGTCACATACTTGCTGGTCATCCAATGTCTCTGATTCCTGTACCACTGGCTCTGGCAATGGCGAGGGTGTAGAATCATTCGATAATTCTTCAGGATTCTCTGGGCTGATGCTATCAAGGTCTGCAGCGACAGCATCCATCATGTCTATGATGCCATCAGTGTCGAGCCCCGAGTTGGAGTTACCGTCGAGATCGATCGTCCCCAGGACTTCGTCGTCGGTGGACTGCTGGACGTCGAAGAGTGACGAGTCCGCCGCCAGCGCGTCCGCGGCAGTCTGTATCTCGCTCACCGTTTGGGAGCCTGCGAGCAGCGCGGCGACCTGGTCGAGGGCCATCGCCGCCTCTTCGCTCTCCTTGGTCGCTTCCATCAGGGCGTCGGTCAAGATGTCTGAATCCTCACCCCCCAGAGGCCCGCCCTTGCAGAAAGGGAAGCTGCTTGGACTATGCTCGGTGGTGTGGTTGATGTCCTGGGGCGTTGTGGGCGAAGCCAGGGGATTGACCTCTATAATACGCATGGTGTAAATACATCGTCTGCGAGCATCCACAGTACTCCAGTACACCCGGGTACACCTGCAAGTTGTCAACAAAGCAAAGACTTTGATTAAAGCACACATTCTTGTATCATATTCATTTACACTGTAATTTACAGAGATACACGCATATGCATGTTGTTGTATGAATGTTTTAAGCAACTAGAATCAAAGGTCTAAAAAATGTGGCAGCAAGAGACAGTTTTTAAGCAAGGCAGTTATTCATTCATCAGGGCATTCCCTGGAAACCATCTACCATCATAACTAATCACATGCGAACTGAGTTTATCAAAGTACTATAAAATGAAAAAATGCAATACAGCTATCACCGACCATGACAACAACAACAAACGCAAAAAAACATGATACCTAATTCTTTTTATTAACTATACACATACACCACTGTTAGAAAACAATCAAGAATTGCTACTGAACTTTGCTCATATTTTCCAATATTCATACCAACTATATTCTATGTGTAGAAGTACCAGCACTCAAATAATATGATAAAACAAATCAATAAGACTCTTGTGTATGGTAATAGCTAAAGGAAATGAAATATAATGGTGACTATTATCATCATATGCAAAATAAAGCTAATGGGAGTATAACTTACGAGAAGCTAATGGGGAAGAGTCCATTCGCTTGATCTGAGAGCATGGCAAGTTGGCCCAGCGATTCCAGAGTCCAGGACCCGATCATCACATTGATGTTCTTAGCCTCTAGCCCTGCGGCGAATGTCCGGTTTGGCTTCATATTGTCCAGGCTGACACAGACACGACGCAGCACTCCAAAGCTCTCCGGTCCCATTATCTGTTGATCAAAGTCAGAGTCAGTGTGAGGTTTACAATAGTCATTTATTGTCTATCATCCACATCTTAATAACTAGACATAGCCAACATCACAACTTTCACAGATATGCCTTTTTTACACACAGTCCAAATTCTGTTCTCTATCCGTACTGGCGATTTGGATGCATATAGGAGAAACGGTGTACATGTAAATGGAGCTGCCCACCTAGTGATAGCTTCGTAAAGGTAGGTAGCGTATACCATAACAGTGTTGTAATCTATTCTACCTATTAGAATCATAGTCTGATTTTTACAGTAATTGAAACATCTTGAAGTAAAATCTGTAACATGTTTCTGTTAGGAATATTACAGATGCATCAGGTGAGTTTTGCAGGAGTTCTATCTGAATTTCAAATCACTCTCTTTTTGTGTGTCTTCACTATCTGAACTCATCCGGAAGATAGAGAAGTCCAAAAGGTGTGACTGTACTACTCATATCTGCTTCCTATCAGGCCTCAAAACCTTGCAAGTAAGCCTATTACCACAAATATCTGTCACACATCTCCTGAAAACTGTTTATGTGAAAAAAACCAGGGTAATCTCTTAGAAGTCATCACAATCAGACAGACTTGCATGGAGAACGGTCCCGTTCTCCAAGAAACGGGGCGTTGTCGAGAAGAACTCACCTCCTTGTCCACTTTGTCCGAGTGGGTGAAGCAGTAGACCTTCTTGTCCTCCTGGAACACGGCACTCCTGGACCTGGCACACATGAAGTGGAAGTTGGCGGGACAGCCCCTACTGCAGCAGCCCACGGTGGCCCCTAGGTTGCTGCACACCTCGCATCGCTGGGGAGATGTGAATATGTTTGAGCAGTTTATACAAATGCACGATAGCCAGTGAGAGAAAGATGGGGAATACCCCATCTGATTATAAAAGCAGCGTGTGATGACAATGAATTATTTGAACACCACATCTGTACTGTAGCTCATGGTAAAGCATAGGATTTTAGAACAGCTTTATAGGGAATGCCAACCCCATAAACAGCAGTGCTGTATTCTGAGGGCTAAAAAGGTGTATTTTTGGTGAAAAAAATCTGTACTTTTACCTTTCCTACAATATTCATGTATGGTAGTAGTAGTAGTACTTGTAGTAATAATTCTCTTTTCTTTTTTTTTTCTTTTTTTTTTTTTTGGGGGGGGTCTTTTTCATGAAACCTGCGGTATTTTTGGCTAAAAACAGTGCACAAATAATGCAACAAAAAGGTAATATTCCCATCAGAGGACCAAGAGGACAATCACAACACCACAGGGGCATTTCCTGAAGCGTTTTGTACGATTTTTTTTTTTTAACCCAAGCTTTTATAAGCGACTGAAATCCTTGCATCGGAGTGGCTGAGTACAAACTTGTCTGACACAGTTGCTGGCCAAAACGCTTCGTGAAATGACCCCTGCCAACATTCACATATCAAAATTAGAGAGATTCCAAAGAGCTATCAGGAAGATCCGTTTGTGTATTACATGCAGCTCACTAGGCAAAAATGATCTCTAAATCAGGTAAATGCTTTTGATGATCTCTGATCTCAACTTGAGGAGACATTGAAGTTTTCACACAGCCTCCTGGAAAATCAGGAAGACTCGGCTCTTCTGCAAGTGCACGTAATTCAAGGCAGAGCAGCAGTCTCTTTCAGGTAATCATCCAGACTCACAGACACAATAAATCTATGGGTACTCGAATGCTCTCCTAAAGCCAAATATACCATACTGTACCTGCAACAGAGGAGCGCTCAAATGCTCCCAAATTGAACTGTACCGAACCGAACCCAGACCACTTCCTGATGTGCTCCAAAAGGGTACCAAAAGTGAAGAATGCATGTAACATGCACATACGTCATAATGCAGAGAGTTCATTCTCTTTGCTTGGGAAAGCTGTAAGTAGTACAAGCGCACCAGATGAATGACCCTTTCGCCACAAAATGCATGGCCTTCTGCTAAAAGTAACTAATGAGGTATGCTTTCTCAACAGAGCGCTCGAACGCTCCAAATCTAGCACAGTTCAGTATGGTACGCTTTGGTTCAGTTTGCTTTGGTTCGTTTTAGAGCACTCTAATGCACCCCCTCACATGGTCTTCGTGGCACACTCACCATCATGCGACCTCTGGATATCGCCGCATGGACGTTGATGAGGGAGCCGTCGACTTCTTCAAACACTTCTGCCGACCACAGAGCACAGTTGATGTGAATCCACTCATCCTACAGGAACACAAAGATCAAAGATAAGTTTTCAAATTGTGACTCCTTTACTGAGAGACTAGGATGAGAATATCTCTATTATGAATTGCTAACTTCCATACTATATTCTGGCTCCTGTTGAGGTTCAAAGTGAATTTACAAAACCTTGGCTGAAGTTATGTACAGTACTCACTAAAATGGATAGAGGCACATGGGACTATAGGGCAGAAGAAATTACTGCAAAAGGGGTCGACATATAGGAATACAGCTGTGCATACTAGTAGTTGTTGTGGCTCTACATAAAAGAGACCATACACTGACAGCCATGAGATCTGGAGTTCCAGTCAGTCTAACTGCAGCGGCTGTGCCCATGGTCCAGGAACTTTATCCTTACTGCAATAAAGTCCAAGTGAGGGGCCCACTCGCTTATATGCATTCATCACTTCCTAAGTGGCTACATAAAACAAATCACAATGCAATGCCAATCAGAATGTAGTACTAAGCCATTCCTTTTACTCTTTATCATCTGCAACCCTGTTACATAAAATTTCAACTTTATTTTGATCTGGAGACCCTAACGGGAATGAACATCCAACAAACATAAAAGGTCTACCTGTCCACAGTAGAGAAGCCTTCCAGCATTGTTTGGGTCATCGTCACCCATCTGGCCACAGAGGCAGCAACGGCGGGGGTCTGAGATGTTGTCAGGAGAGGTCAAAGGGTCATCCTCATTTGACCTCTTACCTCCTATAGGAGAGATGGCAGATGAGGCAAGAAGTGACATACTCAGTAATCAGCAAGAGATAAAAGTTTACTGTAAAAGAACCTATCAATCTAAAAATGAAAAATGCTATACTTTAATTATGTACTTGGAACAATTATGCTATTGGTTTGAACTCTGGCAGAGAAAGAGGTCCAACACCAATGCATGTCCACTCCTGCTTGCAAAACAGAGGAAGTGATATCAGCATCTATGCAAATGGTGGTCCATGGGCACTAAAAATTGGTGTCAGGCTAACAAATTGTTCAGGTGTATCTTTTTGGTGGCCAGACTGGCAACTGAGTCTCAAAATGTATTGTTATTTTTGCTTTTATATTGGACCACTACATCTCTTTTTTCGGGCATCCAAAATTTCAGATTTAGAGATTTTAGTGGTCCGACTGGGCCACCTGACAAAATGTTAGTGTCGAGTGTTAGTGTTGCTGAAGGAGTTGGTGTGTGATATGACACTATACAAGGGTTTATCAGTTATTGACCGTGTATTCCTAAATAATCAATGCCCATAAAACACATGAAATGAAGGGCTGATTACTACCTATGGAGATGCATCAAATTATTTTTCACAGCAGTATCGCTCAGTAATACTTATAGTAACTCTTCTAACTGTGGTCCTTCACAAGTGAATTCATGGCAACTGCTATGACCTCTCACTTCTTGTC
The DNA here is from genome assembly GCF_040938485.1 of Diadema antillarum. Classification (NCBI taxonomy): domain Eukaryota; kingdom Metazoa; phylum Echinodermata; class Echinoidea; order Diadematoida; family Diadematidae; genus Diadema; species Diadema antillarum. The sequence continues at coordinate 134,898 of NW_027271902.1, forward strand.
ATATTTCAAAATCCCATAATGTGACAATAAAAACTATCAATAAATGAAATCCCTTCCCAACATCATCTGTTACTACGGCAACGACCCCCTCCTCACCGATGATGGAGTGCCTCCTCCTGGGCGTCGGTAGCTTCTTGAACGGGGATGGCTGGGCGGTGACTGATGGTTGCAGGGCGCGGTGTCTCCACTGGGCGTACTCATGGTCCATGTGGGGAGGCTGGACGGCCTCGGGAAGCATACCCCTACAGGGAGGTCAACAAGTGAGAAGAGGAGAGAAATATAAGGATAAAAGGAAAAACATATAAAATGGATAAAAGGAGAAATATATGGATGAATTGGAGAAATATATATGAAATGGATAAAAGAAGAGATATATGGATAAAAGGAGAAATATATGGATAAAAGGAGAAATATATGGATGAAAGGAGAAATATATGGATGAAAGGAGAAATCTATGGAGAAAAGGAGAAATATATGGATAAAAAGAGAAATATATGGATGAAAAGAGAAATATATGGATAAAAAGAGAAATATATGGATAACAGGAGAAATATATGGATAAATTCCGAGACAGGGAGATGGGTATAAAACAAGGAACATAATAGGGAGAGGGCAGGAGGGGGAAACAAACGAAGGGAGCTAAAATTAGAGAATTAAGCACTGTTTGTACTCTAATTACTCAAAATTTGTTGGGCCATACAGTACAATGCAGTTCTGCCAAGACACATTTATGACATATTCAATGACTTCCCATAAAAGGTCTTCGAATGGATACTCCCGGAGACAATGTAACCTAATAGGATGAAAAGCCCTTTAAAAATATATATAACACAAAGCAATTCTAAATTGGAGGTAATTGAAAGATACCTGATGTAGTGAGCGGTGAAAGCTGAAGGAGATCTAGAGTAAAGAAGTGTGAAGATGGCCAAAGAACAGCTCAGCAAAGCAAACTTGCCTGTCCTAGATGGATACATATGATGTTCATGTTTCTTTCTAAAAGCATATGCAATGACCAAATACATGTGTACATTGTCTATTTGGCATTCCAACTCGTATCTATTCAATGTACCATTACTCTGAGTAACAAGTAATAGAAATGTGACACAACTACAGCAAAAATATTGTTTCCTCTCCTTTATTGCTATGTCAAAGTCTTGTCAGAATTAATTCTTATTTGCATTAAAAAAAAAAATGTGATGCTGTTGTGAGCAAGTGCAGGTAGTAATAGCAATAAATGGTATTAGTAAAGCACATGACTGTGTCATGTCTACTGTTCAGCTCAAGTGTTACAGGACAATGATGTAACACAGCAATATGACTAATGATGATCAGGAGGACCTTCTTTTTAATCTAGGTTTAAACAGGGTGCAAAAAAGAAAGAAAGAAAGATAGAATGTCTGAAGATATATGATGAATATTTTCATGAAGAATTTAGTGACTTGGTTAAGTACAGACCAAAAGGCATCAATAGAGGTCAACATACATTTGGACTGCAGGAGCTTTTAAAGTAAAATGTCTATTAATGCAGGAAGAGTCATTGTTAAGGGAAAATAGCCACAAAGGGCACACCACAACGAGTCAACATACATGATGTTGGCATTGAAGACAGGTGTTATCTGAATAATAGAATTGGTTTTCAAGTTCTCTTCACCATCTTAAACATTCTTTTCTCTCCCCTCATTGATTGATAGATAAATATATTTGATTTGGAAGCATTATCATCATTGTAGCAAAGATAGATACAAAGTTACAGTCAGACCTCTCCTATCCGGACATGTCGGGACAAGTGCTAATCCGGATAAGGGATTTGGGCGGATATGGAAGATCAATGTTTAACACACACAGCTGCTGAAGAACAATCGCCTGTACAGGGCCCTCATATAATGAAAAGTTTTCTGTTCAAGTTCTTGCGGTGATCTGGGGTGGTGAATGTCTGAATGCATGTTATTTACATGAAAATTAGATGTAAAAGTATGTTAACTATGATGAGAATAATATGTACAAGTATTTCACGTGAGTTTGTGCAAGAATTTTGCTTGAGTTTGAAATCTTCTTTCTCCCCGTAATTATAACATTGAAATAAAAATCACGCTGAAATCGCATCTGGATAATAGAGGAATCCTGATAAAGGGAGACCCCCGGATAGGAGAGGTTGGACTGTATGTTTTAGTCTCAATGTCAGACAACAACTTGTTAGCACGGCAAACTCACTCTGGATACCTCTCCTCCTTCTTCCACATGGGGGAGCCCTCCACATCAAACCAGGGGAACATCTGCACCATGATTTTGACAAACACCCCCCTCGCCACTGAGTTGGAGCGCCGCAGGCCGGGCGTCTGTTCCGTCTCCTTGTCGACGGCGGTTTGGAAGATGGCCATGCAGTCCTGGCAAAACTCATCCTGGGGAGATTAAAACAATATTTGGTATGCATCACAGTTTTGAGTATCATACAGATGTATATCATAAGACGGTGACATGGATACTAATCGAATGATTGGCTGACAGAAGTCATGTGACCAGTCTTTCATTTTGCCTAACTTAAGTTTTTACTCATGACCAGCAACTGCTCAGAGATAGCATTGCTCAAGTACGTGACTTTGTTCATTCAGCTGGCTTGCCATAATCATACTCACTGATGTCACAATTGCAATCTTTAGCAGTGTGCACGCAAGCCTGTCAGTAACTTGCACCAAGAGTTGGTAAGTGCTACTGGGCTATGAAAGCCAGCGTTTACAATAGAAAATGCAGAAATCTGGTTTCCTTCAACGAATTCCCATGGGTTCCATGATATCATAACATTTTTGTGATCATTTCATACCAAGATCTCATGAATCATGCTCACAAGATACAAGGAGAAAGTTCAGGAAATGCACATACCACACCAAAGTAGTGGCCAGCCATTATCTTTGCCTTTACTTGCTGAAGGCTGCTAGGTCTCTTGGCATCATCGTCATCTTTCTTCTTGACGTCAGCGTCGCATGTCTTAGCAACCTGCAGCAGGGGAACCATTGCTCTCTCATCCGCAGAGCTGGCATCCACGACTACCGTTATTGCTTCAGGGACTGCATCATCCTGCCCTGTGGCGCGGTCACCCGAGAAGGGAGACTCGGTCTTTGTGCCGGGTTCGGCTGTTGTTGCAATTGCAGTGTCAGGTGTGGCTTTTCCCCCCTGCAGAAATGACGAGTGTGTTGGTTTCACGCTGGACTCAGAGTGGTCTGTCGTCAACAGAGCTGCTCTGTGAGATTCGTCAGCCACAGCCCCCTCTGATTCCAAGGCTGGAGCGCACTCTCTGTCGCTATCCACTTCCATCTTCACTTCTGCGCCGTCTTCGCCAGCGAGGTGGATGTCCATTTCTTCTGCGGCAGAGTCGACGTCGCTGCCAACGTCGGCTCCTGCACTTCTGTCCTCGCAGCGATTCGGAGATGGGGGTTTCTTGTGAAGTGCACTCAAAGCAATTTCCTGATTTTCCCCGCTTGCTGCCACAGTACTGTCTTGGGTAACACTCGAGAGAGTGTCTATATCGTTCAGCTGACCGCTTTCTCCCTCAGCAACGGGGGCACAGGCACTTTGGTCACTCTCTGAAGCAAGCTCCGTACTGGTTGTCAGGACTTTCGCTGTACTTGATAAATGACCGACAGTAATGGCCAGCACATTGTCTTTGGTTGCCCTAGATTCACTGTTCTCACTGGTTGCACATGGAATGGCTTCTTCAGCTGAAATGATTTCACTGTCAGAGGCAAGATTGGAAGACAAGTATTGCTCAGGAGTTCTCTCATTACATGGACTCGCCTTGGTGTCACAACCCTCTCCAATGGGTACTGTACTACTGCAAGAATCATGAGGTTTGGACACAGGGCTTGTTGACCGCACAGTGGAAGAACGATCAACATCCAACACTACAGGAGTCCTTAATGCATCATCCGGTCCAACCTCTGATTTCACTGAGCTCTCTCTACTCTGGTCATCAACTGCTGAGGGTATTGCACTTCCTTCTGTAATGTCCATGCTTTCGTCGAGGGACAATGCAGTCTCTTTTGAGCACATTTCCGAAGAATCACCTTTAGAACCTCCTCGCCTTGACAGCTCAGCCATTTCTCTTGCAACTCCTTCTCCTCTCACTGCAAGCTCATCACTTGTAATTTCTTGGTCTCTATCGTTTATTCTTTCTAGAGAATCTCCTAGGATTCTTTCGTGATCCTTTGCAGTATCACCAACATCATCAGCTGCTAGCCTCCTCACATCTTCACCAGATTCCTGTTGCCTGGACTCAACTTCTGAGGCTGCGGTGTCCTCACCTCCAGTATCATCCTTTCTTGCCGTTTCCGCAGAGACAGCGCTGCTTCTCTGCTGCCTCCGCCGCCTCAGCACCCGCCTCACAGTCCGCCCCCTCCGGAAGGAGTACGTCTCTTCGATGTCGTCCTGCGTGGACGATCCCGCGCCGTCTGTCTCCATGGCCCTGGAGCTGTCCGGCGTGGGGGTCTCCCTCTGTGAGGATGACGCATCGCTTGGGGCCGGTGACGATGCATTGTCACGGGAGTCCTGGGTGGTTGCCGGGGACGATCTATTCGAGTCGCCAGGCTGCACTTTTCGTAGGTATTTGAACTGCAAGAAATGGAACAGAGTGAGAGCGTGATATGATCTGATGAGATGAGGTCTACATTGAGACAGCGGGATAGATAAAACACTGAGTGACTTTGACTGCTCCTGCTTAAACATGCACATACAGCTCCTCCTAATTCTGCAACACTTCATTTCAGCTTGACCGTGGACCATCACACATGTGCGTACTGTAAAACCCAAAATGTTTGTGTGCATCTAAATTTTGCGCATTTCCCGAGAGCCTACATTCGCAAAATTAAAATGCATGCAAAAGTTCCTGTCTACATTACATGTATTGAATGCCAGTGGCAATTCCCTAAAAATTTCATGCCAGGAAAAAGGCCATCAACTCCAATTTGTAAAAATTCCACCCTGCAAAAACATCTTGCTTTGCAGTAATGTGTTGTTCTGCAGCCTGCTATGGAAATCATCACTGTTAACAATCTGCAATGACTGTTTTGGAAGTTTTGAGTTATTACTCATTCTTATTGAGTGCGTTTATCCACCCGCAGACTTCATGCAATCGACAAGGCACCACGGGGCATTCATTCAACTGATAACAAAAGTGGAAGATGGTAGGTGGGGCGGAGAGTATTTCGTCTAACCTTTTTATTGGGCCAGAAGAGATGGCCGGCGCTCTTGCAGTTGTTGAGGGCATTCAGGACGTTGAGGAAACCAGCGTGGAGCTCCTCGTTCACCTCATGCTTCCACCGAGTCTGCCTGTTGCGGCCGCAGATGGGGCAGAGGTACGGAACCGAGTCCGGCAGCTCAGTCAGGATGCGGTATTGGTCATCTGTCAAAGAATAGACAGAAGACTTTATGTCATTACAGGTTGTGGCTCTCTTTGTTTGTTTGTTTGTTTGTTGTTTTTTTTTAAACAGACCTGGGTCCCTGTTGCATATAACTACGACAACATTCAAAATGGAATGGTAGGTCTGCAATCAATGGTAACTACCGCAGCAACACAGCGTCATAGTCAATCAATGCTACGAAATAACTGATGGTTAACATTAATTGCACAGTTCCCATTACCATAAAGTTACCAGAGATGAGGCATTGTTTGTTTTTGTTGTTGTTTTTCTTACAAGATGGACTAGTGTTGTCCATTTAATGAGAGGGACAAAGAAGATGAATGCCGAAATTTTTTTTTTTCTTTTTTTTTGTTGTTGGAATATTTGGGTGGTGGTAATGAAGACTTTGTGATCAAGGCATTTACAGAAATACTGGGAATATATTTTTTTCTGGTATTGCATCACACTTTGCCATGCATTTTGGTATGACTGCTACACTAAGTGACATTTGTTTGTTTGTTTAGGTTTCTTTTGCAATTGCTACACATAGAATAGTACATCAATTTGTTCAAAATATATGTCAATCAACTCCAATCACTATTAAACTATGAGAAGGGAATTTGCTCCCTGAGATGCATTTCAAAATAAAACCAGTTACAATGACTGGTAAGGCTTTTTACTCCAACTACCTGACAGGTTCTCGCATTTGGCATGGACCCATCTGTCGCAGTCAGAACACTGCATCATTTTGGACTCAAAGTCGTCGTCCTCATAGCACTTCTTGCACACCGGACAGTAGTTCCCTGGATTAGTGAGAGACAGGCAAGGGGAAAAAATGTACTTTGGACGAAAAATGACGGCACGTACAGATAATCTTCAGATGTCGGAAAATACGGAAACTATGATGTTCACTGAATATGTCTCCACGTGTTTGACTTCATTCTATTAATTAAAGTCTGTGTTTCCCTTTCGCAACCCTGAAAATCAGATTTCTTTCATAAGTAGGAATATTGTAGAGGTAGGTGATTCAAACCTTTTCTCAAAATACTGAAACTGGAAAGTTCTTTGTGATCGAGTGGGAAACAAAAATACAAATTTCCAGCGACTCCTGAAAAAATTTCAGCCACTATTTTCAGTGCAAAATGGTTGCAGATTCACATGTGACATGGGGTTATTTTTTCTATTTCTTTTTTTTTCTTATCCTCTGAGGTGTATTTCCGTGAGATCACATACAGAATGTTGGGAGACATTCTTCAACTATGCAAAATTTCATGACAGTATCAAAAGCGATATGCAACCTTTACAGTTACTTTAGACATGGAGTGATATTGAATTAAGGTACGGTAAAAGTGTACATTTTCGCACATTTTGTGCAACCAGAAACTACTGTGAAAATAAAAGCATGCAAAATATTTTTGCTTGTGGTATGTTTCTGTTATTTTATGACTTGATTCCGCGAAATTACAACTGCACGAAGCTCACCTTACCTGACCAAGCAAGAAAAAGTATACATGTGAAATTTTCCACTTTTACAGTATTTCTTGTTGTTGTTGTCAGTTTGTATTGTTTTCTTGGTGGATTTGCTTTATTGAATTTTTTTTTCTTCTATGGCTGTAGATGAGCTTCAGATGTTCACCTTTCTCGAAGAGCTTGCCACACTCCTGGCAGTGGGAGAAGTCGTGCATCCACTGAGACTTGGAGTCCGGGCCCGGAGTGGTGGCGCCGCAGCTCTTACACTTGACGCAGCGAGAACAGACCTACGACAAGGGGAGAGACAAAAATAGCAGGGGCCTTCAATTTCATGTCAGCTTGCACAGAGTACTTCCACAAGGCCATGGCCGCACTCTACACTTAAAAGCGACTGGAGACATTTTACGACATATATCAGTGATCTACGACAGTGTGTACCAATCTGGCATCCCAAACCCTTACATTTTTGTCTGGATGACATTTTCATTGTTTAATCTGTCTTTGCTCTTTTCATACAACAAGCGAACAAAAAATTGACAATGGAGTGGATTTTTCATTTTGAGAGCCAATCAGCAGTGACTACAATGTCAGGGTTTTACCAAGAGGCCAAGACTACAGTATATGTGCGCCATGTAGACTGCCATTCTACAAGATTTTAAGTGTGGCATGTAATCTGCACACTCCTGCTATTCTGATCTGAACAAGGTGCCTGGAGTTGAAATGTAGTAGAAGGTGTGTCACTCACCCAGATTTTCCTCTTCTTGGATGGTTTGGTGGGATAGTTTGGTCCCAGGCATTCGGCATGATAGCTGCTGTGGCATTTGTGGCAAGTCAAGAGCTGCAGGTGTCAAGAGGAAAAAAACAAATACAACAATCAGCATGTGATAAGACTATGTCATATATAGACCTACAGATTACAACTGAAGGTGACAATTTACACAGTGCCACCTTGGCCCAATATGACACACAAGGGAGTAGAAATGATAGTTTCTGGAGTGAAAATTAGCTCTTTCCAAAGCTGCTCTCTATGTTCCTGCACTCAGAATACAGGGAAACCTCATTATAACCCGGTTACCAGGACCACTGATTTGAGTTCATTGAACCAAGTACCTCATTGTAAACATACTAAAAAGGAGACCAATTAAATGCATTCATGGAAAATCAGGACTACAAAATTCACCTTCTTAAAAGCGATATCTCATTGGGGGCCAGCTCATTATATTGCAGTTTCCCAGTACAAACTTTTACAACTTCTACTACCAAACAGGAGCATAGATGGATACGGACATACAGTTTTATACTCTCGTTTTCATGAAGTCCCCGGGACCGGTGATTTTTTTTAAATGTTATAAATATTGAAATTTTGTTATAACCAAACAGCATAGTGTATAAAAAGGTATATAGATGATGATTTTGCGACCTGCAGTTTGATTTTGTTGCAAGAGGAATTTTGATATAACCGTGTTCATTATAGGGGAGTGCGCTGTGACACAGCAGGAAGAGACTACCTAAAGCATGTCAGTCATGTGAATATCATGTAAATAGAATTGGAAATAGCAATCCACGCACCTTGTCCTGATGGTCGCAAACGTGACAGAAGCGGCAGTTACGGCAGCACCAGTTCTCCTTCTCGTCCGGTAGAGGGCGCTCTTCCTCTTCCAGACAGAATTCGTGGTACGGCTCACAGCACACATTGCAGTATATGAGCTGCAAGAGAGAGGGAAGTAAAGGAAGTACACATGTACTTAATCTTTCTGGTTGAAACTGGTTTTGCAAAGCACAGGGACAATGCAACAATGCGCTGGAGAATGGACACCTTTACTGGATAAGCAATGTAAGGCCTCTATACAGTATGTCCCAAAAAAAATTACAACGGGACCCCCCGCAATGATATCTTTAAAAATGGTGAATCGATCTAAATAAAAATTCAGGGCATGAAACTATAACTCATTGCCCACATCTTACAGAAAACCCCATTCGATTTGCTTCAGTGGTCAAAGAGAAATGAGGAATTTTGTAGAGGATGTCGGGAATCTCTTTTGTCCAAGTTCTGTCTTTTATTCACGCACTAGAGCATTGAATTGCTAAAATTGGAAAAATTAGACTCATGACATGCTTTACAACAATCTACATTTTTCTGTGACCGCTTAACCAAATTGAATGACGTTTTCTGCAAAATAGAGCTAAGATGTTATATTTTAAGGCCCCGACGTAGCACTTAGACAGGTCGATCATTTTGGATGTTATCAATTCGAAAATTTGATTGTAATTTTTGAGGGACATACTGCAGTATGTCCCACAAAAATTACAATAAGATTTTCGCATTGATAACATCCAATATGATTATTTTTTTCAATGCTACTTCAGGGTGTTAAAATATAACATCTTAGCTCTATTTTGAAGAAATCCCCATTCGATTTGGTTAAGTGGTCACAGAGAAATGGGGATTGTAGTAAAGCATGTCATGAGTCTGATTCTTCCAAGTTAAGCACTTCGATGATTTTGTGTGTGAACAATAGACAGAACTTGGACAAAAGAGATTCCTGACATCCTCTACAAAATTCCTCATTTCTCTTTGACCACTGAAGCAAATCGATATCATTGCGTAGGGCCCCGTTGTAATTTTTTTTGGGACATACGGTATAGAAGAATATCACTGAAAGTATCATCACATGAATGTCTGATTTTTGGTAAAATTTGATGATCTCCTCTCAGGCACTGATTTACTTTTGTTAACTTTTTCTGAGATGCTACTTTGCCATCAAGGTATCAAGGTCGACTTTTCCTGCTTGACATGTTCACCGCTGCTTTGAAAGCAAGTCATCCTACTTTGGGCCACACAACAGTGTATCTGGCTGTATTCACAATCTTTAACAATCAATTTTCCACTAGAACCAAGTCACGCACACAACAAAACTGATTTACCTCATGCTTCCCACTGCTGCTGCACAAGTAGCATATAGTGCGAGGCACCATGGGCTCCGAAGAAATGATCGCCATCCCGCGTTTCCACGCAATGTCCATGTCGTAGTCGTCCTAGGGTAGACGGCAAAAACACATCACACTGAAGCTTTGCAGATCATGTGACGAGACTCGTGTTCACAATAATTAGTCTCAGAAAGCAATACAATGAAAGAAGATATTGTATATGCAACAGATTTCATTGCACTTTTCATTTTATATCGTTAATTACCAACATGCACAACTAAAGAAAATGCTGTCTTCCATTACAAATATGGTATGTATATTGTCATCTCGATGGGAAATCACTGACTTTTCTCTTGAAAATGGAGAATGCTTCTTTATCCTTCTGTCACTGTGGTCAGTTTCCTTGAAAATAACCACTTGTAAAATTGTCTTTCATGTCTCCTTTCAAAAAATATATGGCATAATATACAGTACCACAAATCACTCTTGAGATATGGACAAGTATGTTTCTTTTCCTTTCTTTTCCCATGTATTCATCTGCTACGGTGCAGGCTCTAGAGTAGCTTGACCAGCTTTGCATACCAGCGTCACAATGTGATGCACTCATCTGCATACTTGTATCTTAGAGTTGCTAAAGTATAAATGAACTCATATGAAAACATGGCATCTAGAGTGCAATGCATATTGAGCTGTACACAGATCAATTCTGTCTGCAGAAAGCTTGTTGATACAATGTACACTAGGGAACATAGACATACACAGTGTACACAAATTTTTTGTTACACTACGAAAATTACACACAATGACACAATTCATGCAATAAATAGCATATACATCTATTATCTTTGTCTTTTCACAGCTACATTGTACATACATGAATGTGTATATATCCAACTGCTTCAAAAACAAAAGTTGCTCACTTCAAAAAGCAGGTTTGTCCAGCAATTCTTCACTTTTCTTCACTTTACTCACCTAGGGAAAACTGGTTCAAGTACCTTACAAAACTTCCTTAAAAAAGCAAACAAAACAAAACACCAATAACTATACATTCCTCTGAAACAAGCCACACTCCATGGTTACAGGGTGCACAAACAAAACACAAACTTACTTTGAAATCTGTCTTGATGAGATGCTTGCCAGGAATCTTCTTGGAAAATTTGATGGTTCGCAGGACATTTGAACTCCCCTCTGCCTTCTCAGTCTTATCCTGCAGACGGGAAGGACACAAAGTAATTGTTAACAAGTTCTAGTTTCACGTCCCGTCTTATGTGCCCACACACCATCACATTTCAAGCATGATATCAACTGGGGGCTGGAACATAACTTTACAATTCTCCTGCAGGTGGACGTACAATGTGTCAAGGTGAAAAAATGCAAAATCAGGACTTTTCCCCTCCAAAATCATACTGTGGATGCTCACTGGGGCTTGAGAAGTCAGACTATTACAGATTATGATATCAAATGATAAACAGAAAATATACAGATGATTCCAGACAAATATGAAATGCACACATTCCCTTGACTTGTAACTGACATACAAGTTTGTTTAGGGCAATACTATTCCCCCTGTATTCTGAAAGAGGCACGTCAAGTGCTCTTTAATTATGCTAGAAAAGTGAATATATGTTGAATTTTCTTTATTCTTACATACATGACGTCACAAACTGTCATAGTCTTCTCATCCAGTGATGGCAGCACTGAGGCTGTAAAAATGTATAACTTTCTAACAGATTGTTTGATTTTCCTAAAACTTTCACTGTTGTGTTCCACTAAATATTGCTGCATTCCCTCACTTCATTGATATTACGTGGGCTACATTTCTCCTTTTAGTACAAATACGCCTCCTGGACCCCTATATTTCTTCTCACCGTTTGGGCTCCACGCTTGGACTTCGTGACCAGCTGCGGCCCATTCATAGAGTCTCCACCGGCCCTCTTGATTCTGGCCCCCGCTGGTTTGGGGGCACCCGATTTGGGGACACCCAGTTTCGGGACACCTGGGACGGAAGAGATGAGGGGAACATCCATAATCAATTGCACTCGTTTTTGTCTTTTGGTTGACCCTTGACCCTTGCCCGACGCAGGCTATTGACTTACGATGACACTTTGACATCCATTTGGTCTACTTTCTACTCATATGTGGTACATAGTATGCAGCCATTCATGCAATGGTATCATACAGACTGCTTGAACCCAAGCTAAATCTCAAATTTCTTTAACATATAGATGTAATTACATCAATATTTGGTGACACAAGATTTGCTCCTGCAACAATTGCTCCAGTCCCATTTTCTCCAAGGACTTACATTTTTTATGTAGGGTTAGGGTTAGGGTTGTGGTGAGGTTTTAGATACTGTATACCCTATATATTTCGCGGGGGTTTTATTTTCGCGAATTTCGCGAGTCGGGAGCTATTCGCGAAATTAACAACACGCGAAAATATTACCTTCCAAAATGAATCCCTTGCCTTGATGATACGAACATTTCAGTACTAGTATACCATGTCACGGCTTACCGAACAGACCATACTGGCTAAGTTTGTTTACGCACGTCCACGTCTACTTTACGAATACTGTAGAGAGCCAATCCATTATCGCAAGGGGACCACTCGTCAGAAATCTCGCGCGATGGACTTAACCACTTCAAAAATGTTGAATTCTAACTTACTAGTTCGCAGAGTTTGGCAAGTCTTTTTCATGCAGTGTATATCATTCTTATTTGCTAGTAAGTTGAAAATTCGCACTTTCTTTGCCACTTCATATATTCTCTGGTCTCCCAATCGCGAATTTAACCACTCACGAAAATGTGTGACAGCGACAATTCGCGAAAATTTATGTACGCGAAAATTATAGCGTATACAGTACTACATTGGTAGTTTGATGTGACAGTTATGACCCAGACACATAGACATCCCGGATCACCCCAGACCACTCTGGATCTGATCCGGGGTGAACCGGAAAGGGACCTGTGTTGACGCCTCGGACATCCTTGGACATCCGGGAGGCCAACACAGCAACTTTTGGAGGTCAAAAACATCTGGCATCATTTGGGAATTGCCGTGTTGGCAGAGCAATCCAGGATGGTCCGTGTTGCTGCTGTGTAGCTGCCGTGTTGATCTGTGTAGATGCTGTGCTTGTCTGTGTAGACGCCGCGCTGTTCCGCCCTTATCCGTGTAGCTGCTGTGCTGATACCGTGTGTACAGTCATATCAACACTCGTCGACACACTCCATCAAGGTCAAAACTATCCTGGATCTCCCCAGACCTCCCCGGATCTCCCTGGATCACTGTGTAGATCCTTGAGGATCCGTGTTTGTATGTGACTGGGGACTTGGGATTAGGATTAGAATTGTGTTTGTGGGAAGGTATTCTATGATTGGCTTAGCATGCTGATATTTCATGGAAGCAATGGTGGCAGGAGCAAATATCATGAAACCCAATAATAACTCCTGTGTGTTACTGTACTGTATGACACAATAAAGGGAGAAAGACATGGGGGAGAGAGAGGATGAATGTAGAAGGGAGATGAGAGAGAACATGAAAAAAATGTTGCTGAGAAATCTTCCAGTTTACAAGAGTAAAAGGGTAAGGTAGATGTCTTGTTCTCGTATGCATTCCATACTGTAAAAGTGGACATTTTCGTGGAGTGAAAATATCTGCGCATTTTGCGGAACCAGAAACCAGCACAAAAAATAAAAACACAAAAATATGTTTGCACCTCATATGTTTCAACTTTTGAATGTCTTAATGTCATGAAACTAAAAACATGCAAAATTCATCTCACAGGCTGAGCGTGGAAAAATACTCGCTGCAAAAACATCCAATTTTATTAGAGTAATGGCAACATCTTCATGATCCAGAAAAGGATGAGTAAAATCTGTTTACCTTGCCCTGGTTTCTTTGATTGGGAGCTCGTCCCTTTTTGTCTCATCTCCTTCATACGCTCCATCTTCATCTTCAGCAGGTTCTTGCACTTGCGATATCTGTGAGGAATGGACAGTGTTTTCTTTTCGTTTGAGCGACAGAGAAATTCAGATGTAAACACACGCATAATCAGCAATTTTAGTTCAATGACCGGTCTAATAGTTTGCATTCTCAGAGAGGACTACACGGGAATATATTCATGATACTACAGACACAGCATAAGAGAGTGTGCACACCGACAGTGAAAATGAATTAATGGCTCGCGCAATTTATGCATGAATGTTCACAAACTATATCATAATAATCACAATAATGATAATTAGTTTTTTTTTATAGTGCATTTCAGACTCATTAGGAATTTCAATGTACTTCATAGCCCATTATCATAATGTCCTGAATAACCATTACTTGCTCTCCATAGAGGTAACTAATCACAAAATGAATATCAAAATGGCGTAATGTAATGAATCTCTTAAATTTCTTAGGGAAGGTGCCCTCTTGAGTTTGGTACAAAACTTTCTAATCCTGCTCCTGAAGGTACCTCTACACACCTTGAATACACTTGCATAACTCGATAGTTTGCAGTCTGTCAAAATATCAAATAAATTTTAAACTGTAAATGAATTCATAAAAATTCTGTTTTAATTATTTCAAAGTTCATGAACATCTATTGTGCTTGGTGATATGCCATCACTCAATAGTCTGCGATATATATTGAAACAAGTTTGACAAGTCCCATATTACTCACATGCAGCACTGCTTCTTGGTTCCTGGTCCACCGTACTTAGGCTTGTCCCTGTTGAGATAATATTACAGACAGGATCACGACAGGTTCTTTCGAGTACTATGCCTCATTCAATTGCTGCACATCTTGGGCATTGGTCATCGAAGAATCCAACAACTTTACGCTCTACTTAGAGAATTGTGATAAGTTAAAAATGTTCACTAGGTATGAAACCATGTTTGAATTAATGTCTCACATAATCCAGCTATTCCTTCTTTTTTGTCGTTACAAGTTTAAATCAGATTTTTACGAAATGATCTACTTGTTGTAATTTCTGTTCTGCATATGTAAATTACCTTTTTGGATTCAAAATTCTGCACAATGTTCAGTTCAGGGTGTTATTCTCCCAACAAGAATATTCACACCGACCGTGTGAAAGTAATTGATGTAGGCCTTCCAAATCCAACAGCTGACAAAGGTGGATTCTGGTAAAAAATTTTCCGACTTTAATATTACCCCTCATTGCTGCTAATAAAAAAATGTTACTCATCACCTACCCCCCCCCCCCCCCCCCAACAACATGTAACACCCTGGATTGACGTACTACTAAATGTAGGATTACAAATGGTAGAGCCACCCCTGTCTGATAGGAGGTGTTTGCGAATTAGAGTCACCATCACTCACTTGCAGTTCGTGCAAGTCTTGCAGTCGCTCTTTCGCAGGCAGGCCGAGCACTTGCCACATCTCGTCCGACGCTTGATGTTCGAGGAGTCGACCAGTAGTGAGGTCATGCCGACTCCGGCGCCAAACTTCTTCTTTTTCTTCATCTTCTTCTTGTGTGGTGAGGGTTTGGGCTGACTAGACACGGTGTCTGAATCGTCTCCGTCCATGGTGACAAAGTCTGCCATTGAGCGCCGCTTGAAGGTCGACTTTCGTCGCCGACCCGAGAGACGGGGAGAGGTCTGGCTGCTGGGGCTACCGTCCTCTGCGCCACTGTTGTGATCTGTGTGCGCATACAGCAAGCAACGAAAGACACATCAATCAGGTCATGTAAAAAGAAATTCATCGTAACTGCACATTTAGATAAAGAAGAAAACTAAAACTATGAGCATCCCGCAAGGTATTAAAGTGAATACTGCTGTAATTGCGTAACACAAAGCAGGATAACAATTTTACATTCAGTCTTGAGAAATAGCTATGGTTAAATTGTTAAATCTCTCTAAATATTTGTCTTTTAACTCTTTGGACCATCAAGCATACTCTTGGCAAACTGTAGTTATGAACTTTTTTATCGGTGACCTTCTCTTAACACCAGCTATTTCACACTCTTTAAAAGAATTTCAGAATGTAACATTATTCTAGAATTATTAAAGAATATGTAGTGAAGAGAGCATTTGATGTACTATAATATTCAGGAAATTAACATGTTAAAATACACATCGCTTACTATAACAAAAATGAAAAGTTTATCATCTATCAAGGTTGGAGATCATCAACTTTGCTGGCTGGTAAGGAAAATATTTATGATTTCTATCACTGTGTTGAGCAATGAATAATCAAACCACTGACGAAATAGTCCTGATTTTGCAAAACATCACGTTCCCTAAAATAGCTAGCACGCATAGAAATGTGTTTGCATGATTTGAATTTCATTTGACAGCAACAAGAATGGTGGAAAAAAAAAAGGAAATGTCACTATGGCAACTGGTAAACTGAATTGAAGGAAGTTGCTTTCTCATTGGGGCAAAATATCAAGAGACGTTAAACATTTGTAGAGCATGTCTGTAGCAAGAGATACTGTGGACTTACAAGACATTTTGCGATTAAATGAAGTAGTATGCAACGACGGAAGAGCTTACCAGATGCATCACTCATAAACAGCTGTTTCCTCTCGTTGCTAGGCAACGCACTCAGTGTCAGGCTGTCCCTCGGGGTTGGAGGTCGCCCCTCATATCGGGCCGGGGAGTAACCAAGGGCGACCGAGGCTCTACGGCAGACGTGCTTGATGCGTGGGCCGGCGGACATGACCCCACCTTCTATTGTCACTTCGCTTGCGACCTGTCGGACAATAAAGAGTGTCAAATTAATGTGCAATCTGTCGCATATAATATGTGTATCAAAAATGGCTGGGCTTCCCTTTATCAACAAAACTTCACTGTGAAGAGGCAAAAATATGAATAGTGTATAAGCTGTTATTTTAAAGATTATGTGCAGTAATAGTTCAGATATTGCAGATATTTACAGATATTTTCGCAAATGGGGAGGTTGCAGACATTTTCGCGAGATGTTTTCACAATTTAAAACCAAGGATTATCTAAAGTGCATGTAGCCTGGCGTATGGTGACCTTTTCACATGTTGTTAAATTCGCGGTCAAGCAGTGATAGACAAAATTCGTGAAAATTAAACCCCCACGAAAATAACAACTTATGCAGTACATAAAATCCTTATCCACGTCCAGAATAAATCCACCCATGTGTTGCTACATTGCAGGTGTCTATTCATCATAAGA
Organism: Diadema antillarum; assembly: GCF_040938485.1. Lineage (NCBI taxonomy): Eukaryota > Metazoa > Echinodermata > Echinoidea > Diadematoida > Diadematidae > Diadema > Diadema antillarum. The sequence continues at coordinate 151,841 of NW_027271902.1, forward strand.
GAGTGTAAAACCTGTTACCAATAACAAGTTAAGATTTAGTTGTTATAAGCTACTGAAATCCTTGCGTCTGATTGGCTGAAAACAAATTTGTCATAGAAACGTAGCAGTTGTTACTGATAACAAGTTTTATGAAATGGGACCCAGATGCTCCTACTCATAGACTTTTACTTTGTTAACATTTGTCAAGTGTGCACAAAGCAACCTGTGTGCTGGAAATATATATGTATGTTTGTGTATCATTACAGTTTATCATTGGTGCTGATCTGGCTCTTCTTTCCGAACTAATATTAAAGGAATGGGTGAATCAATGAGTATAGGAAATGAATGATTAATAGATGAATTAATTAATTATAAATAGATGAATAAATTAGGAAACCAAATGAAAGTACGCATACCTGAGGAGCATGGACCTTTGACACTTCTGCCTGGTCGGGAGACATATCTGCTTCCAGGGCATCAGCCATCTGACGAGAAACTGTTATTTGGAGAAACAGACCAAATATGATAAAATAATGGTGGAATCTGGCTACTATCGCAAGGGATCAAACAACAAATAGTGCCACATATTCTGCCCTGTAGGATAAATCTTACACACATACACATAATACTGCAGAAAAAAGGGTGTTGAGAAGAGTAGTAACAACCTCTTGCAATTGCTCAATACTATCAAGACAATTCAGAATTACCAACATACTCTCTAAACAGAAATGACAGAAACATAGTTATACTCAGCTTATGGAGAGTAATTTCACTGATGAATGCAACTCCAGGACTGTTACCTCAACAATAGCACTGCATTTGCCATTTTCGTGTCATTGCACAAAAAATACAATATATTGCACTGAGTTTTCATTTTCAGTTTTTCAATATGATGTAAATGGCATTGAAGACCTTCATAAAAAAACTGGAGACAATATAATCTGCAACATCAAGTCAATGGTGGACTCTTAGCTCTTACTGCACAGAATATTACTGGAAACAAAAACAATATGCATATAGTACCTGCATCATGAAGGGACTTGTCAGATGGACTAAGTAGCTTGTCTCCCGATAATAAGCTCTTGAGTTTTGACCCCTCTTCATGCTCAGTCTTTCCTGGAAGGAGAGCTTTTGCCGCACGCTTGACCTTGTCTGGAGAGAGTTTGCGCCGACGGTGTTTGGCCTTCATTAGAAGCTTCTTGGAAGCATGCTTCTTGTGCAGCTTGAAGTCGATGCCGTCCGCATCTTTGCTATGTCGCTTCTTGCGCTTCTTCTTCTTTTTCTTCTTCTTCAGCTTCAGTCTCTCGGCCTTGGACAGCTTCGGCTTGGGAGACAGGACGTTGACCTTCAGCGGGTCTTGACTCTTCTTCAAACTCTTCTTCTTCTTTGGTGGAATGGTTTCCTCAAACAGCTTGCTACCCAGCTCGAGAAGCTTCCGTGTGTTGGGGGAGAGCCTCCCGCTTTCATTGTCCAGGCTGACTGCACCTTCCTCCCCACGATCTGGGAGGGTCTTCTGCACTTCCACTCCCAATTCATCAAAGGACTTCTTCAGGCGCATCTTCGTCTCGCGCAGCTGGTCCTTCTTCCTGCGCAGGATCTTGTCTTTCCGCAGCTTCTCCATCTCCTCGGGGGTGAGGTCCAGGCCATGCTTCACCTTCCTGTGCAAGGCCCTCACAGATGGCAGCTCATCATGGTCCGTGGAATCACCTTGTTCGGCAATGGTCTTGGCGACATTCTCCTTCTCTTCAAGGTACTTTTTGAGCAACTGCTGCTGCTCAAGTTTTCCTCGTTCTGCTCTTTCTACATCTGTCAATGCAATCTTCTTTTTCTTTTTCTTGATGTCTTTTCCTTTGTCTGTGCTGATCTTCAGGTCTGCCCCTTCCTGCTTGCCCTCCAGTGGTTTGTTTTCAGTGTCCTCTGAGACACCACTGTTTTTGGTGGCACTCTTTCTCGCTCTACTCTCTTCCTTCTGCTTGCGCTTCTGCTGGCTTACCCTGGCCTTTCTCACCTTGTTGTAACGAGCCAGCTTCTCTTTCTCCTGCTGTGTCACCTCCTTTGCCAGGGCGATCTTCTCCTGGATCTCGACGACTGAGGGTAGGCCATCAACTCTGCCACGAACGTGCATGATCTCCTCGCCACTGTCCAGACAGTGGAACAGGACAAGCGGTGATCGTCTCAGAGCCGCAGATTCCTCTTCACTCAGTTTCTTCTTCATGATCAAAGTTTTATAAACTGCTTGCAACGGGAGCCAAGACTGGTCCTCAGTCTCGAGCAATCTGGACTTCTCAGATTTGGACAGAGGTTCACCATTTTTCACCTTGTTGTTGATTTCCTTGAACTTCAAAGCAAGCTTTTTGTCAGACAACACTTTAGTGACCTTAGGCGCCTCATCCACACTAGCTGTGACCCGATCTCCCTCCACCTCTAATTTCACAGGCTTTATCTTCTTAGGAGTTGATGGTGACTGCTGAGGGGATGCTTCTTGGTCTTTATTGTAGGGCTTCTGTTTCTTTTTAGCACTTCCGGGCTGCTTTGTGGAGGGTGTCTGCTTGTCAGGTTTTGCCTCTTGCTTCTCAGGTGTTACTGGCACGACATCAGCAGTATCCAAACTGGGAGACACAAGAGATACATCACTGAAGGAAGAAGAAGTTTTCCAGCTGCTGTCCAGACCAGCTGACGGAGAAGAGAAAAGAGAGGTGCAACTGAAATCTTCCTCCTCTATGAATCGCTTTGTTGGCTTGATAACTCTGGATGATCGAGAGCTCACAACTGGCATGATGAATCCAAGACTGCTCTTTGAGGGCTTTGGGGTTTTGTTCTCGGACTTTGATGATTCAAGCATTTTAAGCTTCTTCCTGGACTTCCGCGGATTCTTGAGAGCTCTGTCTTTGACCACAGGAGGGGACGCCGTTCTGTGCAGGAAGTGCAGATCCACACCTTTCATGACCATGTCGGTTAGCTTACTGGAGCACTTCACCGATCTCTTTCCGGGGGTGTCTGAGCCAAACTCTTGCTGCTGGGACTTCCTCTGTACATCCTTGGCCTTCTTCAGGAGCTGCTTGGCGTGGGAAATATTGACCTGCTTTGACTTTGGAATGCTCACTTTGCCAACCTTTGCTGTCTTGGTGGCTGGAACGGGATCACTCGGCATCTGCTGAGCCTGCTGTAGCTTCTTCTTACCCCATGGCTTGAACTTCACTGGCAATGGTTCCTGCTTCTTGTTCTTGCCTTTGGCTTTCTTCAACAGCTGCTGGGCCAGTTCCCTCTTCCCCTTTGTCTTCTGCTTTTGGCTGGCAGCAACCTTTCTTGGGGTTGGGGGCTTAGTCTCTGGTTCGGTCTTTTTCCTTGGTCTTCCACGTCCTCTCTGAACTATCGCTGCCTTGTTTCCATCGCCAATGAGTTTGATTTTCAGCTTCGTGAGTCCCTTTGTGGAAGCTGCGCTTGGTCCTGCAGAGCTGGGCTCTCCTGGCTTCTTTGGCAGTACGAAGGGCATGCGGATTTTTCCACCAAGCGTCTTCCCTGAACTACCACGCCAAAATTTGGGCAATTTTTGTGGTATCGACTGTTTCTTTGGCTTGATGAAAAGATCTGATTTGGGTGGGATTAGTTTTGGTCGGACAAATTCGACCCCTTTGATCATGTCCCTGTATGAGGGTCGGTCAATCGACCTTTGCCGCCTACTGCCATCTCGTCCACTCTTCCCTGATTTCACCTTCTGTATTCTCCCGTCCACAACTCTGGCTCTCTTCCTCTTGTATGGGTTGGCCGTCTTCCACTCCCCGCGCTGCATCTCAGCGCAAGTGATCTTTGTGTAGAGTTCTTCTCTGCCCGCCCTGCGCCCAAGGATGGGCCACGCCGCTTTGACGTTTTTGATTTTAGGGGAGAGTGAAGAATCCTCCTCTGGATCTGTTTCTTGGACCTCTGGCTTTACCGGCGAGACAGGGCCAGCCTCGGCAGCAGAAAATCCTTGGAAATCATCCTCCTGTTGCAAGGGAAGAAAAGAAGACAACGAAACATGAAATCTCCAATGAGGCACCTACTTGTAGTAAACATCCAAACGTGATTTCACTTGCTTCTTAATTCTTACACCGACTATAAGCTATTCCATACTCATCACACTACATTTTCACAAATTTGAAGCAGCAGCTCTTCAACAGTTTTCTCCATTTTCACCAAGGGAAATATAGAGAATCCCTTCACACATCAATTATCGCATTTTAATGAGATTGAGTCTCTTAATGTGTGAAGAGCACAGTAAAAAGCAAAATGACAGATATCAATCTGGGCCTTGTTGCATAAAAGTTGATAGTAACATTAAGTCAGAAATTGAAAGAAATTAAGTCATTAAGTATTCGTATTTGATTTGATTTGCTGATATCTGACTCATGTTTGATTTGCTATAGTGTGGATTATAAACCGTTACATAGCAACCAAGATCATAACGTTCTCAGTGTGCAATACTGTCAGCATACCTTTTTAGCTAATATTTTGCACTTTTGTCGTTACCAAACTAAAGATTGTGATATCAAATTTGATTTCTGTGTCCATTTTAGAGCAAAAAATCTACAACACTGTACATGTGTACAGTTACAATTTTGTACTGCAGGCATATAGTAAACATGTATTCTTCAGGTCTTCAACTCCTTATGTACAATACCATGGTGGAAACCCCCAGAGTGCCACATAATTCTGAGACACCAACCTTGTCATGCTTTGAGAAAACATTCTGTTTTTCAAAGATACAGTATGTTACTTTTATAGATTTCTGTTAAGCTGGGCATATAGTGAGTAAAGTTATAAGTTGTAGAGAAAATGCCAAGCTTTCCTTTGATGTTAATTGTATGAAAAGTCAGATTGTTTTTCTCTCAAATGACTACACTGTAGTAGCTAAATATTACTGTAAAGGCATGACTTTTGCACACAAAACAGTGACTGAAACTTAGAATTTACACACAAATCCAGTAGAAAACATCGCTTGACAGTCAATCATAACAATAAAATGCAAGCTATCAGAGAGGAACAGAAGTGCGAGAAATGTTTTCATTGTTCTGCGCACGGCATTTGATGATTTATCAACCGGTTTGGGCGGGTTTGTGTGTCGAGCAGAATATGCGAAGTTGGCATGCCGTCCACCGAGTCTGACGTGTGAACGTGGCATACAAGAGTTAAAAGACATCACAGTAACAAAGGCTGAGAGTGTTGGTACATTTATCCATAACAGATTCACTCAGGGCAGCATCTCATTGCAGAGCCCAAAACGGCCATTCCTTCTTCAGCCCAACTAATCTTGAGTTTGATCACTTACATACCAAACTTATACAAGATGTACCAACATACATGGTATACCAGTACATGTAACAACACTTTTCTCAGGAGACCCGAAAGAAGTAGTAGTCTTATGCCAAATTTTACGCTAGACAGGTAGGGTGAGTCCTTGAGGGGTTTGAGCATGTTGCTGTAACACGCTTGAATTCTTGCGCAACATCCAAAAAAGCCAGTAACATGCTTTGAGACATCCTCGAGAATTGGCAAAATGAACACAATAAAATGTATTCAAACATGTGCAAAACTTGAGAAACATCAAACCACTTAAAACATTTCCTGTACAAAATAATGAACATAAGCAGCACAAGGAGAAATAAGTTGCAAAATATTGCATGCTACATGCTAGTGATGTGCACTTACAATGTAGCATGCATACAATTTCCACAATAATCTCATATCATTTCAGAGCTTGCAACATGCTCAAATTTCAAGTTGTGGACCACCCTGAGATATTGTACATTGTACATGTGACATGACTTATTACCAAACACTGAAGTACATTGTACAACTGTAAATTTGAACCAAATCAGTTACGGGGAACAGTTGACATCAACTTACATTTGTACATATCGTCTCTCAAAACAATTCACCCTTCACAAGCTTTGCGGCACAATGCTGCTTGCTACATACGTACTTGTATTCACTATCTAAAACTGAACTTAGCCATCTAATTTTTGTATACCCTCATAATTTGGGCAAAATTTCATCTGTACACAGCTATCTTTGGTTTCAAATCATGTACGCAGCAAACTCTGCAAAGCTCACAAAGAGTGACTTATTTTAAGCGATGACATGAAATGGCACATACAGTGTGCATTACAACATGGCTAACATCAGTTTCGGATTGTGTCGGCAGCAGTGTAAGTCAAGAAACTTGTGAAGAGGGAGTCGTTACAGGCAATGGCATGCAAGTTGATGTCACAACACTTCTGATATAATGTAGTTTGGTTCAGTACAAGATTTGAAAAAAAGCTACCATTTCCTCTGATTTTGGCACAGTTTGGATTAGAATGCACACAGAATTTGATGTAGAAGACCCAGTCTACATGGATACAAAAGTACAATAACGACATGATTTGCTGACAGAACTACTATGAGTATGTCATCACACCACCACCTTGCCAAGCAATGAAAATAACCTCATTTACATGTCTTAGACTCTCTAGCAAGACAACTCTATTTTCCCCCAATGTTTTTGTCACTCCATACTCATGTTCATTCTACAAGAAGATCAAAAGCAGAACTACAATATTGATTGCGGGACTTTCGACCTGATGCTAGATGGTTAGTGCAGGAGTGCTGCGCCGCCGCCTTGCACATCAACAAACAGCACATACAGTAAACGTAAACATGAGTCTATCGCAACTATCAAAGAGCATGCAAAGAATGTTCTGTGTTCAAGCTGTAGCTCCTTATGGCACGAGAATCTAGATACAGCCTATAGGTAGTGCCGTCATCCATCTACAGAAGCTGCTGCAGCACACCGCTGATTGCTGCACTGTCATGGCTGGCTGCATGCTGGTTGACTGTCAATTATGGAATCTGAATGCACCAATTGATATCCCAAGGCCTTTGGGTTGGCAGTTAGGGAGTAAGATCTTCCTGAAGAAAACTTGCAGTTAAAGCAGATTAACATTTGCGACAAGAGAGAGAGAGAAAGAGAGAAAAGACGAAAAGGACTCAGGGCCTACAATGTAATTTGAAACCATTCAAAGTAAAGAAAATAGAAAGTTGTCTAGGAGCTGGGAGTAGAATGTAAGAAAAAAATTGTTATTTTCATTGTAGTAAATTCACATTGCATCGAGTGTTGATGCTTGGCAAACTGTACAAAGTTTGTACGCAGCGGGCCACAGTTAGTCACTCACATGTGGCTGCACACTGCCTACAATTACAATCGCTGCATGTGATCTACAATACGTTTCGTGCTGAACACATACACTGTAGAAACTACCCAGCAGCAGAACACACAGCATCGGTGTTTCTTTTACTGCCTTTTCTATTGCATCTAATTCACGGCCCTAGATCGGCAAATTTAAACTTGCATGTAGCAAAATCAACATTTCAGGGATGCATTGCACTCTCCAACATTTCGGTAGAATTTTCATGAAAAAAGATGCAACTACCAGCAGTCGTAACAGCTCTTCAACATATGAATCCGTTAGCCAATCACATGCGAGGTAGATTTCTACGTGTTTTATATTAAAACACATACCTCGCATGTGATTGGCTATTCTAGAAAGGATTCAAAATGGCGACTTACAGCTAGCGAACGGCGGTGTTGCGATATGGATACAAATTTCTGCGATATAACCTAGGAATACTCTAGTTACTGTATTTCTATTGCACAATGTGAGAAAGTTACCCCAAATATATGCTGCATAATGTGTCATGTCATGTCAAACTTGCTTGAATGTAGAAAAGCTGTCTGAAAATTGGTTTATCGTAACGTTTGATCTGTGCGCGACCACTGGCAGCGCATCCTACAGGAGCCAGCATCATTGCCTTCCACTACATAGTACATATTTTGACAGTTTTGACATAGACGATTCTAGTAAGAAGCCATTCTGTCCCTGTTTTTTTTTTTTTTTTCCTCTTTGATCGAGCAAATAGATGCTCCAGCAAGTATATTTGGGCGAAAAAGAGGTCGGGTCGAAAATTTAGATACCGAACAGTTGTAAAATTTAGAGACGAACAACGAAACGTAAAGACCGCACTGCCACTACTGGCCTGGGGACTGGCGCTGGCGGTGAGTGAGGTGATCACCGGTAACGAGGAAACAAGAAAAGCATAATAGGGCCTACTCTAGCTAGCTGCGCGCGTGCGTTGTCAAGGACTTCGCTTGCCCTCTAAGATGGCGTCGCGACTGGCTGTCAAGCGAGTGATGACGTTGTAGCGGTTTCCAATATTTCTGTATTTTTTACTGTCTGGCTGCCGTCAATTATGCTGTCTGACAACTCAGCATTCTGTCAACAGCCACGCGAACTTTCTTTGTGCGCCGGCACGAGACAGGTGCGCATTACATTCTTCGCCTTTGTCATCCTGCCGAGGTACGCGTATTTCACATTCCAACAGTAGTCGGATTTTCATAAACACACCCCTTGTTTTGCTGTCACGGAAACAACCTACCAATTAGTGGCGAGCTGTACACCTTCACCAGCCAATTACCACTCTCAAAGCTCCTGTCCGTGACACATTTTTTTTCGACCACGCTGTTTCATTTTCCACGCTGCATCACTTCACGATTAGCTTTCACCCTGAGAGCACGTTCTAATCGTTGGAGTCACTCACGTCCGTATATTGCTTCCCACGTCTTCTGGCGCTGACGATACCTCGCGCCGTGGACTGCCATTTCATACGGATTATACTCGATACGGATACACTTTCCCGGATTTTACACTTCGCGACATTCGCTGCCTTTTCACATCGCGGCTCGCCCTTTCTTCAGGCTACACTCCAACCTGGGGATCGTTACATCGCTGCATTCAACGCGATCGGCGCCTCGTCACATCGCTGCATTTCACAACGCGATCTGCGTCCCATCACATCGCTGCTTCGGTCCTGCTAGCGAGCTGTCCGTGGTGTACAGACTCTGCCACAACCAGGGACCGCGCAGTTCTTCTATCCAGCGCTCCAGCGGTGGATCGACTCTACCCTCGCTTGTGCTAGCCGCGGCACTCGGAGGCTACTCCACGCTGTCGCTGGATCTTTTGTACATATTCATATGGGACACTGTCGTCTTCGGACACCCAAAGTGCATTCGGAGTTAGTCCATATCATTTCATATTAGTACGGGAAGTGCAATACCCATTTCAAGGACACTGTTCACCTCTACTGGTGCCCTGGTGCATTCCACTCTACCGTTTATACGATCCTCTACCATTCCTGCTGGTGGTACCTTCAGCCCTGTCGTCCTGTTTGCCATTTGGTGAGTTGTTAGGTATTACATCATAGGCCCGTACCATAATACCTACAACATCAATGCATAAATTTAAGGTCTTGCTATCCCAGCCTATCCAAGGTCCAAGGACATGTCACTGTAGAATCTAAACAGGTGAGGTATGAAATGTACCAGAACACTTGATGAGGTACTGTATGGCCAAGAGCCTGGTCTATACAATGTCTACTTCTGACATAACACTTAGACAAAGAAGTGCAAGAGCATGCAGGCTGTGCGTAAAAATCATCGGCAATTGTGCACTTTACGGCCTTATATTATCGGTACCTCATTCGTCATGTGCCAAGGCGATATCCCATGAACCACTCCCCACTGAGCAGCTGGCGAGCTTCTCTTGCTGTATGGAACGCCGTTTGACAAGTGATAAGGTCACTAAGTAAAACTAAAAGCCTGCCTCACTCACTGCGCTTCGCTTCCGCGGAGCGAGCTGACACATTGAACACTGTGCGATCGCGATTTCGCATGCCTTTGCTCTCCGCTGCAGGATTATCGAGCTTTACATATCTAGGCCCTATGTTGCATCGCAGAAAATTGCCATGATCATGGCCCAAAGTGTGAGAAAGTTGGCGGTACAATGTACTCGTAGTCTGCGATACAATAGATTCCATTTTTGAATATCCTAGCTTGCACCAGCTCGCCACTATCCTGAACAAATCGCGCAAACCAACCACGCTGACGAGGTTATGTGTGTATGTGTGTGTATCCATGCAAGTAAATCGGTAGCTATATACACTTCACACGGCGTCTGGTCGGGCTCATTAAAACGGTAACTGTGTAGTCGTAGACGAAATAAACACTCACACTAACAGACTGACGAATCGGGATGAGATTTCGGGGTTTTTTATTATCATTTCACAGTCTATTACGGAATAATTTCGCCAAGGCCGCGAGCGGACATGTCCTCTGGCAATAGGTTAATCATTGATTCTCTGCTTAAGATATAACACAAAATTCGTTCATTTAAAATCATGATTGAAGCACAGAAGTTTACCACTCGTTGCATTCCGTTGTGTGCCAATGCACAGCACCCTGTTTGTCTAGGGTCTGCTAGCTGCTCACGCTCGACCACGCCGCACCGCGCAGGGAAGGGCATCAGAGCAGGCATGTGGCGTACCGTAAAACTTTGTTCGTCACTCAACACATTCACACACAATGCATCCCAACGCGAAATCTCACACAAACATACACAGCACAGTGCCTGAAGACTTGCTGTCGACCCGCGGCGCCTGAGTAATATTCTACAGAGGACAGTGTAACTTGTGCGATTAGGCCCTACTCAAATTCGCACGCACTGCACTGCTCGATTAGGGTAAACTCTCGCATCGATAATACAGGGCCGTAAACTTCATGAAAGTGCACAACTGCCAAATTCTCTCTTGATCATCACAACATGCATGGACAGGCATGCAACGTCAATTCTATCTACCAATGTAAATTTACCATCAGGCGCATCACAGCAAACTGCAGTAGCCTAACGTACGTCGTACGGTTTACATTACACCTACTAAATGGCCCTATTAATTAGCAAAATGCCCTCATAACAGAGGAAAGTGGGCATGTTTTTCACATTCCGGCTGACCTATTTTAATCTTAGTTGTCTCACAAAGTTAGACACAATTCGTGAGAGTTGGCATGATTGTTGGTGAGACATGCGATGGATTTTGGGTAGGCGACGTGTGATGATCACACGCATTCGCATTCATCACACGTCAAAAATACGACACCCAAATGTGTTCACACAAGCTATTATTTACCTCGTCTGAATCACCAAAAAGATCATAGAACCACTTCAAATTTCGCTGGATCGATGCTGTATATGCAAAGAAGGCATGTTGACGATTTCGAGCCTCTTCGGGCAGATATCGGACCAGAGATCGGCCATAACGATGGCCAGGCCTCCCTGGGAACCGAAGGCGCGCCATATTGAGTGATAGACTACGATTCAGTCCTCAAAGCTCATAATACACTCTTTCATATGCGTTCATGCCGAGCCTCATCACCTCAGCTCCCATCCAATTGTACACAACACATGTACAGAGATACTAGTACTCCTTCACTGCACAACACACAGACCACAGCGCTTTCAATGCACGTTCGGATAAGAGTGCACGCACTGTCCAATTAGGAGCGAGGCCCGTGAACGAGTATTGTCACATACAAACTTGATGGCGTGCTGTTTCAGTGCATGCATGCACACGCATGCAGTTGTCTCACGACTGGACATCAACATTTTGTCGTCGGTTTGTTGCACAATATACTTTATCTAGTTATTGATCCAGGCATAGGATATTTGTTTCATCGCGAAGGTGTTGCAAGAATCTGCACTGGTGGTCTACACTTAGGACTGTACATAACTGAGTACTTTACAGTATTTCTTCACAAATCAAAGCATGTAATAAAAAATCCTAAGTTTCTACAGGTCCTGCCCACAGGCAGGTATAAAGTACAAGGAGAAAAATACGTGGAGCATCACAAAAAAGGAAACATTACAAAAAAAAAAAAAAAATGGTAAGTAAATTAGAATTGACGAACAAAGTAATTACTGAGTACACAATACTAATTCCTTAGATTAGTCAAATCACTTTTGTAACAGTCGAAACGGACAAGGAAAATCAAATACCCAATTCTTAGAACTTGATTCACAGAAAATTCCGTGTCCACAGTGCTCGGAATGACCGATCAGATCTGGGATTAAATACTATTTATCAACAACGCATGATAGGTCTACTCATACAACGTACGTGTGCGTATACTTGAAAAAAAGATAGATCCAATGCACCAAAGTGTTGAAGTAAGATTAGTTTTAGAATTTTCACCAATTTTGATCATAAATTGAAGTGACATTATAGGCCTAATTCTTATCTATCAGTTTTTTTAGTTTGTTTATTTGTTTGTTGTTGTTGGTTTTTGTTTTTGTTTTTTGTTTTGTTTTGTTTTTGTGTTTTTGGTTTTGTTTTGTTGTTTTTTGTTTTTTGTTTGTTTGTATGTTTTTTTTTTTGTTTTTTTTTTGTTTTTTTTTTGTTTTTTTTTTGGGGGGGTCCTGAATCATCGGAAATCAAGTTTGGGCCGAATCACAGCCCCCTATTATCCTAGCGAAAGCCAGAATCTCATTTGGGGGGTTATCATGACTACCCAGGTAACAATTCCTCTGGCCGAGATCAAAAGATCAATAGGCGGGCCCGCTATCCATAGAAATGAATTTGATAGCACTCTGTCGATTAATGACACTCGTATAGTGATTCTTATCCCCGAGGCCAAGCCATGTGAATATCATATTGCTTTAGAATATATATATATATATATATATATATATATATATATATATATATAAAGCAGTAGATGATAGGTTCGAGTCCCACTGGTTCCTTTTTTCCGATATGTTTGTTTATTTACAGATCAGCAGTAGCGAACTTAACAAATTTAATTTCGGAGACAAAGTGAAGAAACACACACCTGAACCTTCACCCCTCTGAATAATATCTTTCTTTCATTTATATATATATATATATATATATATATATATATATGTATATACATATATATTATATATGTAGGGGTTTTTTATGTTTATATAGACCTACACTGGCCATCACATGTAAATGGACTCGGGCAACTAGATAGTATAATTTCATTTTGCATCCGGATGACACCATCATAAATATAGGCCTACTATAGTAGTTGGCATATATTACACAACCCCCCCCCCCCCAACTATTTTTATGCCTCCGCCACGAAGTGGTGCCGGAGGCATTATGTTTTCGGGTTGTCCGTCCGTCCGTCCGTCCGTCCGTAATGAATTTTGTGGACAAGGTAACTATCAAAACCTGTTGAGGTATCCTAATGAAACTTGGCATGTATGTGTATTAGGGGGTGAAGTTGTTCCTATCAACTTTTGGGTGCACATGCTCAAGGTCAAAGGTCAAAAGGTCAAGGTCAAATACATAAAATTCACTATTTGCTCCATATCTATTGAATGCCAGAAGATATTTTCTTGAAACTTAGTGTATACATGTATTACCCAATTACGATTCTCTGGTAAAAGTTTGGGTCATGAGGTCAAAGGTCAAAGGTCAAAAGGTCAGGGTCAAATACATAAAATTTCACTATTTCCACCATATCTATTGAATGCCTGAAGATATTTTCTTGAAACTTAGTGTATACATGTATTACCCAATTAAGATTCTCTGGTGAAAGTTTACGTCGTGAGGTCAAAGGTCAAAGGTCAAAAGGTCAAGTAAAAATATTAAAACTTCTTGTTTTTCTCCGTACCTTGGAAAATTGTTCAAGGTATCTTCATGGAACATAGTATATACATGTACTGACTGGAAGTGATTATCTAGAGAATGTAGGGTTCATGGGGTCAAAGGTCAAGGGTCAAAGGTCAAGTGCAACACTTCAAAATTTTACTATTTCCCTCATATTTATGCAATGCCAGCAGGGTTATTTTTTTTTACACTTGGTGTATGCATATGTAACCTAATAGAAATTCTCTGGAAAGTCTTTTTTTTTCTTCTTTTTTTGCCTCAAAGGTCAAAAGGTCAAAGATCAAGTGAAAGTGCTCAACTAACTTTTTCCTCCATATCTCGAAAGTGGCTCAAGTTATCTTGAAACTTAGTAGGCCTACATATTATGCATGTTCTACCTGAAAGTGATTATCTTATGAATTTTAGGGTCAAGCGCCAGATGAAAATGGTAACAATTTACTATTCAATTCAGAAATTGCACTTTTTCTCCACACCTGTACCTTGAAAATTACTCAATGCCTAAATGTATGAATGGGTCAAAGTCAAGTTAAAGTCCTTAGATCCCTAGATACATGCTCTCCTATTCATCCAATTAAACCTATATAGGTCAAGGAAGGTGGACATTCAACACATTTGTGACAAACTTGTCATTTCAATATTTTGCCAATTTTGTGAAAAATGTAATCACACATTGTCCACATGTACTATCTAGACCTATTGGGAAAATCATGCATTATGGCGGAGGCATACCAGTCGCCAAAGCGACATCTCTAGTTTTCTTTTGGTCTTGTTTCGTTTTGCTATATGTGTTGTCGTTGTTGGTTTTTTTTTTTTTTTTTTTTTTTTTTTGGTGGGGGGGGGGGGGGGGGCGGGGAGGTTCCCAGAATCCACAAAACTACAGGCGCAATTCGAAGAGTGAAGATTTTGTTTTCAGTAATGATCTTAATTAGGGCCTCTGAAGCAAGACACTATCTCTGAAACGCTCGACAAGAAAATTTTGATAGAGGCCTCGATCACAACAATTCAGGATTTCTTGCTCTCGATCTGTACTGTGAGGAGATGCAAGGAGAACAGAGCGCGTACTCGAGCGAATGGCGCGCGCGCGCACGTCGTGGTAGCGCTTCCCCCACCACAGCCCCATCCACGATCGAGATGGGAATTTAGAGGAAATCATGCCCCTTTCTCAGTTGGCCTCTGAACATCCAGCTGGCATGACGATCGATCGCGTTTCAAGTTGACACTCAGCTGTATGACAGCTAAAGGCAACCAAAACCCAAGGAGAAATGTGATTGAGTGAAAGCAGCAAAATTGATAGAACACATCAGTTAAAGTTTGAGGAAAATCGGACAATCGAAGCAAAAGTTATGAATTTTTAAAGTTTTGGTGTTGGAACCGCTGGTAAAGGAGAATACTAGAGGTTATGACGTCATGTGTGGATAAGACATGTCCCATATAAATTGTAATAGTAAAGATTTTTTTTCATGAAAATTACACATTCCATCAACTTGATACTGACATGATTAGTATTATTCCTCTTGCTTTCTGAAAGTCAAGTGCTCTTGCGCTAGAGAAGTGATTTTTTTTTTTTAATGTGGAATTCCCTTTAATTTTTTCTTTGTATTCTTGTCCACACATGACATCGAACCTCTCATCCAGCGGTTAATTCCAACACCTTAACTAATTATTCTTATTTATTTATCTACTTATTTTTTGCATCGGGGCGGGGCAATGTTACATATTAAATTTGCATGTGTATACTGGAGTAGGCATACAAGCTCTATCTACAGTGAACCTATAACTAACTGTTGATCATTGAAATAGGATCATGAAAAATGTGATCATGAAAAATATGATCATCAAAATATGATCAAAATATGATCATGAAAAAGTGCCGTAGTACCACTTTGCGCTCTCGAGTGGCGTGCGTACATGTGGCGGCGGGTCGGTCGCGGGTAGCTTTCATTCAGCGGTTGTTGCTTGCGAAAACATTTTCAGGCCTTTTTTTCCGAGATTTTTTTTTTTTTTTTTTTTTTTTTTGCAACGTTGGGAGTGCACATATTGGACTGACTGTCCTATTGAATTCATGACGGAATTAATACCGTAACCTCAACATTTTGCCACAGCAGTTGAGAGGTGCCTCTCAAAGCTTTTGTGTAGCAATCGTAAATCTACAGAATCTTTCCAAAGCTATAAATGCGGTTCGAATCCTCGCGAGCGGCGCACAGTGAGGCAACGACAGCCGATTCGGTGTCCAGAAAATAACGTCTGTTTGGCCGGAGACACCGGGCGGTAGGCGTGACAGTCTACGCACACTCTGCCTTTCGCTGATCGATTGGGTAGGGCCTACGTTATGGTGGGGACCTCCCTATTCGGTGGGATCGTGAGGATGGGTACGGTGAGCGAGGAGCCCGCAGCGGGCCTGGGGAAAAAGTTGCAGAGACGAGCTGGGTCACCACGAACATGAGGAGTTACAGCTGGGGACAGCGGGTGTCGGACGGACCAAGTCAGGCTATCAAACCTACATGTTCGATAGTTACTATAGGCTCTCTATCATCGATATCACCGACCGCCCCAATAGCGGCCCGACCAGGGAGGTGGTATTCCAATACCACCTCCCTGCTGGCCCAACCAAGCTAATCGGCGCGGTGTGTGTGGGTCGATCGAGTGTGTGAGTCGATCGTTCGCATGCACTGAACTACGCGCATGCAGATCCAGACTTTACACGTGTATTTGCACACCGAACATGAAAACGGGTTCGTAAAATAGTACCGTTCGTGGGACAGCAGGGAGTTTAGAGACCTGCGACTGCTTCATAAAGTGAAGTCCACAATATGTATTCGATGGTAAGGATCACACTAGATCTCCTGCCCCTGGGCGAGAGAATAAACCAAAGTATTTTGGTAAAATATTGCTTACATAGCGTGATTGTTTGTTTTTTCTCTTTTTTTTTCTGGAGGGGAAGAGTAGTACTTTTATGTAGTATAAGGCCTAGATAATACTGCCAGATTAGAAATAGTTGATTCAAAGTAAAATTCTGAGCTAAAATCAAAGTAGGCCTGCACGTATTTGTGATGGGACGTTTACTGGGTCCTATTATGAACATTATGTTTTGTTTTGTTACTGTGTGTTTAATCTTTTTTTTTGGGGGGGGGGGTTGGGCTTTTTTTTTCTTCTGTTTTTTTTTTCTCTCGATGTGAGCCTGACGGTATATTTACGTGAAGGGCGTATAATCTCGTCCTAATGAAATTGTACACACCCTATTTCGATCACTCGAGCTTTGACTGGCCTGCTCGCTCTTGAGCCGACAACTACTGCCAGTAATTTCTGCCACTCAAGTTTGTGTGCATGCATTATGGGCCTTCGCAACTTGCAGCTGGGCGATATCGAAGTCGAGTCTTGTACGTAGGACCTACATTATGTCGCGCGAGGAACGTCAGATACACTTATGATTTTGCCACCATCCACTCCTTACAAAACAGAATACTCAAATGATCGTTTTCTTACTCATATATTCCTCCCTTCAAGGTAGGTAAGGGCGTCACCACAATTCATTCATTGTTTACTAACATTATCCACGCTCGAAGCGCGAGCTTGGATATGGGGGAATTGCGCAATCATAACAATGTACACGTGCTCAAGGCAGTTTGATAGCCTTCTAACAGATAGTTTAAAACTGAAAGATACATTTATCATGTACACATTTTGCCAAGAAATGCTTCAAGGTGAAATAACGAGCAACAGAGTGAAGTTAAGGCAAGATAAAACGAAACGTGAAGGAAAAGTGCGAGAAAGATGCAACATAACGAAGAGTTACAACAGCTGGGACTGACTTATGATATACAGGTTACGGGGCCCCATATTTTTTCCTCGCTGTGAATCCGCGCGGTGTGTTTTTCAGCGCGAAATGAAATAAAAAGACTACGAGTAAGCGAACGCCCTCTACGTTGGTACTTTTGGGTTGGGCAATGCACCTGTCCAGTCTTTTTGCGTTCTTGTCCAGTTTGTTGCATCATCTTCATCATTTTGATCAAAGCACGATGACAACTTTTATTCAGCAAAAAAAAAAAAAAAGAAAAGAATCAAGGTTTTCCGTCTCGTCGAAAAAAAAAATCGTTTGGGGGATGTCATCTTGAATTTTGTTGTAAATCTAATTTTGATATCCGTATCCAGGCAACGTTCTAAAATATACTGCTCTCGGGTTTCAGATCATTGTTCCGATCCAAGGATTACAAGTATCTGCTATAAGGGGTTTTGAAATAATTATGGTCAAATTAAGAAGTCCTCACCTGACGAGGATAATAACTTTGAAATGAACTTGAACATCAAAAGTCAACGGCTGTATCAACTGAATTATTTAAACGCTATTTTAATGGCAATGGCAATGGCAATGGCAGAATGGCAAGCTACTAGTATGATACTTGAGCGACAAGGTATAGGCACCGTCACTTATTATTACAGACATTACTACCAATGGAAAGTCTATAAGAAGGCCTTCTTTGTATTTTAGGATCTGGGTTTATTTCTGATTCTGTATAAGTGTACTTTTATATGGTAACGTGTATTAATTTCACTGTTATTTCCACTATTAATATTTAGTAGGCACCTATTCATTTCTGTGGACAAGTTGTAGGCCCTATTAATATGCATGTGTTTGTTTTGCTTAGTGATGTCGGAGGCCTCCAACGGTATGAAAGTGTTGTAAAAGAATTTGGCAAACTTGTTTTCTTTCATGAAAATGTGTACCTGCAAAATATCACCGTCATAATCATCATTCACCCTCTCCTCAGAGGTACCCACATGATACAAGCAAAGTCTTTCTAGTGGGTACTTTCAATTTTTTATTTTTTATTTTTTTTTGCAGAATGTATAACTGAAGAGTTTGTTCGCAAAAAACGATAAGTCCATATTTGCCAGATGTAGTGATATTTGCGATTAAAGGTCAAGAAAAATAAAGAGAATAATAAGAAAATATTTGCTTCTTGTGACCATAACTTCAAACATGTACCTTTATATGTAGTGACCAATATATCATTTAAAAGTTTTTTTTTTGTACTTTATGACAGAGACCGTACTTCAAAATCTTCAAAAATGGACTTATCAGTTTTTGCGAACAAACTCTTCACTTTGATCTTATGTCTCTTTTTTTTTTTTGTACTGATCATGTCGACATGAAGATGTTGCTATCTCTGGCTGGCTTTGTATATTTTCAACGACACGCATGTCAGATTTCACATATTTCTTTGTATATTCTGTTGAAAATAAAGTGAAAATAAAGTTTCAATCATTGCATACTATTGTCACATCACTGTCAAATTATCGTTAAAGAGCATGAAGAAAGTAGACTTAGAAATCTTCATTTTGAAAGGATCTTCTTCCCCCTTTTTTTTTAGCGAATGCTTCACTGTACTCTTTCCGCAGTCACTTAAAGGACAAGTTCACCTTCATATACATGTGGACTGAGTCAAGGCAACAATATTAGTAGAACAAATCAGTGAAATTTTGGGGAAAATCCGACAATCCGTTCAAAAGTTATGAATTTTTAAAGTATCTGTGCAATCACTGCTGGAGGAGAAGACTACCACAATGTATGATGTCACATGCGTACAACAATATAAAGAAAATAAAAAGAGAATTTCACAAAACTTGACTTTTTGAATAAAGTGCACATTTCTTCGACGTGTTACTGACTTATGTTAGGGGTAATATTATTTCCCCTGACTTCTGAAAGAGAGAAGTCGAGTATTCTTTTATTATGTGAGAAAAGTGAGAATATGTTGAATTTTCGTTATACTTTCTTTGTACAGTTGTACTCATATGACATCACAAGCTATAGTAGTCTTCTCTTCCAGCCGTGACTGAGCAGAAACTTCAAAAATTCATAACTTTTGAACGGATTGTCCGATTTTCCTCAAACTCTCATTGATGTGTTCTACTAA
This sequence comes from Diadema antillarum, assembly GCF_040938485.1. Lineage (NCBI taxonomy): Eukaryota > Metazoa > Echinodermata > Echinoidea > Diadematoida > Diadematidae > Diadema > Diadema antillarum. Next base: position 171,280 of record NW_027271902.1, read on the forward strand.
TATTGCTGCATTCACTCAACCCACTTGTCTATGAAGGTGAACTTGTCCTTTAACCTACATCTGGCGAAACTTGATTTCTCTTAGAGCTTTCAGCACGTTTTATTCGAGTTTTGAGGAAGCCCACGCTTATCGCGTTTGTTCACACCCGACGGAGTCTATTAAAATCAACTTGGTAGTCGACCTCAGCTCCACAAGATATTGTAATAGGCCCTATATTACATAGGCCTGGCACTGCATGCCTTTTCCCCAAGACTGTAATCATGACTCTGTGTATGGTATACACTTGTACAATGTTTAAATCTCCCCACATGGAACGATTCGTGTATAACAATACTGAAGATTGCAATCAATGGCAATATCCGTGGGAGAATATCTTCCTAAGTCTTTTTAATCCGATTTTGATCAAATTTCACTGTTGTGCTTGTGAAAGTTCACTCTTCCTTTTCAGATTAACTTTCAGCTGGTCGGGAATTTCCCTTTAAATGACTGCGATCTTTTGTATATATATTGTTGTCACAAATATGTATCTATTAATTATGTAAATTAAGTGTAACATGACACAGCCCACGTGGGGGCAGAAAGTTTTGAGATTTTTTGGGAAAGATTAAAGGATTCAAATTCATTTTTCATTTCCATCAAGAGAAATTATGTATATACAATGCAGCCCCCCCCCCCATAAGCAGGAAATGTCTGTAATAATTGACAAAATAGGCCCTATATACATGTGAAAATGAGTAACAATGAAGAAAACACAATTGTATTTTTTTATATATACATATGCATATAACAAGATAGTTAAGGCTGGGGATGGAAATGGAGGGTCCCACTAAAAAGCAAAGCTTGTACGATATGTGACCCTCAGAAGGCGTATCTAGGGAAAACGGCGCCCGGGGCAAGCGAGAAAATTGCGCCCCTGATTTCTGAAAAAGTGTTCAACCCCAACCCCATCCCGGTAGGGACTTTTAGAAAAAAGGTCCACATATGCTTTTTCAAGCACTTAAAAGGGGTCTTTTGAGGGTGATTTAAATGTAATAAATTTAGATAAATATTGGCGAGCGAGCGCAGCGAGCGAGCCGAAATTTTTGTATATTTCGCGTCATCATCACGTTTGGTTCTTATCTTCTTTTTTGTTGTTGATAAATTGCGGCGAGCGAGCTCAGCGAGCGAGCCGAAAATTTTTGTATTTTAGCTTACACTACATGGAATTCTTGTCATTTTTTGCTTATTAAATCTTACAATTCTAATCAAGATATTGTGACGGCCTTATAGATAACGATTTATACCAACAAACTTAGGACTTGAAAAAATACTCCAAATTAGTACGCACGAGTGAGCCGAAATTCGTATATTTCCGCGCCATCATCACGTTTGGTTCTTATCTTCTTCTTCTTTTTTTGATAAATTTTGGCGAGCGAGCGCAGCGAGCGAGCAGAAAATGTTTGTATTTCAGCTTACAAAACATGGAATTCTTGTCATTTTTTGCTTATAAAATCTTACAATTCTAATCAAGATAGAAGTGACGGCCTTATAGATAACGATTTATACTAACAAACTGAGGAGTTGAAAAAATATTCCAAATTAGTACGCACGAGTGAGCCGAAATTCGTATATTTCCGCGCCATCATCACGTTTTGTTCTTATCTTCTTTTTTGATAAATTTTGGCGAGCGAGCGCAGCGAGCGAGCCGAAAATTTCTGTATTTCAGCTTACAAAACATGGAATTCTTGCCATTTTTTGCTTATTAAATCTTACAATTCTAATCAAGATATAGTGACGGCCTTATAGATAACGATTTATACCAACAAACTGAGGACTTGAAAAAAAATACTCTAAATTATTACGCGCGAGTGAGCCGAAATTTGTATATTTCCGCATCATCATTACGTTTTGTTCTTATCTTGTTTGATTTTTTTTGCGCCCCCCCCCCGTATAATGTTCGACACCTTTGGTGCCCTCGTTTGATCCAGTAGGCGATCGCTTCAGAACGAAAGAAATAAAATTGCAGCCGCTGCTCCGTGTAACATTTTGCCTTCTAACAATGGCATGTGTAACACAATATACATTGTAATTTTGCCCGCGTTATCATCACGTTTTGTTCTTATCTTCTTTTCTATACATTTTGTCGAGCGAGCGCAGCGAGCGAGCCTAAATTTCAGCTTACAAAACATGGAATTCTTGTGTGAACACAATTAACATTGTCATTTTTTGTTTTTATCTTGTTTGATTTGGTTTTCTCTCCCCCCCCCCCCCCCCCCCCCGGGTCCGGGCGAGGTTTTTTTTTTTTCCTTCCTCTTCTTCTTCTTTTTTTCTTTTTCTTCTTTTTTTTTTTCGTTTTTTCGTTTTCGGCGCCCCCAAGGAGTGGCGCCCGGGGCACGTGCCCCCCTTGCCCCCCCCCCCCCCTTAGATACGCCACTGCTCAGAAAGACATGCGTCTCGAGGGCAAGAGTAAAGTTCAGTTGCGAGGGTCTAGTGGTGATCTCGCTGTTACTGATGAAACGTGTGAAGTGTGAGTTGCCACCATACCACTCTATTCTTCTCCGCCATAACACTGTATACGCTCTGTCAATAACGACCATACATAATCATCATGTAATCGATGTAACCAGTGACAATTCATTTATCGAAACAGAGCACACAACAATGAGTATGGAGCCTTTCGAAGTTACTGTATTGAACGTAACCATCATTAAGACTGACAAACACTATGGAATTCACACACTGTCGTTTTTTATCTTCCATTAATGCCATAAATGCCATTATTTCATTTTCTTCCTCTTCAATGAAATCATTGTAATGCTATATATACGGTCTTTCAATGGCAGCAAAAGCGGATAAGCAAAGGTGATATCCTTGGCCCGGCGTTTATCATTTTGTGAGTGTATACAGCGCGGACTTGAGATTTCAAAGCGACATATTTATATGTCTAAAATTCATGAACGTCTATATTTCAGTATGTGTGTGATGACCACCCGACTTTCTCTGCTTGTACTTAGTGTTATAATTAATAGTATTTGATAGAGACCATCATGAAATTGAGTTGAAATAATATAAGGGAGCTTTAGATTTGCGGCGCGGACATTAATTTTGAGACGACGATTGCGTTGGACGTTCTCCTCTCTTCCTGCGTCGTGTTGAAAACTAACTTTGCGCGGAGACGCAACCTGTAAAAAATAAAATGCCGCCCCCACTATTTAATGTGATCGGTGGATCAAATTATTTTATAGTGTAGTTCTCTGCGTCGTGAATTGAGCAGACGTAAACATGCTAAAGGGATTGTACAGTTTTGGTTGAGACCTAATTTCAGGTTTCTAACATTTTTTGGTGAGATAATGAGAAACCTCTTATGAAATATGAAAGAGCAGGTAATTCTGTGAGGAATTCAACGTTTATTTGATGAAAATTGGTTTTGAAATGGCTGAGATATCCAAAAAAGAGCGATTCTAATAAAGTGTGGGACCCACACTTTATTACGATCGCTTTATTTTACTTTGTTTTTGGATGTTTCAGTAATTCCATACTCGATTTTCATCAAATAAACTTTGAATTCCTCTTAAAATGGTATGCTCTGTACTATATCATAAGTGTTTTCTTGGTATCTCGCAAAAAGTTAAAAGCCCAATTCTCATCTCAACCAATACTGTACTATCCCTTTAAGCTATAAATAGATCGAGTTTGATAAGCGATTTTGCGCATGCTCAGAACCGATTTTTCCCCCCTCTGAACGTCCCCGTCGCTAAAATCTAAAGCTCCCTATTGTCCTCCTTTCTTAGTATACTCTTTGTGGCGATTGTACTGCGTAATGCTTTATACTTTTCAATTACATGTATTTCATATTCATTTCAGCTCATAGCAACTTTTCATATTAAAGATCTATTTTTATGTTATTAATAGCATGGAACATCACTTTTTGAATTCCTTGGATTAAGATGAGGGACAAATCCACAAGTAGATTGAAATTTCAATCTGATAGATTTGGAAGTCAATAAATATTGTAATCATGTTTATCAGTCCCTAACCACAATCTTTCAGATCAGATTGATTTCTATATATGTATATACATATATATATATATATATATATATATATATATACACATACTGAATGGAGAGCATCTATCATATTAGAGCTTTTCAATGGGGCACTGCAAAACACACACACAAACACATTTTACACACCATTACAAAAATAATTTCAACACTTTAATTTTCCCGCCATTTTTTCGTCATCATTTCATTCAACTTTGACATTTCCTGTTATAAATATGCGAATGCTTGTTTAGATTTTGTCTTTTGTCGATCACTTTCGAAGTGTCATTTAATTCATGAGATGTCACCTATTTCGTCAAATACAATTCAGATTAGAATTTTAGTCACAATGCTGTATAATATTGAGCATGAGACAGCAAGTTAATTTCCTTTAGGCTTATTGGCATTCACTTTCGTCAAAGTTTCACTCAAACTTTATTTGTTCCTTGTGGTATAAGAGATGATAAATTTCTGTCTGAATCGAATCTCTTACCCATCATTGATGTCACTTACATAAATCAGTCACAAAACACCTTTTTTCTTTCTTTCACAGCATGCACTCACTTGACCAAAACACAGAAATATTCTCACACAAACACTTTAGTATACAGTGACAAAATAGTTTATTTAAGCACAGTGATAAGAGAATACTATATAATTGAAGCACTATTTTCAGATTGACTAGACACAGCTCTGGACAACTTAATGGAATGACATAATAATGAATTTCTTTAGGGAAATATGTCGAATTTGATTCCAGTATTCTTAACTTGCTAAGCGACGGAGACAAATTTCAATTCATAAAATAAATAAAGATTACCATACAAACCCGACACGTGCAAGCGACAGTATTTTGTAAGAGATGATTGTTGTCATTGACATGAATGTTAAAGGCACCCATATTTGTCATAAATTACATTCAAGATCGGATATCCTCTCTTAAGCAATGAGGGCTGATATTTACCATCTTTTGCAGCACTGGTATTTCCTCTAAAATTTGATTGTTCATAGCGTCATACTGTCGCGACCATATATTCTTAACTTTAATTTAAGAGAAGTCATGATCCCCCCTATATCAATAGTAAAGCATTTCGCAGAGGCTGATCCAGGAATTCCGTAAACTAAGGGGGGGGGGGGGGCAAAGAATATTGCTGGTGCTACTTTCAGGTTAAATTATTTTTTTATTTTGTCTAAACAAAAAATAAAGAGGGGGCGCGCGCCCGGTGCGCCCATCTGGATCCGCCACTGTTTCAAGTCATACCAACAACGTCATCGTTGTTTGTTGTAAACATTCACCCCCGTTAATGCACTTCCCTCGTTTAATCTGTTCGCCCTTGACTCTGTATAACCGGATACTAGTTACGACGCAATATCTATTTTCCTCTTATAACAATAACAATCTTCTTTCTACGTGCTATTTTCTTTGTCCCTACAATATTACGAGCAACTGTAATCGGTCAACAGTTATCCACAGGGGAAGGTTAATCGATTTGGCTAATTGTTAATGAGGGAAGCACACATACATTTATTATGTCCGCTATTCATCGGCATCAACAACAGGAAATGCCCTATTATATAAATCGACAAAGATCAAAGGAAGACAAATAAAAAGCCGGAATGGCGATTTACAATCCTGGAAAGAAAAGGTATGAAAGCAAAAACAATAAGAACCGTATAAAAAAAACCCCGATATCTGATACGAAGACTGATGACTGAATAAAACATTCTATTTGCTAAAATCTTGATGCCACAGATTTAGGCTGCATAGCATACGGTTGAAATGTCAATAACATATTGAAGTTCAGGCTCTTTGGGAATAAAGGAACAAAATATTGCTTGACAGACAATACATCAAATTGCACCACCAATTAATACTTTTGTATATTGCAATATCTTCTCAAAAACTGCTTTTGAGATGAGCAAACTTACATTTTGATATATCAGATCTAGCTCAATAGACGAGTTTCTCGCGAAAAAGAGACCACACAATGGCTAAGTCTGGTATAGACGGAACACACTGTTCTGTCAAACTAACATGATTGTGTAAATCCATAAGTGCGCTACAGTTATACGTCGTCATGGTGCAGGTGATCTTTACTGTACACATTATAGTGATCAACGCTGTCATTCGAGTATAATATTGACAGAATTTATGCTTGTACTACACGACTTCCTCCTGCTATTTTTTGCAATTATATACAAGTCATAATAAATAAGGTTTGGTTTTTTTTTGTTTTTTTTTGACAGCGTATCATGTGCGAATCAACCTCTTCTTTCCTTCAACTTCCTACGGTTGCACCCAACTGTGTTGTTGCTTTAGAGATTGCATGTTCTAACTACATGTGAATTTCATTTTTTTTTTTTAAATTAAGATTCTAAAAAACAAAACATAACACTGAGGTATTTGCCGGCAAAAGAAAATATAAACATTATCTTCAACAACAAAGCAACAATCAAAACAAATATTCACCATCATGATTATAGTACCATGCATAGGTCTGGCTTAAGTGAGTGATGCATAAATTATTCACTTATAGTGTCGTTATTTTTACCCGTACCTGACCACTCCCTGAACATGCTGAAGATGTACTGTATTTGCTATCCATTCTCCAACAGGCAAGAGTGGGCAGATCACAATGATTTAAATGAATCTGGTCGTCGTGTTTTATAAACATAAGAATCAATTTGAGTAATGCATTAACGTATTTAGTCATATCAAGGGAGTAAGGTGGGAGATCGGAAGACGCCTAAAATGAAAACAGGTAATGATGAAGTTGACAGTAAAGATCATGTTTACAATAATGATTGCGACAATAAGCCCAAAAAGTAAGAGAAATGAAAAAAAAAAGAAATAAAAAAGAAGTTATCTCGAAACAGAAAAACTCTTTATTCTCGGGAGGGGGGGGGGGGAGATAGGGGATAGAGGGGCAATGATCAGATACTCATGCCAATAATTCAATTCAATAAGCTAGTTCGGAGATAGCTCATGTGTACATGGGTACAAATGACCTTTCATTTTTCTCAGTTGGTTAGGCACTTCACTCAATTCTAAGCGACATAATGTAGCAGCTTGCCCAACATAGCAATTTATGGAACTCGTATTCAAACAAAGAATGAACCTGTGTAGATGAAGTGACCAGAATGGTTCGTCAATCAACATTTTGGGAAGCATCTATTTAATTGTGCTGTATTGAATACGTCAGGTGATGTACTGGCAGGCACCATTTATAAGGATTCCATTAATAATCACTATACATTACAGATGCTTATCTAAGTGAAATTAAAAACTAACCTGCCTCTCGGTTCAAATGACCTCAGTTTTTCTGCTCATGCTCAAACTGGAACCCCGAACTGGCCTATTCAATTCAATTTCAATTCAATTTATTCATTTAATGAAATCAAATATAGAATATTTACTTAGATGTGTATGTCAAAGGAGGAAATCACGCAGAAGCCTAGGGCTTGGAAATGGAGATTTCCTTTATAATATAGTTCAAAATCACAGTTTTGAATGAAACATACACACACACACACACACACACACATATATATATATATAATACATCTATACATAATTTACATTAATATATATATATATATATATATATATATAGAGAGAGAGAGAGAGAGAGAGAGAGAGAGACATAATATATCAAAATGTACTTAAAACAGAACTTGAATTAGAGGCCGTTACAAAATCAACACATTATGATAGAACAGGAAACAGGAAACAAAACAAACCTGCAGGATTATACTAATTGTCAAAGGTTTGTATGGAAATTGCTCAATTTTCATCATTCATTCATATATAATAAAGATTAATTAATGAATAACAAAAACAGTGACAGGCACAACAATAATATTGATGATGTGAGCACAAATTTCTTTTATATCTCTCTAAAATGTGCATTCGAAGAACATGATCAGATACTGTCATGTAATAGTCCTATCACAGATTACATTTTCTGCATTGACGACCGCATTGACAGAAAGTGTTTAAATCGTAGGGGGCTTGAGATTTTAGACGAGTGCGTCGGTTGTCCTCCTCTCTCCCTGCGTCGTGTCTCAAAGTAACGCGAAAACGCGACCTATAAAAGGTGTAAATGGCGCCCCCTACGACCAGTGCATGCATCACGCACCCACAGCAGCAGCTCTCTGCGTCATGATTTTGAGCGGACGCAAAAATGGCCCAGAACTGACCGTGAAAACTCAAGATGATGCGAAATCGACCTTGATTTTGCGCATGCGCAGAACTGGAAAAAGACAACAACAACAACAGCAACAACAACTCAACAAGCAGTTGCCTGGAACTAATGAAAGTGTTTAATGTCTCGTCACGGATACCTATTCATATTAAGCATGCTAAGGGTTGTATCTCAATGTTGGCATTCTATTCACTGGATCCAATGTTTTGTTCGCATTGACAGCAAGCGAAAACATAGATACGCCCTGTTGCCATCCGGTTTGGGCTGACGTCGTATCTTCTCTAATGTCTTCCGTGCTTTCGCCCATGTCGACTGCCACCTGTGACGCTTGATCTGCTTGATCGTCTTGGAGTCTTTCCGGTATCATTGGTTCAACTTCCGATACACGGGGAGAGTTTTCTTCTTTGTCTTCTTCTTTTTTTGCTTCTCCTTCTTCCTTCGCCTTTTCCTCTATACAGTTCGGTTCTTGGGCAGAACCTGGTTGATGTTTGCATGTGTGTGTGAGAGAAAGGAGAGAGAGAGAGAGAGAGAGAGAGAGAGAGAGAGAGAGAGAGAGAAAGGGGGGAATCTTACAGAGTGCCTATATAGCTTATAATCGCTGTAAGTTGTTATGAAAATATGATATTATCAAGTACTATTTACTTTTCGGCAAAACTAACTGAATTCAAAAATCCTCCAACGGTAAGTGAAAAGCATGTTTATGTTTATGTTTATAGTACGGAAGCATGCATCCACAGTATACAAAACGACACAGGGTTTGTTACGTATAGCCATTGTACTTTTCGTGAAAAGGTATTAACCTTTATAAAGGGAATTCCAGACCAGTTAAAAGTCAGCCGGAGAAGAAAGGGGAAAATCTTGTAAACATAACAGTCATGACAGTAAAGAATTTGAGCGACATTGGATTTAAAAAAAAAGAGCAACTTGGAAATTGTGAAAGTTTCGCTCACATCAGCTGTAGGCCTATGCTTCATGCACGTACTTACCCTCATCGACACGTGGTGAAGATGCGTTGTCATCCTGCTGTAGTTGGATGACCGTCTCTGTATGATCAGCTCGTTGTCTGTCACGTTCCCCTGTATAGGATGAATAAAACATTATGGACCATGTCTCTTGATAATACACTTTAAAGTGGCGGAATGTATGGCGGTATCGTGGCTGAAAGTTACATTGCTATCATATTCCACATCTTTATGGTGTGAAAGCCGTGTGAAAGAAAGTAACTATTTTCGCGGGGGGGGGGGGGCGCTTTTGTGGCGGTTTCATGTACCCTCTTGGGGCAGACCCTACATTTTTATGCGTTATTTTTCTTTCATTCTAATAAACTAGGTAATACCCCAACAAGCACGCATAATGTATCAAGCATGGGCGTAAATCCCGGGCGGGATGGGGGGGGGGGGGAGGATATATCCCCCCCCCCCCCCCCCGAAATGGAGGAGGGGGGATGGCCTGTACAATCACCCCCCCCCCCCCTGAATTTTGAGGGAAAAAATGGAGGAAGCAGAAATGTGATTGTATCAAGTTTGGCATATTGCATGACGTTTGTACGCCGGCCTTCAGACAGGTAACAGAAGCTGAACAGTATTCTATCTTGTAGGAAAATGTATACACAATTTTCTCAAGCGCTCGCTCGCTTCGCTCGCTTGTGTTGCTGTCAGTAATTGCTCGCTTCGCTCGCTCGCATTTAATCATTATGCCATCCTCCTAATGTTGCTGCCAGTAATTGCCAGCAGTTTTCGCCCGATGCGCCCCCTTAATTTCCAAAGCGAAAAAATACAGCCACAAACGACAGTTTTTTAGACTGTAAAATGTCAAAATTTTCAAGCTCACTCGCTTCGCTCCCTCGCATTTAATCATTATGCCATTCTCCTGATGTTGCTGCCAGTAATTGCCAGCAGTTTTCGCCCGGTGCGCCCCCCTTAATTTCCGGAGCGAAAAAATACAGCCACAAAGGACGGTTTTTTAGACTGTAAAATATCAAAATTTTCAAGCTCACTCGCTTCGCTCGCTCGCATTTAACCGCTATGTCATTAGGCCCATTTACACTTGCTTGGAAAAATCGCGATTTTTCTAAAATCGCGACATTTGGGTGTAAGTTGCTAAGCAACTACACCCAAACGCCCTCGAAACATCGCCAGAAAAATCGCCAGCCGGAGTGCGATTTTTTGAAACATCGCGAAGTTTGAGGCGAAGTTAGCGAGTGTAAACCCAAGCTGCAGAAATATCGCGATTTTTCATCACGTGACTCTCGGTATCGGATTGCACCGGGAGTTTACGCGCGCTCCCGATCCCTCTTTGGAACGTGTAGAGAGCACGTCGGTCACTGGCCAGAGTACTAGTACACGGTATAGACAGCTGTGTACATCCACAGGTCTGAACGGCCGATCCTCGGTCGGCTCGTGGTCTCTCACCTCACCCTCCCTGATGAAACTAGTACGTGAAAACTACTACTGGTAGCAAACCTTAAGTTCTCCAACCACGTATCATCACCCCATGACAACTTAACAAAATAATGTTCTCCCAGAAATGCGTTGATTCAGATTGTGGGAGTGCCGTACTGCTCTCGATATATATATATACGTTGTTTGTGGAATACAGGACTCAGGAGTACGTAACAAGTGTAAGTTCTTGCTGTCGCCTGTTAAGATACCAGACCTAACTTCCAAGTCTTATATACTTCCCACTTTCGTCATATCGGCGAAATTTCATGATCCTCCTGAATGCTGCTGTAGATGAAGTTTTACACACCTACTACATATGTAATATAGCAAGCTATATAGTTTTACCGTAAGTAAACAGTCTCGAGAAGCACAAATTTATGTGTACATTGTACTGATAAAAAGCCCTGGCTCAACGTTGTGATCAAAATATACTTCACTGCAGTGAAAACGAACAGAATAGCGCGCGCTTCCACTCAGCTACCGTGTTGAAAACAGGTAAATTACGCATGCGCACTACCGACCAAAAAATCGCGATGTTTCGTGAAGCTCAAACTTCGCGTGCTTTTGCGCAAGTGTAAACGGTGGAACCAAAATATCGCGATTTTTAAAATTGCGATGTCAGTAAGTGTAAATGCGGCTAATCTCCTGTGTTGCTGCCAGTGATTGACAGTAGTTGCGCCCGGTGCGGCCCCCCTTAATTTCCAAAGCGAAAAAGTATAGCTACAAACGGCAGTTTTTAGACTGTATGTCAAAAATTTCAAGCTCGCTCGCTCCGCTCGCTCGCATTTAATCGCTATGCCATTCTCCTGATGTTGCTGCCAGTGATTGACAGCAGTTGCGCCCGATGTGCCCCCCTTAATTTCCAAAGCGAAGAATATCGCTACAAACGGCCGTTTTTTAGACTGTAAAATGTCTAAATTTTTAATGCAAAAAGATTTCACCGAGGGAGGGGGAAACCCCCCTACCATACCCCCCCCCCCCCCCCTCGCTTGCTTCGCTCCCTCACATAGCCGCTCCTCCTAAGATAAAATCCTACGCCGGTGATAGGCCCCATTATTTAGTAGGCCTTCACAGTGATGTCGCACAGGCGGAGCAAGAGCTGAAATACCACGATTTAGTCGTTCAATAACATATTGTGAATATTTCATTTTCTTATTTTTTTTAAAGAAAAGAAAACAAAATTTTCACCCAAATTGTGCACCAGATCGGTGAATTTCAGGTCTAAAAATGCAAAATCTTCCTCGTGTGGGAGAGGGATACCCCCCCCCCCCCCCATAGATACACACCCTCCCCCGGCCCGTTCGGTCGTTCCGCTCCCTCTCACAGATATTTCAAAAACAAAAAGAAAAATGTTTTCATACTTTTAAGGTCTGATTTTCCGCTGAAAGTCATCTGACAAGCAAAACAAAAAAAAAGCAACAAGAACAAAAAGTCTTCATATTTTTGCTGCCACTTTCCTCCCACTTTATATTTCATGCAAAAGAGTGGGACATCCGATCCCTGTAAAGTGTGTGTGTGTGTGGGGGGGGGGGGGGCACCAAGCTTCAAGCTTCTCTCTCCCCCCCCCCCCTCCCCCCCCCCCCCCCCCCCCAAAGGCTGTGCCGGTCCGGTTATGGGCTTGTAATCGTGGTGATGATGGTGACCATCCCCACTCCTCAGTACGGATTTACGCCGTTGGTATCAAGTGACGTAATGCCACAGCGAAAGTGTGGAGGTGCATTATAGGTTTGCCCACGATTCGAGGTTCATTCTTGGAGGTAAAAGTTCGAGGGAAAGTGGTACCAGATTAGACTGATTATTGTTCAATTATTGAAGTGGTGTAGATACAGAAAATGAAGCAAGTGCATAATGTAAAATCATCTCTTTGAATGACGTGTATTCATTCAACTTTTCTTTTTTAAGCAGGATTTTTTAATGTATAGTATGTCCGCAAAAAATTACAATCATATTTTCGCATTGATAACACCAGTTATATGAGCAAACTGTCTAAATTCTACTTCAGGGTTTTAAAACATAACATCTTAGCTCTATTTTGCAGAAAACCCCATTCAATTTGGTTAAGCGGTCATGGAGAAATGTGAATTGTTGTAAAGCATGTCATGAGTCTGATTCTTTCAAGTTAGCACCTGGGTGCTCTTGTGTGTGAATACAATAGACAGAACTTGGAGGGAAGAGATTCCTAACATGCTCTACAAAATTCCTCATTTCTCTATGACCACTGAAGCAAATCGAATTGAGTTTTTTGTAAGATGTGGGCAATGAGTTATAGTTTCGTACCCTGAAATTGTATTTGGATTGATTCACTATTTTTAAAGTTATCATTGCGGAGGTTCCCACTGTAATTTTTGGGGGACATACGGTATAAAGGGGGTGAAACGCGTCGAGTCTAGAGTTATAATATTCTGACTCATTAGTTTGCTGTGATTCGAAGAATGAATACTGTCACAAAATTGCCTAGAGCACCCCTCTCATTGTAATGGATCAGTCCAGGGTTGTGCACTGGAGTGTGCACTGGAGTGTGTACTGTGCTGTAGGCATAGGTCATGTGTTAAGGTACACAGGTCATGAGTGTGTGTGTGCCTGACCCAGTGTCAGGTCAGTATAAAGTTTAGTGATGTGCACTTGTCTTGGCAGTTGTTGATGAGTTTGTCCGGGGATTGCAGTGGGGTGAAGACTGAATCCTGCCAGGGAGGTACAGGGAGGTGAGTTGTCTCACCTCCCTGATCCTGGAACGGTGCTGTTTTGGCTGCAATACTGTTTACTGTACTTCTCTCTTGCTATGCTCTGTACTTGAACCGACATACACTGCAGCTGTATTGGAGTTGATCCTCCTCGATTAAACACATCGGAACGGTATGTACCCTGACTGTTGACTCATTTTGTGATGTCTTGGCCTACATAATAAGTGCATGTAGTGGGTGCTCATTGTTGGTGGTTGCTCTGATGTCTCCATGAGCGAGGGTGTGAGGTGACCTAGCCCGATCAGACACTGTTACGCTATGTACAGCGACTGGGCTGTGTATAGTTAGAGGTGACCATGAATGAGTGAACGATGAGCTGAGGTGCCTGCCAGCCATATACTTTGGCGAGTATCCCGATTGAGTGGATGAAAATACTCAGTAATAACAAAGAGGCAAAATTGTTACAAATGGTGGCAGCGGTGGGATCTGGCCGGCATTTGAGTCGCTCTCACTCATGAGTCTATCCTCGCAATAAGAGCGGGTATATTTCAACTCAGATATGAAGCAATAGTTGCTCAGAGGTGATGTTGAAACATAATTTTCAACTCAGATATGAAGCACTAGAACTAGTTGCTCAGAAGTGAAGTTTATGAAACGTAATTGAAAGCCTTCAATCAATGCATGTCATGATGTGATACAGGCTGTATAACAATGAGTTGCACTACGGTATAGTGAAAAGCAGGTGCTCAGAACTGATGCACCCAGAAATAGCTCAGACACTGAATGCTATACAAAATTCACAAGCAAGTGTGACCCGTAAGCATGTATCTGACAAGTACACGTAAAGCATAGCATATGCTCGCGTGTCAGTGAGTTAGTGTTGCTCATGAGTTAGTAATAGTGTTGCTCATGAGTCATGAGTTAATAGTGTGCTCGTGAGTATAACCTGCTCGTGAGTTGGACTTTCTCGCAAGTTCGCTCGTGAGTGCACCATGCTCGTAGGCCTATATGAGTCGTGAGCATGCACTGAATATGTTGTAGTACTTCAGGTGGTACTGAGTAATTTAAAGGGAATGGTAGCCTGTATTGGGTTATATCTGCAGAGATATCAGATCAGTTTACTGATACACAGATCGATAGATGAAAAAAAAAATGGCTCAATGAGGATGAACACATGAGAAAGTGTTGTTTGTGTTGAGTCTGGAAATAAGACCATAACGAATTCAAAGAACTGTGATAAGCTCAGACAATGATGCATTTCATCATGGTTTATGGCTGTTTCCGCATGTAATAGTTTCTGACGAATTATTTCAAAATTCTGACAATCTGCTGGTTTTGGGTTGAAATAAAGACTGACTCTGGAAACAACGAAAATGGAAAGTCCTGAAGAAAGGGTACTGGAGGTAGAGAGAGAGAGATTGCGAAGCTGAAGGAGGCACTTAGCCGTTCTAGGATGGACAAGGAACTATTCGAGTGGAAAATGGCTCAAGTAGAAGATCCAAGAATGGAACGACAGGAGGATGCTAGTAACTCTCAGGCAAATCTCTGCACAAGAGAAACTCCAACTCGAGCAAAGGAATTTCCACAGAAATTTCGTGAAGTCGATTCTGAAATTAGATTCAAGTTGCCTCAGCGTAATCAGGTGAATGAGACAGGTTACATGTCGATGGAACCACCAACCCAGACACCAATAAATCAGGGACCAAATTTTGCAACACACCCAAGGCCGAGCATGACATTTGGCATGTCGACACCGATAGTGGCAAACACAGTGAATGCAGGGCCCCTGATTCCAGGAAACAGGAACATGCCAGCTAGCAATACAGCAGAACACACCCCAATGCAGAGACAGAGCAACCAATCATCTCCAGTGGGTTATGGGCAAGCACATGGATACCGTGTCAGTGATGTCGGCGTACCTCTACCCCACACACCATACCCAGGAGTGCATCAGAGACCATTACTAGTACCAGATAGATACAATGGTGAATCATCGTGGAACGAATACAAGCAGCACTTTGAGGCTTGTATCAAAGTTAACGGCTGGAATGACCTCCAAGCAGCAACATTTCTGACAGCAAGTCTTCAAGGAAGGGCACTGAGAGCCAGCATGTAGTATATGACACCCTTCGTGTGCAGCATGACTCATACAGTGAGTTGGTAAGACTGCCGAGTAATCACTTCTTATTATGGAAGATTTGAGGAAAGACCTTACAAGAAAACGACAAGAATCCTGAAATAAATGCAACATAGCTGAGTATAACATTAGAATGCAATTTTGACCTGGGAAGAACATGGCAATTTGGATGGGCTATCCAGTTAACACCAGAGACAGAGCGGCCAAGAGTAAATGGTAAAGCATACTAGAGATACTGACAGTCTTATATCACCGAGTAAAGGTGAGGAGGCAGATGGTCAGGGGTATAGCAGCCAAATTTTCTCTGTGGTGGCCGGATACAAGTGCTAAAGAGATGTTCAGGTAGAAGATGACATGGAGGGGTGGCTTGTAGAAGCCAAGGAAGACAATCAGATGTGACCAGAGTGGTCAGGCATTTCGCACATGTTGATGTCAGCCAAGACATATTGGTCCCGGCGGGAACAGCTGGAAGTGCATAAGGGCGTATTGCATGAGTAGACATTGGGAGGCAGAGTAAAGGAAATCTCTGTGGAGGCATGTTGTATTGCCATTGAAACTCCAGAACAATGCCTACGTGTAGCCGAGGTGCATGCTGGTCCAAGGGATGGATAACAATATGGGCTGAAAACGATGTTAGCTGAGTATATAGGCTAGGTTTTACTAGCCAGGAATTACAGCTGATGAGGTGCGTACAAGTATCAGAAGGTGTGAGTTGTGTGAGCGGAGCAAGTCTCCCCCAAAGAAGGAATTGGTACCTTTGGGGTAAATCTCACAAGCTACACTCTGATGAAGGGACCAAGTTTAAGTCACAGTTGTCTGCAGATAATTATGTCTCTTCTACTTTCAGCAAGAAGGCCAAGAGTGATGATTAATCCAAAGCCTCATTCTTCCCATCAAGCCAAACAGATTTCCACCGGGCAAGAGGGCAAGGCACATCTGCTACATGGTCATGACAGAGGAGATCAAGAACATGATCTGAGCCAGCATGACCAGGTCGCAAACATGCAAATGCAGATGGGCTATCACGCATGCAGTGTAAACAGTGTGGAAGAAAGGTAGAAGAGGTATATACTGAAGTCCTGACTACGTCCCAAGTCACCTCTCCAAAAGATGACATAGATGGAAACGTCAGAGGTATTACTTCACAACCTGCCTTGACACTGTCAGACATACGAGACGCCCAACTAGCAGATGAAGACTTCAGATGGATGATGCTCGGGAGACAGATGAGGATGCCTATTGACCTGACAACTTCATCACTAGACGATGAAGAAAATGTCGCAGACGACTACACCCACATCTCGCCCCAGCCGAAAGCCTTTGGCTTTCCTACTACAAAGCTTGAATAACCAGTCGGCTAGCGGCAGCGACACAGATGAGGAAGATACACCCCCACCCCGATTGCGCCTACCACCCTTCTTGCAAGTGCGGTTGAGAAGAAGATTATCCGCTACTATTACGACGGACGCATCATCCGACAGTTCGATTCCACAATAACTTACACTGTAAAGGTCCCTAAGGACTGGGACAACAGCGTGGAATGTAATCACGCTTTGTCGAAGAAGTAATAGTTAATGCATGGATTTGTTCCTATGTACATTACTATGCATGTATAGATGTTCTATGACCGTTTATTTCTTTTCTGAACCTGTTTCTAACCTTACCTATTCTCCTCTTCTCTCTCTCTTGCTTGTTCTCTCTCTATCTCTTCCTCTCTCTGTCTCTGTCTCTTTTCTATTACAGGTTATATGCATTGATAAGGTTGATATGTTGTAAGTATTGTAAATATGGTACACCAGTATTCAAAAACTTTTCTGTTTTGTTAAGTAATGCTTTTGTTATGCCTTGGTTTTTTTTTGACACTTGGTAAAGGAATACTTTACAAAAAGTTCGGTTTGTATGAGTTCTCTTTGCAGTAACAAAAAAAAAAGTTTTGCCGATCATATGAATTTGTGTTTACATTTGCAAGTGCAAATGATAATTGCCTTTACACTTTTTTTGTCTTTACACTAAAGTATGTGTTTTTATACAGACTTTCACTCTCTTCTAACTATGTGTTCATGTATAGTGTACACATAAAGGTACACTTTTTGTCTGTTGTGTATAAAGCTTATTCCAAAGCAGGTTTGCCAAAGGAGGAGTATGGCTGACATGTATATGAACAGGTGCATAAAAAATTAGTTTATATGTTATATGTATGTTTTTAGAGGAACAAAGGGAACCAGATTTAAACTTAGCTTTTTACATGCCAGGTGTATGTTTATTATGTTTAAGTCTGTTTGTTGATAACACTGTTGGAGAATCTTGTCAGCATTATTTGAACGAGTGTTTCATTATCTTGTAACCTTTGTCTTGAAGTTCGCTGTTGTTGGACTTAGAAGAAAAAATCTGTGCATACAGTTAAAACATCTTGTTTTCTAGTGATTACTGGAAGATTGAAATTGTCATGTTATGTCCTAACTTACCCTTCTCTACTTTCCTTCTCTATCGCCTGTCACTTTTGCTTTTTCCTTTTCGACTATCCGTACAGGTTCTGCCTCACATTTCCCCCTTCTCTTTAACTATTTCTACTCACTTTCTCTGTTGTCTTTCTCTACCAGAACGATTTGACAGTTGTGCGTTGTTACCATTAGCGAGACATGATTTTGTTTTGTATTACATGTATGACGATATCTGGAGTTTAATTGCTGCAAGTTCCTCAGGTGTGAACATGACTTTTATGAAGAAAGTTTTATGCTTGTATTCCCATTTCTATATTGTTGTGCCAAGTGATACAGGGTGTTTCAAGATGCAAAGTATGAAAGTGCCATACGTATTCTGAAGTTTGATACCTCTTTCAGTGCTAAACAACTTTTTGCCAAACATTAGTGTGTGACAGAAATATTTTCGATACGCTACTGTATATGCTACGTGAGAAGGTATATTTTTGTATGTTACACTTGATGCCTTAATTGCCATACGTGTGTTGGTCAATCGTACCTCAGAGTTTGTAAATAGTTTTCGTTTTGTCTTCTTTGAAAAAAAATAACGTTCTGTGAATTTTGTGGCGTTTTCAGATAATTTGAAACTGGGACGTTTCAATCTTGGTAGAGGGTTGTGTCACAAAATTGCCTAGAGCACCCCTCTCACTGTAATGGATCAGTCCAGGGTTGTGCACTGGAGTGTGCACTGGAGTGTGTACTGTACTGTAGGCATAGGTCATGTGTTAAAGTACACAGGTCATGAGTGTGTGTGTGCCTGACCCAGTGTCAGGTCAGTATAAAGTTTAGTGATGTGCACTTGTCTTGTATTACATGTATGACGATATCTGGAGTTTAATTGCAACCAGTTGGTTGACTGGTTGTCGGAGAGGGAGGACGTGCGAGGGGTGCTCTCTGCTCTCTGCTCTGCTCTCTGCTCTGCTCTGCTCTGCTCTGCTCTGCTCTGTTCTGCTCTGCTCTGCTCTGCTTTGCTCTGCTCTGCTCTGCTCTGCTCTGCTCTACTCTATGTTTCTGCTCTGATTTTCCACCAACCGGACTGAAAGTTCAAAAAACCGAAAACAGACAGGTAAGCCCACGTAGATATAGCGGGTTTCCTCTTAGAAGCACCAGGGCAGCACCCTAACAGCACCCCGAGCACATACGATTACGAACACTATTGTTTCTCCTCCTCTCTTTTTTGGACAGTATTGATATTTGTTTTTTCCTTTGAAAGTGGGCCAACAGGCCTGGAAAACGCCTATTTAAGGCATGTAACCCCCATCTCTGAAACTTGAAAAAGGAACAATGTCGGACTCCTCCGGAGAGGAGGCCTACGAAGAATATGCTTCGTTTATGGCCTCCCCCAATCCTGATACTCCTGTAGAAAATCTACGGCCCTCCCTCTCCATGATCCATAGACGTAAAGATAGATCTAGTGATAGTGACCAGGACGAAGATGTTGACCATTATGAAGAAGGCGTGTGGAAGACTGTTGGTAGAAAAAAGAAAGAAAGACAAAATACTGGTGGGTCAGATGACTCCCATAATACCAGGAAAAAAAGACCAAGACGTTCGTCGTCTGTCTCCACGACAAGATCAAATACTGCAGAAAATGAAACCCACACTAACAACCAAAAACGTCCGCAAAGGTCTACTCAAACTCACAACCAATCGGTAGTAATTTCTGCCCTGGAAAAAAAGAACATTTGCTCCCTGAATTCCCTCAAAATTGCACGGGAAATACACTCATATGTTGGGGATGTGCAGTCTGTGAAAAGATGCAAAAATCGCACACTACTCATCAAGTGTAAAACCACACAACAGGTATCTAAATTTCTCGAGCTGACGGAGTTCGGGGGAATGTCGGTTTGTGTAAAAGTCTACGAGCCTTTCGAAAACATTTCACGTGGTGTTATACATCAGGTAGATACGGAGCTAACAGACGAAGAAATCCTAGACAACCTAAAGACACAAAAGGTAGAAAGAGTGAAACGCTTCATGAAGAAAAGAAACGGGGCTTTGCAAGCCACCGGGTCGGTTCTGTTATCATTCAATAGCAAAGAACTTCCAGAATCCATTCAACTTGGTTACGAACACCACAAGGTCTCTTCATACACCCCACCACCAATTAGATGTTTTAAATGTCAACGATTGAACCACACCCAAGACTCTTGTAATTCAAAAACGCAAGTATGTGTCCGCTGTGGCGGCCCTCATTCCTTCGATGAATGCAAATCAAAAGAAAACCCAAAATGTGTACGATGTGGTCAGAATCATTCAGCCGCGTACAAAGGGTGCCCAAAATACAAAGAAGCGCGGGAAATACAAAACATTAGGTACCAAGAACGCGTCTCTTACGCAGACGCAGCGAAACTATATAATCGCACCAAGCAGACTACACATACCGAGGAAGTAGTAAAACAGGCTGAAAGCCACACTGCCAATGTTCAGAACACCATTGACCCAAACTCCCATACTCGAAATAGGAACAATGGAGAGAAGTTTAACAAAACGGCAATGCCCGCTACCCAAGAACCTACCCCAGTAGATTTTCTCTGTGAAAAGGCAAACGAAAACCATACATCAGTGAGAACAGAGAAGGTGGGAAATACAAAGCCGAACAACAACTTTATCGTCCATGTTGACTTCACTAAATTTCTGTCGTTTTTTGTCTTTATCATCAACAATTTAGATTCACACAAATCACATTCAAACAGAATCAAACTTGTGGTTGATGCAGCGATTGCGTTCCTGGATATAGATTCTGTCAAACCAGAGGATATCCATCTATTACTGTCAGACTTGAAAGTATAAACGATGACGGCCCGACTACTTCCCATAATCGCCATAATATTATTACAGTGGAACTCACAGAGTTTTAACGCTCACGGTTTTGAATTTATTCAATATTTAACAAAGTCAAATTCCCAATGTACGCCGGTACATGTTATATGTTTACAGGAAACCTGGTTTCATGATCTAAATATTGTTCATATTCCTCACTACCACTGCATACCCCGAAACAGGGATACCCCACGGGGAGGTTGTGCTATCTACATCCATGAGTCAATCCCTTTCCAAGTTATCGACTGTAACGTGAAAGCAGAATGTCAACAAGTAGATATTTTTATTGATAAATCCATACTCTCGATAATAAATTTTTATAATCCTTGTTCGACTTTGACAGAGACCAAGTTACAGAGCCTCATAGATAAATCCAGGAAAAGATTATTCCTTTGCGGAGATTTCAACAGCCATAATGTTCTGTGGGGCAGTGATCACACTGATAAAAACGGAGATGTAGTTGAGAATTTCATAGCGAAAAATGATTTAGTGCTACTGAATGACGGCGCCCCCACGCGGTTAGATCCCCGCAGTGGAAACTTTTCTAGCCTTGATCTGACCTTAGTGTCAAAGGACCTCGGCGCACGTTGTAATTGGTTTGCTACTACACAGAATCACGGAAGTGATCATTATGTTATCCGTACCACCATCAAGATGTCAGGTACTTCCCCCGAAGTCAATGAATCTGGAAATAATGGAAGACATATTTGGTCATTCCTGAATGCTAACTGGAATTTGTACTCTGAGAAAATCTGTATTGTATTCTGTGCTGAGAATAATCCTATGTCTCGTGAAAGTACTGTTCAAGAGCAGTATGATTTGTTTATCGAGAAGGTTTTTTGTACTGCAAATGATATGTTTAAGTTACACGATATGAAAACAGTAAAAAGAAGGCCGACACCATGGTGGAATAACGAGTGTAAGACAGCTGTGAAAACACGAAATAAAGCCAAAAATAGATTTGAGAAAACATTACTTCATTCGGATTTGCAAATATACCTTCGCAAAAAGGCAATAGCACAACGAATAATAAGACAAGCAAAACATTCCCATTGGAGAAATTTTTGTGAAACATTAAACCGTTTCACCCCGATTGGGAAAGTATGGAATAAAATAAAGTCAATGAACGGTAATATCTCCGGGGTAAATAAAAGGACCCCTGCTTTTATTTTTGAAGACCGAGTTGTTGCTGATGATAAGGAAAAGGCAGAGGAGTTAGCAAGGATGTACACATCATTCCATCCGCCAAATGCTCAAACTCTGCAAAAGCAAATAGATACGTTGGAGTCTTATATTGACTTTAATGAATACGATAAATATGCAATTGTAAATGAAGATTTTACTATTTCTGAATTGTTTACGGCGATTAAGGCCACTAAAAATACTGCGCCAGGGCATGATTATATCTGCCAACCTTTGATTACACACCTTCCTGAGTGTGCCTTATATAATTTGTTACGAATTTTCAATCTTATTTGGAAAACATCTGTGCTGCCACAAGGATGGACCCATTCAATCATCAACCCGATTCTGAAACAAGACTCAGACCCATCAAAACCCTCGTCATACAGACCAATATCTCTGACTTCGGTGATGTGTAAGTTGATGGAACGTATGATTAATAACAGATTGTTGTGGATAATAGAGAAATATCAGTTATTATCCCCTAATCAGTTTGGTTTTAGAAGTCATAGAAGCACAATGGACGCGATCGTTAGTTTAGAAAATGATGTACATAAAGGTTTGGTAAATAAGGAATATGTTATATCTTGTTTTTTGGATTTTGAAAAAGCTTATGATGTGTTGTACAGAGAAGCAATTATTTATAAGATGCAAAAGATGGGTTTCTGTGGAAGAATTATTACATGGATACATAGTTTTTTGAATAACAGAACAATTCAAGTTAAGCTTAACAACGTTTTGTCTGATACATTTGTGTCTGACTATGGTTTACCTCAAGGCAGTGTTATCAGCCCGACATTATTCAACATAATGCTGAGTGATTTGAATGATGGACTAAACAAGGTTAATGCCTCCTTGTACGCTGATGATGTAGTGATATGGTGTGTAAATAAAAATTTTGATTTTTGTGTGAAGAAAGTTCAAACAGCTCTTGATTTTATATCTGAATGGTGCCATAATTGGGGCATGATATTATCAACGAAGAAGTCATGCGCTGTTGTATTTAGCAACAGAAGAATACCAAAGGCATGTATTAGATTAGGTGCTGAGCCCATGGAAGTTAAAAAGGAGTTTAGATATCTCGGTGTGTGGTTTGATTATAAGTTAACCTGGAAGAGTAATATAGAATCAATTATAACAAGATGTAAGAAAAGAATGAATTTGCTGAGGAGTTTAGCTGGCACTGACTGGGGAGCTGATACAGCAACTCTACTTGTAGTTTACAGAGCACTTATTCGATCTATTTTGGATTATGGGTGTATTGTATATGATTCAGCCCCTAAATATCAAAAGGATAGATTACAATCAATTCAATATCAATGTTTGAAGATCATCACAGGAGCCGCTGTAACTACCTCAACTGATGCACTCCAAATAGAGTGTGGGGAGATGCCCTTGGATTTACGAAGGCAATATTTTACTGATTCATTTAAATTCCACATTCAAGCGCAAAATGCGAATCATCCTTTGAAATCACTCCTGTTACCTTGCTGGCAATACGAAACATGTCACTGGAAAGCTGGCAGAGAACCAGTTGCAATGAGATTCACTACTTTAGATGAAAGCATTGAACATTTTAACAGTTGTATTAGAGGTATTCCTTTTTGGCACTTGGTTGCACCACATATTTCTTATTATATTAAGAAAAGAATAGCCAATAAGAAAGATGTTAATGAGTATGATTTGCGAGAGATGATGTTAGAGTATATCAATAATGAAAGGAAAAATTTTTTAACGATTTATACAGATGGTTCTTCCAAACAAGAGAATAAAGTATCTTCTTCTGCTTTTTATGTACCACAATATAAATGTGGTAAAGCGTTCCGGATCCCTCCCGTTTCAGTATACAGATCGGAACTCATAGCCATCCTAATGGCCCTGGAATGGTTAGAAGTGAACCATATAATCCAAACACCTGTGTTGATCTTAACTGATTCTTTATCTGCATTACAGGCGATAGAACATCGAGATTCTTCTTCTGTTGTTTTTGAAATTCTGTGCAAAATTACACATTTATATAGAAAAGGCACAAATTTGTTTTTTGAGTGGGTCCCCTCTCATTGTGGAATATCAGGTAATGAGAGAGCTGATACTCTTGCCAAATCAGGACTCGCACACCAAGAAGTTGATTTGCAAGTCTCTTATACGGTGACAGAATTACGTGGTTATATGCTGAATTTTTACACCGGGATCTGGTGTACGAGATGGGAAAATTCACAACATGGAAGGCATCTTTATACCATTCAGCCTACACCATATGCGAAATTTAAATCATTCTGTAAAAATAGAAAAGACGAATGTGTATTACACCGATTAAGACTTGGAAAATGTAGGCTTAATTATTATTTGTGTAAAATAGGAAAACATGATAATGGACAATGTGATACTTGTAAAGAACAAGAGACTATCTCTCATGTTCTGATGTATTGTAAAGAATACTCCAGAGAACGAAAGTTTTTATGCAAACGTCTAAAGATATCATCTGATGCTCTCACATTACAACATTTGCTCCAAAATGACGAACTCCGCCAAGAATGTGTTTTATTCTTTTTGAAATCCACTGGCATATATGCCAGAATATGATTTTTTTTTCTCTTTCAAGAAACATATTTATCGGGGACTGATGTGTCAAGTCTCATTTCATCTCCTCTGTGTTCTTTTCTCTTATTTTCTTATTTCTACCTAATGAGAAGATAATCAGGAGGAATAGTATATAACGTAACATCATTGATGCACAGCACAGCACTGCACTTACCCGCTATTGGGCTTGTCTGTTTGTATTTTGTGTTTAGAATTATAGCTAGGTAATATGTTTTGTATTGCATGGTGTATACAAATCGGGAAACTGTATCGCAAAATAATGTGTTGGGTGGAGCGCCCTCGTTGCAAATGAGTGGTCTAGGTCATGCGCGATCGGCCGAGAAGCCTGCTCAACATTACCGAGCCGGGCTGACCAGATTTTGCGAGCCTTTTACGAGGTGCTTTTCTCTATCTCAACCTTTATGCGTACAGATTGCTCCCCGCGCTTAATTATAATCATGATTATTATTTTACTTATATTACAATGGAATTATTATTCTTTCCGTTGTCGAAAAATGAGTGTGAATTTCTTTTATATATGAGATAAAAGGCGTAAATATTCAATATTGAATGACGCGCCTTTAAGCACCAACAACAACAACAACATTGTCTTGGCAGTTGTTGATGAGTTTGTCCGGGGATTGCAGTGGGGTGAAGACTGAATCCTGCCAGGGAGGTGCAGGGAGGTGAGTTGTCTCACCTCCCTGATCCTGCAACGGTGCTGTTTTGGCTGCAATACTGTTTACTGTACTTCTCTCTTGCTATGCTCTGTACTTGAATCGACATACACTGCAGCTGTATTGGAGTTGATCCTCCTCGATTAAACACATCGGAACGGTATGTACCCTGACTGTTGACTCATTTTGTGATGTCTTGGCCTACATAATAAGTGCATGTAGTGGGTGCTCATTGTTGGTGGTTGCTCTGATGTCTCCATGAGCGAGGGTGTGAGGTGACCTAGCCCGACCAGACACTGTTACGCTATGTACAGCGACTGGGCTGTGTATAGTTAGAGGTGACCATGAATGAGTGAACGATGAGCTGAGGTGCCTGCCAGCCATATACTTTGGCGAGTATCCCGATTGAGTGGATGAAAATACTCAGTAATAACAAAGAGGCAAATTTGTTACAATACTGCATGCATGCTAAGGATAGAGAATACCAGATAGGCTATGTTTTTTGGTTTGATAGACTGCAAAGAAAAGGGCTCCATACTGATTACTACAGTATAAGACATTAAAAAACATCTTTTTACAATGTCGGCATTTCTACGAGCCCAAGCCCTTATACTTGAGAACAGTGTATTTGTGGTTGTTTAACCCTAAAAAGACTTGGGGGGGGGGGGACATCATGGCCCCTCCGGATATTTTGAGATTAATTCCAGAATCTATAAGATCTCACCCGAGAGTCTTGCGCATCTTTTGATTTGCGTATATAATTACCTGCAGCGGTTATGGTGTTGCATAATATTTTGCGGTCACATGTCATTCAAAAATGGCGTATTTGTATGTGTTTATGTGTAAACTGAATGAGGTCTTGCAAGATTCTAATGTGTTCTTTCGTTTTTCTTGCACAGTCTGTTTTCAAATATTAAAATCTGATCTGAATTTCAAATTTATTGTTCTGAATATAAAAAACAGAAAAAAGAGAAAACATAAGAAATACAAACAAAAATCAACATAAAAATATAAAAAAGAAAAGCAGAAAATCTGGACATGGAAATATAATTTTTATTTTGTTGAATTAATTACCTAGTTTTTTGGTGTTTAGACAATCAGTTTTCTTACAAATACATGTGAAACAACTTCCTTTTGCATATTTCAAATTAAGTGATCATTACACAACCATATTGGCACGAAATAAAAAAAAAGATTAGAATGCCCATAAAAATTAGCATAATTGCATAATTAATTAGCCCAGATCAAATTATGGATAATTATGTTTGTAAAATTAACTATATAAATTCTTGTAGGGTACGTCATAAACTACATGCCAAATTTGGTGACAATCGGACGATAAGAGATCTCAGGGGGCCATCATGCCCCCCCCCCCCGTCCTCAATACCTCAAAAATAGCCCAGCCTTTTTAGAGTTATACTACGACTTTTGTGTGTGTGAGTGTGTGGGTGTGTGTGTAACGTCCGTGATGATGCATATCAGTTTTTAGGGAGAATTCGTCATCCGAATGAAAAGGGGGAAAAGACATAACTTTTGCAAAGAGATAAGCGGTTATTGTACGATGTATATTCAGATGCATATTGTATGACATGCGATATTGCAGCATGCATATTTGGAGATATACTGAAGCGCTGGTTAACATTTAATAAAACATGAGACCCATGGGTCTGGTGCTCATCTGAGTATACATCCAAGTTCTGTTCCATGACATTTGCTCCTGCGACAATTGCATTGCTCCTATGAAATATCTGCCAGCTAAACCAAACATAATTTCTAGCCACAGACATAACCCTGTAATCCTAATCCTCGCATCAAAATATACCTAAAACCCTATCACAACTCTATAACCCCAACCCTAAGTCGTTGGAGAAAATAAGACCGGAGCAACTACTGTCGCAAGAGCAAGTGTCGTGTCACCCGCAAGTTCACTTTCCACGCATTCATGCAGAGTGCATATTCAAATTCGTTATTTCTTGCTTTCTTTCTTTCTTTCTTTCTTTCATTTTTTTTTTTTTTTTGGGGGGGGGACAAGCTGGGAACAGTGCCCATTTTGTAAAAGTGCATATTCTACCACCCTATCTATAAAATTTATAAAAACAATGAACACGTGGAAGTAAGGCCTCACTTTGTTCCCCCCTCCCCCACCCCATCCCCACATCTCTCAAGTGATGCTATCCATCAAGTTTGGTGAAAATCCGTCATGGATGTCTTCGAGAAGAACCTTTATTAAAATCAACGTGAGAGGAATTTACTGAAGACGCACGACGGAAGCCTGACGATGAATGATCGCAATAGCTCTACTTGTTGTAGAGCATTTCGCTCATGTGAGCTTCAAGATTTTTAAGTCATTCTGGATTGATTCAGAGTATCGATGGCATAACAAACACAGGTTAGTTTCATTCAGTAAGGCAAGGTTTGAAATGAGTAAAGTTAGGGCTCGCCTGCAACGCTTGATCTCAAACAAAAAAGGAATGATTACAGCGGGCATGTGCACACTAATTCTCAATTACTAATAATTTTTATCTTACTCTGATCAAGTTCTGCATATATTTCAGATAAAAGCTTGCTGGTCTCACTCACTCCGTTCATTTGAATCCCTATATCAGCGACAATAGATCAGAAACTGATTTGACCAAAATAACAAATCAACAAAGATAAAATATAATGCACAATAATCATCTTGTGAAGCGAACGTCTCACAGTGGGCCAGGGTAAAGTCAAAGGACGTCAACTACAACTTTTCAACTTTTTAGATCTTGTTGAACAAAACCAATCGGAAAACTTCTCATTATTTTTCTCGTTTACAGTATGTCATCGTTTGTTAACTTCCATCTTAGATTAAGGAAGAGTTTACACACGTTTACAAGTAATTCGCTGAAAGTAAACATTTCGCATAAGGAGGGTAGTTAAAGAATATTGCTCCCTGCATCTCCTCCGCGTCAAGAACATAAAATTGAATATTTAAATCTGCATAGAAGCAAGAGAGCTCGACATTGTATGAAGATTGAAGTAGCATTGCGTTCATTGATAAGATATCGATGGAAACAGACGGTTGGGTTTACACACATTAATATCCAGTGTCGAACAAATCAATAACTACCATGACTTTACGGACAATTCTGGACAAGACAGAATTGTTTGAAAAGAAAGAGAAAAGGTTTATAATCATCAGAGTGGAAATTTGATTTAAAAAAATGATAAAAATTAGGTAATTTGAAAAAAAATGAAGTTTCTAGTTTTTTACGAAACGATTCTTAAACAGTCACTTTAATCGATGTCACCGTTTCAAAACTACCCGTATAGATTGGACACAAACTTTTGATATTTAACGATTTTTGGTTTGTTTGTTTTGTTTTTGTTCAGACGCAACTATGCACCACCTCAAATTCTTATGAGGGAATGACATAACCAGTTTGCTCATTTGCATATTCACATGCATAATATGTCCGAGAACTGTTTTGCAAAAATTAACTAATCATTTTTCATTTCATAACTTTAATATTTTCATCCTAGTTTGATAACATGTTCATGTTTCTGATCCTTGAACTTTGTGTCCTTTTTTTCTGGCTCAGAGCTTTGTTTTGTTTTGTTTTGTTTTGTTTTTGTTTTTTGTTGTTTTACTTTAGGCTATGGAGGTCTAGATAGCTACCCTTCAGATCCCCTATAGGCACGCCCGTCCAAAATCGCAGTATTGTAATTTTATGCAATGGGAACCTGATGTGTCGGCGCAAATTTATTGTGACGTCAGGCCCTCACATTCCCCCCAGTTCACGTGACTGTAAAAGAAAAGTCTTATTGGAGTTGGTACTTACCGGGATGGGATTCTGGTAATGACCGTGTCTCCGGATTAACTGGAAGAAGCTCAACTGCAAAGGAGTTTCCAACTACATATAGGATAAGAAATAATGGTGATAAAAGTGGCAACAGCTTCTTCATCATCGAAAACATGGTCACTTTTCAAAAGTCACCGGATTCCATTGTTACTTTCTTGGCCACGATAATCCATTTTTTTTTTTTTTTGGGGGGGGGGGTGGCTAGGTTCAACCTTCTTAAAAACTGCAAAATCCATTCAGTTTATTGAAAGATATTATTCGACATACAATGTAACAGCACATGCTGCATGAACAGAAGATTGAGTCATTATGTCATGGTGCAGTGAAGTGAAACACACGGCAAATGTGGAGCAAGAAATGATATGTTCTGTAAATTTTGCATAAAGGGAGAAAAACAAAATGGGTGATACAAAATCAATACTTAAACATTCATTAATTTGCGTAAGAAGCAGAGTGTCTCAAAGACACCTTGAAATGGCCTGTGTGACTTTTGAAAAGTAGCCATTCTGTCCTTATTTGCTCACTCGTGCACGACTCAACAGATCATTCTCACTTTTAGACATGCGATATCAGTCATTAGTAAATACGTGCAGGAATGCCCCTGTCATGTTATTTTGCTCGAAGCTTTCTTTGTTAAAAGTGACTACAATCTATTGAGATGTCTCTCTGGACATGGAACTCACCGGGAGAGGCCGAGTCTGAAGATGCCCGTCGCTCCGACGAGACTGGGTCTGTGGCGTTCGGTGTTGCTAGGGGATCTCCGTCTACCCGAACTGTGGGAACGTTGCCAATTCAAAAATGATAGATATTATATGATAATGATAACGATAGTGACGATGATGATAGGAGTGATAATAATTAGCAAACCAGTTCTTTATTATCGACCATGAGAATATAATATCGGAATAATCACAGAGGAAGGAATGGGTGTACAAATGGAGAAAGTGCATGCTACCGTATATTCGTGCTATACTATACTAAACAGTACGCAAGGCCCCATAAGAATGTATCAGCGGGGGGGGGGGGGGGGGGGGGTTATCATATAAACTAATTCATGAGTATACGAAGTTTACATATTTCAGAATGAATGTGATATGCAATGTAAATCCATTAAGTTACCGGCTGCTTAACAAGTAAAGGTCACTTGTGTAGAATTTATGCATGCTGTTTTCTTTTGTTCTGCTTCCTTGAGCCACCACTCATGCATTCATATTGTGGTCACGTTGCTATGTCATCATCTTTGGAATTGTAATTCTTTTGTTTATAATCTAATATTGAGAACATTCTTATTCCTTATCCCAATCACCATAAGATTTGAAACTCTGTATCCAGTAGTTGTTACAAAGGAAAAGTCTGAAAATCATCCGGAGTTTTCCTTTAACCTTATACAACATTATATACTTTATCACGAGTATAATCATTTCGCATTCAGTGATAAACATACTGACACACACTAATGTCAAAGCTATTATTTACCCGGTGTACTGCTTGTGCCATTGTACACCGTTGAGTAGGCTGCGGCTCCTCCGTCTCTACGACGATATTCTGCGTAACACAATGGGAAGACAAGTTTAATACAAAGAATCACGAAATAATAAAGGAGCCATTCGCCCGATATTCCTAGCGCACTTTTCCCCGTTGGTGGATATGAAAAGCAAAATCTCACAGAATAGTTTGGGTGCCAAAATTAGATTTTGGGCCTAAACCTGTTTTACCGTCTGCCCGAGGTTTTTTAATGGTTTTTCCCCGATTGTGAAGACACTGAATCAAAATTTGGATGATGCAACTCTTGCATTCTTGAGAATTTTGAGATATTCCAAATGACCACCAAAAGGGAAGTTAGAATCTGAAATTCCCATAATATATTTTGTTATAAAAATGGCGATAATTGGACACAACAATGAAGTTTACCGTATTTCGAAGGTGCTGAATCCGAATATAATAGAGTGATGCAACTTTGCATTCTTGGGGATTCTGAGATATTCCAAATGGGCGCCAAAAATTCAGTTTCGTGTATATTTCCTTTTAGATGATGAAAAGTTGAAAAGATTTGATGGTTTAAACCATTTTAAGGGCAATGTGGCCACTTTGTATCCCCGAGGCTTTTGAGATACCAAAAATGGCCGCCAAAATTGGAAATTTTGATATTAAGCATTTCCGTATTTATTGTTTTAAAAATGAAAACATATTCACGGGTTTACCATATTTCGAGGTCGAATCCAAATCTGGTTGATGCAACTCTTGCATCGATCAGGATTTTTTTTTTTTCATATCCAAGATTGTTACCAAACATTGAAATTCCAATTAAAGTATTTCCTCATAAATCATAAATAAATCAATGCAAAAATGATGGTGATATCCTTTTCGAGGACGCTGAATCCGAATCTGATTGATGCAATACTTGAATCTTTGAGGGTTTTGTGATAATTTTATTTAAGATTTTCGATGTAAATTTGGCGATCATCTTGAATATTTCAAAAGCTGCTATGATGCAAGAGTTGCATCAATCAGATCGATTCAGCACCCTCAAAATAGGATAAAACCATCAATTCTTTTCCAAATCATTAACATTTTTATAAAGAAATACTTGTATCAAAACCTAAATTTAGGCGGCCACTTTGGATATCTCAAAAATCTTGGGTATACAAGATTTGTTTCACTCAGATTGGGATTTCAGATTGGGATTCCAACCAATTCCCACCAACCAACAAACCAACAAACAAACAAACAAACAAGCATATCAACAGTGTCAAATAGAGACAAAAACTGATGATGAAGCTCACCGATGTAATAGGTCCGTATTTGTGCACCATACCTCCAGTACAATAGGACTACAAGCACAGGTGCCAGAACGAGAATCAAAAATGCAAGCGGCCACAGGGTGGGCTTATGGGAGTTCTTTGAGGCACCTGCCATTCAGGATAAGAAAATAAATGTTATCATTTTTCTGGGAGCACTCTTTACCAAACGACACACAACAGGATATTACAGCAAACAGAATGAATGATTTTGAAATTGATCTCATATACATATATTTTTTTTCCTCAAGCATGAGTTCGCGGAACAGGACTGCGAACACAACTTTTGTGTTGCATAATGTTTTCCCATTGTATCTATGGTTTCCCATAGACAGAGAGGTACAATTCAAAGATATGCTCAAATAAGTCCACCAACAGGATATTAAATGTTTCTTCGAAAATGGAACATAATGATGACATTGTAAACTTCTATAGTTCCACTTCTTTCGGCTGAATGTTAACATTAGTCGCAATCAAAATAATAAATAACATATACAATCATGACTTAATGATGTCAAGACCTTACTTATCTTTACTAACTTCCCATTGTTTAATGAACAAAATAGGAAAATCATATTTCTCAATGAAATATACATCAAATATAACAAAGTAAAATGATACGTGCTATCAAGCTTGGATGCACAGTAGAATATTCAAACATAATTACAGAACGTGGTGGTCAATATATGAAAGTTTGAATCTAAGTATAAACATTGACAAATAATGCATGGAACCTACTACTTAAAAGAAAGCTTGTTCAAGGCATGATATACCATTTGCAGAAGAAACAAAAACCCAGCATTAGCGCTTTAAAAAAAGTTCTAAAATGGGAGTTAGGGATAGAAACAACCACTGTAAAAAATTGAATCCGTATAATCGATGTCAAGTATCGTTAAATACACAAAATGTGAAAATAGCTATAATAAAACAAAAAGTTTCCAGACTAAACCATCTACAGTTACGGTTTAATGAGAAAAATACCGATATCGCCTTATGTTTTCGGCTTTGTTGCAAAAATTTAATATGGTAGGATGTTTTGTGATACAACAGACCTACTCATATGCATCAAATGTGATATCTTTAACACTTTTCTTCTTAAATTTCTGCTCCCAACGGTAAACAGGACCTTTCCAGTTTTGAACCGAGCGTAAAGATAAGATAAGAAGCTCTATAGGTGGCCGGGATGCAAGGAATAGCTGTCGCTGCTATAATTGTGAAAATCATAATTATATTACCACGGTTTTAACGACAAATGAAAGACAAACGCATCTAGATTCTAGCCCTCAAACTGTACATGTTGCTAATAACATGAAATAAAGTTGTGACATCATCCGACAGCAGTGTTTCACGAAAACAGTCTTGAAGTGCAATACTTTGTTCCGTCTGACTGGAATGAAACTCCAGCTGCTAGGCCTGTTTGAATTTTATAATTGCCTGCATGGCAATACATTATAACATAATGCTACCACAAGAAAAGTTATTGAAAGGAGAGCTTTACCTGGTTTGGGGGTGGTAACATCGGAACCAATGATACCCGCCGGTGAACGAGGGGGCTTCGTTGTAATTTTGTCTGTAATATAAAAAGATTAATATTGGAACAAATGAGTCCTCGGGTACAAGTGTTTCTTGAATTTCCGGTATATCTGAATTTTAGAATCTCTTTAGATTAGAAGTTCACTGTATAATCTAATTGCATTCTTTGACATATCTGAAATGATGTTGCAAACACTAAATGAACACGACACACTGCATGATGTTAATGATGACAGCAACAAAAAACAACAACAGCATATTTTTCCCCTTATGATTCCATGAAAAATTTTATAAGGTTATAAAATTATGACGTCGAGATGGTTGCTAATTTGCACATGTAAAGGAAAGAGGAACACTGAGTGAATTTCACTTCAAAAGGTTTGAAAGTGAGAGTTTATGCTTTTTTCTTTGTATTATCACATGAGCACTGATCTGATTGCAGAGTATATGAACGTATTAAAAAGTTACAGCGTGAAATAAAAGATGGACGCTTGCAATATAAAGCTCGTTGATCCATACACAGAGCTTCACTATAAGTTAAAAATGAAAAAGGAAAGAATATTATGATATAAAGAATGAATGTTTTGGGAGGGGTGGAGGTTTAGGGAATAAGGGCTGAGATGCTTTGCTAGAACCAGAACTCAAATTAGCCGGGCAAGGTCTACTACTGCAAAATGTGGGAGTTGGAGAAAAGGGAAGACCAACCGTGAGAGAGAGAGAGAGGGAGAGAGAGAGAGAGGAGGGGGGGGGGGGGGAGGGGGGAGAGAGGAGGGAGAGAGAGAGAAGGGGGATAAGAGGGGAAAATAAGGGGGAGAACAAGAGTAAATTGAAAAATAAGAATAACAAAAGCTCATAGAATATGTACAGCCTGATGTAATTTTCTCTATCCTCTGTGATTGTTCAGAGAAAGATTTACTTGCTGGTCTTGGGGGAGGGGGGGATTTCATCTAGCGTTTTGTCAGATATTTTTCTGACA
Source organism: Diadema antillarum (assembly GCF_040938485.1). NCBI lineage: Eukaryota > Metazoa > Echinodermata > Echinoidea > Diadematoida > Diadematidae > Diadema > Diadema antillarum. The sequence continues at coordinate 205,651 of NW_027271902.1, forward strand.
AAATGTGTCCCCAGAAGAGATGCGGATACAAAGTTTTCTGAACCCTTTTGTCTCTTCTTTTTTTCTATGCTCAGGCATGAATGTTTATCGTTGAGAATATGTCTTTTGTCTACATCTTTTGTTCTTTTTTTTGACGACCATACGAGCCGTATATAGAGAAGAAGCGGATTAATGTCCAATTCTCGAAAAAGAACAGTCACTGTCTAGGGGCAGGGAGCTAATCTCTTTCCCGCCTATAACTGCTACATCATACAGCAGTGATACCACTTCATACATGATATACGGAGACTTTCTTCCGGTATTCAGGTTACATAGAGCAATCGAACGCCGGTAGACTACATAGACGCGAGTGGGATGACAAACTAAAGTTTCCCGAATCAAAACCAAAACAAAGCAAAACATAACAACTGGAATATATGCTGACTGCGCAGGAGAAGAGTATAATTAGTAACGTATACGGAAGACGTATAAACCTGCTCTCTATGCACATGATATGTGGAAAGTACTAGTATAATAATGGCACTAGCCTACCCATTAAAGGGGTTGACAACATACAAGTGTCAAAAAGTCATAATCTTAGAACGGATTGTCCGATTTACCTTAAACTTCACTGATGTATTCTACTTTTTAAAATCGCCTCCCATTCAATGAACTCGCTCTCTCTCTCTCTCTCTCTCTCACTCTCTCTCTCTCTCTCTCACACACACACACACACACACACAAACACACACACACACACGCATAGTATATATAAATACTATACCAACGACATTGAGCTGCCGTTTGAAGAAATCGTCAGCCTCTAATCGTGACGTGTGGACGAAACATTTGTACACCCCACTGTCGGACATCGTCAGGTTGTTAATCTCTAACGAGTAGTCATCTGTCATATTGTACTTTCGGGTCACATAGCGCTCGCCCGCAAAGTACTGAGCCAGTGGGGTGGAGTCGGCACCTTCGACCGTCCACTGCACGATGCTGACATCGTCTGCGGCGACATGGTCCTGGCAAGAAAGAACCGCCCTACCCCCGACGTACGCTGTGGCCACGGTCTCGTGCGTGGGAGGGGTGTCTTTTCCTGTATAATCAAGCAGACGTAATAAATCATAAATCATATATCATGTATCATGTATTATATATCATTTATCGTTTGATACATTATTATATATCATTACATAATATATGGCATACAGCTAGTTATTTGGCAGGCCCTATGTAATGCCAGAAATCCAAGGCAAAAAAAAGTTTAAAGAGTTAAGTCATTTCATTCCTTTATATTTACAAGAGAAGGAGAAAGCTAGCTGTCTCGATACAAAAAAACAAAAAAAACAAAAAAAAAAAAACACTTTTTTTTTGTGACAGACCGACGGTTTTCGGATTTCGTCTACGTAATTGTGAAGGGGAAGCACAAACTAAGTACAGGCGGTGGGAAACAGAACAAAATTGTCCAGTCAGTTATGAAACCTGTGACATCTGTTCTTTGCACTATTAGGGAGCTTTAGATTTTAGACGCGCGGACGTTCAGAGAGAAAAAAAAAACATGTTCTGAGCGTGCGCAGAAGCGTGCGTCAATTTGACCCGCGCTACTGCGCATGCTCAGATCATGTTTTTTCCCCTTTGAACGTCCGCGCGTCTAAAATCTAAAGCTCCCTATTAGCCGGGTTCACACGTACACCAATTAGCGGGATACAAATCTCGAGATTTGCATCGCGATCGTCATCCCGAGTTTTTTGCACGTGTGGACAGAAAAAACCCGAAAATTAGCGGGATAAGCATCGCGATGCTAATCCCAAGAAATCTTGCGCTGGTTCGTCAATTAGCGGGATAATTGGCCCCGCGCTGGTACGTGTGAACGGTCGGGATTAGAATCTCGAGTTTTTACATCCCATCATGCAATGCGCACATCACAACAGCGAGGCCTCTGCGAAGAGGTCCTTCACCTCTTTGGAGAACAATAACAACAGCGCGCAAACCACACAACTGACGCGTAAAAGACAATGGACAAAGGTAAGTGCGCGCAGGCAGTGATAGAGAAGGGCGCGGTGTGACCCAGTTTGCAGGCTTTGCTGTTATCTCTATCGGCAATTGGCGGGATAATTTGGTACGTGTGGACGCTCGCAAAAAAACTCGGGATGAGCATCGCGATCGTCATCCCGCTAAGTTGTACGTGTGAACCCGGCTATTGACCGATTCTGTGACGCGCTATGTGTATTCATGGCATAGGCAGCGCCATTACGCGGTGTCTTAGCCGACCCCTCCCCCCCCCCCTCTCCCCCACCCCCTTCCGCGCACGGAATGAAAAACTGATGCATGGTTGTTTTAGCCAATGGGAGTCTCGTACTGAGTGCGCGAATGCTTGCTTAGTGCGCGAACCTTTGTTACAAGTGCGCGATAAACATGTTGCCCGGGGGGTGGGGGAGAGGAGGGGGGTCGGCTAAGACACCTCATGGCTGCGCCCAGTGCCACAAATTGTCTGCTGCCCTCAACGAACCCGAATCGGTCAATACATTTATTTGCAAGGGTGAAACCACTGAATACAGAAAATTTCTCCTGGGTAAATGCGTAACCTAGCAACCGGTATTCTGCTCTAGAAAAACAAACAAACAAAAGAAACAGATACACTGATGCAAAATTATGAAGCACGGGGACGAAAATAACATCATTTTCCCCCTGCAATATGGCTTCCGTAAGAACATGTCATGTGAACAACAATTACTTGGTTTCACAAGCGATTTACATAGGAACTTGGAAGCAGGACGTCAAACGGATGTTATAGTCATGGATTTTTCAAAAGCTTTTGACAAGGTTGGGCATGAGCGGCTTTTACGTAAACTGGACTACTACGGTATCAGGGGGAAAAATCTGAAATGGATTCAAAGTTTTCTCAATGGAAGAAGTCAGAGGGTCGTTTTGGATGGTATTAAATCTTCTTCAGTAGCGGTAGGATCTGGAGTGCCTCAGGGGTCGGTTCTTGGGCCTTGCCTCTTTCTACTTTACATCAATGACTTGCCTGATGGTCTCGCGTCAAAGGTTCGCCTTTTTGCTGATGATGCAATTTCTTACATGACTATCGACAATCAACATCATACGCAAAATCTTCAAGAGGACCTAAACAAAATTGGTGACTGGGCGAAAAAATGGATGATGGATTTGAACACAGATAAATGTAAGGTTTTGACGATATCCAGGAAAAGAAGTAAGGTGCAACACGTGTATCATCTAAATAACGCCCCTCTTGAATCTGTTGAATCCGTGAAGTACTTGGGTGTAACCATCACTTCTGATTTGAAGTGGACCCAACACATCAACAATACTGTCAATAAAGCCAATAACGTGCTTGCATTTCTAAAACGCAATCTTCGCATAAAATCTTCTGATGTTAAAGCCACAGCTTACAAAACATTGGTTCGACCAATTGTTGAGTATGCTTCCACAGTTTGGGACCCATCTACCAAGAACCTAATCCACCAAGTGGAAATGGTCCAGAGAAGAGCTGCGCGATTCACTTTAAATCGCTACCATAACACCTCGAGTGTCACCAAAATGCTACATGAACTTAATTGGACCACTCTGGAACAGCGCAGAGAAAATGACAGGCTAATTATGATGTACAAAATACACAATAATCTCACTCCTCTTTCAGCACAGGACTATATCATCAAACAGGCTACTCAGTTAACGAGAGCCTCGCAACCACACTCCTATCAGGTACCATATTCGAGAACTGAATCGCATCGCCATTCGTTCTTCCCAAGAACTGTAAGGAACTGGAATTCCCTGTCGTCAGAAATTGTTTCAGCGCCATCTGTGGGATCATTTCGAAACCGTCTAACGGTTGATCACAGTGGCTAGTATTTTCGTCAAATTTTCTATGTGCTTGCAAATATCTGTAAATAAATTGTATTATAATGTAAATAGCACCAGTCTGCAAGAATCTTCAGTCTATTGAAGGAGGCAGACTTAATCAGAAGAAGAAGAAGAAGAATGATGACGCATCATTCTACAGATAACAAAAAATGTGTATTTACATAAATTTTCTACTGACAAATAGGTGTCAGTAAATAAAAAAGGCTCGTAATAAAATACAAGATTTGTTTTGTTGCAAGGCAACACATTTTAATGATAACAATGATGATGATAATTCGGTTGTTTTTTCTTTTATGGTCTCATCAACCCTTTTTAACGCATTTTCAACTTGGGTTTTACCTTCGTAAAGTATGCCACTAATCTATATGCTTGTATAAATAATTACATACATATATTTTTTTCTGGAATTATTCACTTCGTCTTGCTGATTTCAATATTTATGTCAGTCTCTTATCTTTTCAAGCGTGTATTGTTTTGGGTTTTTGGTGTGTGTTATATTTGTATTGTGATTCTATAATCTATTGTGTTGTAGTGTTTTATCATGTATTTGTAGACTGGGTTCCCCTGGAAAGCAGTTGAGAAACTGAGGGGACTACCCTGCCTGTAAATATGACGGAATGAATTAGATAATAAATAACATTTTTAAGTTTGTTAAAGGGTTATTTATCTATCTTATTTATTTAGGTAAAAACCAAAACCAGAACCGATGGGAAGTGGAAGCACAATACACTGCGAATGAGGATCTGCCTCAATATTGCAATATTTCCTTTAAACTATAGAACAGTTCCTATAATGGTGAAACTGTCTTTTTCACTATTTTTTATTTTTTTATTTAGAGGAAGCAGAGCTTTGCATTTCAAAATAATGGGAAATATGAGCCGAGCCAGTGTTTGTCGTTTCAAGAATGATGATTCTTCCTGTACAATACGACAGTATAGGCATTTCTATACCGTCAATGGAGTCTGCCGAATAAAGAGCTGGGTGAAAGTGTTGCTTAGCAACCGTTGCAAGGGAGAGCACAGGGTCAACATCCAAGCCCGCTGAAATGCCGAGGTCATGACCTCAAAAGATCCGCATTCGCTCGCGCAAATAGCATTTTCTTTATATTTCGTTCTTGATTATTAAAATGATAAATCATTATCCATCAAGACTTTACCTGCCCTTTGGAACTTATCATGCAAAGGTTGTAATCGAAAATTTACCGTTCTGTGCGACGCGCAGACGTTGATAGTAGTATTTGTCCGCCTCTGAAGTTGCTGTGTGCACCAGGCATGCGTACGACCCACTGTCGGCCTTCGTCAAATTGGTTATTTCAAGCGAGTAGTCTGCCGTCAGGTTGTGCTTCCGGGTCACAAGACGAAGACCATTGAAGTATTGCGCCAAGGGAGTGGAATTAGTGCTATTCTATGGAAGCCTGTAAGGGACGTCGCAAACATCCCGCAATTTAAGTCGGAATTCACAAATAATTCACAAATAATTGTGAAATATTTGTGAATTTGTCTTAGATTTCACAAATAATATACAAGTATTTCACAAAAAATTGTGAATTTTTTTCACAATTATTTGTGAATAAATTCAGAAATAAATCGGAAAAAATTTCACAACTATTTCACAAATATTTGTGAATATATTCACAATTTATAGCGCACTTCGTCGCGAATTTCGTCGCGAATTTTTTTTCCAACAGCTTAGGCATTCGGCGGTTCGGTCCATGTTTCTGATCTTTGCTGGTACATTACACCTGTATATGCTTCTAACAGAAACACATTAGTCGGTAGTCTCTCTCTCTCTCTTTCTCTCTCCCTCTCTCTCTCTCATACACTCACACACACACACACACACACACACACATATACTTCTTTGTTTCTCTCCTCTCTCTTCCGGCATGACAGCGACTTAGTGTAGGGATTTGTTCAGGGTTTTTGTTTCGAATAAGTTAGGTTATAGGTCTTTTTGTCTTAGTTTCTTTGTTTCATCCATTTTCAATGTTTATCAGTCAATCGATCATATAAATTTCTTGTATTACGTGTGGGGGAATGCCCCCTACAAGCTCAGCTTTTTAGCATTCCTCCCCATTTCCAACATGTTTCTATATACCTACAAGTTTTCTGTAAATTTATCCTTTACTTTGTATAATGAAATGTATGCACTGTATTCAATTTTTGTAATATATCTATATGTTTTTGTTGGAAATGAAATATAAATGAATGAAAAAAAAAACGGTAGAAGTGGTTAGAAATGTCCCTACCGGACTACAGACGAATCTCAGAATGTATCGAGAGATACAGTTTCTAGCCCAACCATAGTTTCATTCTATACTTCACAAGCAAGGAACTGTGAGATGTCTAGAATTCTATTTTTCTCATGAAGTCAGTGTAATTTCTTTTATTCCAGTCTACTCTACAATGACACCATTATGTATAGTCTAGTCTGTATCATATACAAAGACAAATACACAGACATAAGTAAACGCACACACACACATGCACAAATAAACCACCTCAAATACAAAACAAAAATCAGTGTGACTGCAAACACAGCATTTACACTTGTATGCACAATGAGTCCTGTCACAAAGACATACAACAAATCCGTCAATCCCTTAGAATTCGACACTGCATGAAAATCACATCATATAGATATCACTCTGGAAAAATAAAAATTATTTTGGCATCTTGCATTTAATATAACAGCTCAGCATTCTATGAATACACAAAAAAGGTATACAAGAATTCCACTGTTGATCAAGAATAATAAATTTGATATAACTGGTAAAACAAAACAAAACAGAGACATAGTAACACTGGCCACAGTCACACTTGATGGTATCAATGAAAGTGTATTTTTTTTTAATGCTGTAGCTTTCTGATTGCAATGAGATCACTTGTTGGAGTTTGTTTGATAGCATTTTTATTCCCCATTTCAAATCGATAAGAAACACACTGCTAGAATATTACATAAATCATACATGAATCAAGATTATCAAAAAATGAATGGAATGCCCACTTCAAATTCATTATTGTCATATGATTCCATTCTTTCATGGTGTCTAGTACTGTAGGCCCTACACTTAAAAGCTGAAAAAACATGAAAACTGATGTTTAACATGTATTGCACAAAAATAATACATATTTCATTCCATCCCCTTAATAATTTGAAACAATCAAATTGATTTTTTTCAGTCAATATGTGCAGTAAATACTATTCACACTCAAACACCATTTACTCTCACCTTATTATGTTAACAATTAGCTACATACAATGTATCCACGCACGGTTTCATGACATTTGCTTCTACAATAATTGCTCTCATGAAATGTCTGCACATGAAGCCAAATATTATTAACCCTAACCTTAATCCTAATCGTCGAATCAAACTAATTAAACCTAAATTCCTATCACAATTATCCCTAACCCTAACTCCTTGAAGAAAAAACAAACAAACTGCAGTAACTGTCGCAGTCAAATGTTGTATCGCTATCCATGCTTAATCTGTCAAATTACACAATAAACATATAAGCCCTAATTGCTCATAAAATTCACAAGCCAAACTGCATACTAAAATCATTAAGGAGATCAAACGTTATCTAATTTCACATCGAATAGATAAATACTTTCGATAACTTACTGGTACTATAAAATTTATTTTAATTCAAAGAATAAGAAAAACAGCCTATGCAGTGTAAATGCATGTCAACCTTCGTTGACCCTCAATATTATCATCACCCGTGCAGCTAAACAAAAATCCTAATACGCCATACACCTCACAATTAGTCCCCATACTATCTTTCCCCATGCAGATTCTTTGGCATGCCCACAGAAAGACCCTCCAAACAAAATAGTCCGCTTTCGACCACACCTGTCAATAATCAGCAAAGTACCAAACATACATTGTAAAGTAAAGACACCTGAAATGCACCCTCCCCGAAACTGAGCACAGCCTGCATGCTTCCCTGCAATGTTTTCTTGTTGCTAATACAATTTGTAACTACACATACCACAGAAATATGCAAGCTATAATTCTCCGTCAAAGGAAAAGTGCATTCCAGCATATCCCCCCTCCCAAACATGGTGTCACCCTAGCAACGCCTTACAGACACGGTCACATGTAGAACTAGAACTATCACTCAATGTGATTAATACCCCACCTAACACTGAGGAAGTTTGCTCAACTTTGTATGCTTTTTATTAAAGAAAAAAAAGTTACCATAGCAATGTATTGTTCAATACTGAATTGTTCAACTATGGCCACATGTATCACATGCATCATAGTCAAGTGCTCAAAACCTGGGGAAGCAAGACAAGTAAATTGGCAGTTTCTGTGATTTTCATTAAACAAAAACAATGCTAACATGGCAACATAATGTTCGACATTAACAAAAATTGAAGTTCGCACAACTATATTATATACCATAGCCGTCACATGTGCCAAATTTCAAGTCAAATGCTCAAAAGCTGATGGAGTAACCTGAAATAATTTTATCCCATGATTTTCATTCAAAATATGCTGCTACCATGGCAACACATTATTCAACAATGATGAAATATTAAGTTTGTACATCTACATACAAAAGCGGTCACATGTGCCAAATTTCAAGCTACGTGTGTGTATATATCAACACTCAAAGACAAAGGTAATTAGCTGAATCTACAATATTTTAGTGTGCTTTTTAGTGAAAAAATACCGTTACCATGGCAATGCATTGTTTAACAATGATGAAAGATTGAGCTTGCACACCTTTGTACTATAGCGGTCAAATGTGACAAATTTCAAGCTAAATACTAAAAGACTGAGGGAGTCAGCTGAATCTGCATTATTTTTGTATGATTTTCATTAAGAATATGCTGGTACACGTACCATGGCAACACATTACCCAACAATGACGAAAGATTAAGTTTGCACATCTATGTACCATAGCGATCACAAGTACCAAATTTCAAGCTAAGTGCTCAAAGACCTAAGGAGACATCTGATCCACATTATTTTTGTATGATTTTTCATTCAAAATACGCTGTTATCATAGCAACGCATGGTTCAACAATGACGAAAGATTACGTTTGCACATTTACATACCATAGCAGTCACATGTGTCAAATTTCAAGTCATATGCTCAAAGACCGAGGGAGTTAGCAGAATCCATAATATTTTCGTATTCTTTTTAGTGAAAAATGCTGCTACCATGGAAATGCATTGTTCAACATCAGCAGAAGATGTGTTCTGCACATCTGCATACTGTAGTGGTCACATGTGCCAAAATTCAAGTCAATTGCTCAAAAACTCAGGGAGTTATAGGTCGATCAACCCACAGTTTTTTTTATGATTGGTATAAAAAACTGATGTTGCCATGGCAACAGATTTATTCACAAACAAACAAGAGTCTCCAGCACAACTACACATTACATTGATCATATATCCAAAATTTCAACCGACCGTCTGACACTGACCACATACCTGACCGGCCGACCACCTGACCTCAGAGTGATTCCTAGGGATATATACCCCTATACACACATTGTGTGGGTGGACGTACAATTACATCAGAGATAAAGAGGGACAAGATCACTACCAGGGTATTTCTTTGCCCATATAGTAACAAGCTTACCTGGAATAGCTGTTATTGCTATAGCTTACTTCCATTAGTTCTCTTTTGCAAACATATATTTGTTTTCTGCCTGCAATTCTCAAAGGAAAACCTGTCAGCATCTCCTTGGGCACTGCCTCGCAAGAAACTTCAGCACAGCTTGTTATGTATTCAATATGCAGGCTTTTGATGACACAATGTAGACCTCTCCATCATGTGCCAAGTCCTCACTCACATTGTTAGCTATTTTCAGTTTCTCTTTACATTTTCCACCTCCAGGAAAGTAATTACTGGCACAATTTATTATGATTTCGCTATGCAGGCTTTAGATGACACTATGTGGGTTAATATCTCTATCAGGGATACATGTGTCAATACCTCACTTATCTCTAATTCTGTTTTTAGTTTCTCTGTACATGTCACCATCTTATCTACATACATGGATTCATCTGAATTTTACTTCACTTTCCTTGTGGAGTACAAGATGACAAGCCTGTGACCTATGCTGCCTGTCAGACTTTGATGGAAATATATCAAGAGGGCACATTGATGAGATGCCTGCTTCCAGTTGGTCAGTGTTCTCATCTTTGGTGGGTTTCAGCATTTGGATGATCTGAAAATAGATTTAATGGCTTTGAAGTTAAGTCTGGCAGGGCTGTGGAATTAATGGCTGTGAAATAAGATATATGTATCAACTACATACCTAACCAGTACATTTTTCTGCGCAATTTATTAACAAAAAAAAACAACACCTTACTTTTTCATAAGAAGTTGCAGGTTGTGGTATGTATGTCCAGAAAACTCATCAGATTAGCTCTGAACATTTCGTTCAGTGTTTAAGACTTATTTGATGTAAGTGATCCTCTAATGGTAGTCACACCATCAGAGTTTCTAAGTAGCATTCCATCACTGACATCAATAAAATGGCTCTATTCCTGAAAATAAAAATGAATTACTTTGTCCCTAACTCTTTTATGTTATATACATTCATGACTGCATTCTTGTTTTAAGTTTATGTAGATGTACATGTACAAAACAAAATGTTATGTTTTTTACTTACTCATACACTGTAGCTTCTCAAGGTGATAACTTGGTCAAGCATTTCATCACAAGTCTTCATTCTGTCCAGGTATGTCATGACCGCACCTCCCTGGTCTCTCCAAGGAAGTTCTTCAAAGAGACATGCTCTCCAGTCAAGAGCATTTCCTGAGTGTGCAGATCATCCACTTTCAGGTCATCCATTACCATCTGAGGGGGAAGAGTAGACCACAGACAACTTCTGTTATACAATGTATGATAAGTCTTTATACAGATTAGTTTGCATTCACTGGCAGGATTATGAATAGATGATATGTGTGTTACTTAAATAGTTCAATTTAACTAACACACATAGTTCAGGGATTCAATAACTGTCATCACACACTAATGATTGATGATAGGAGGCATTTGATAGAATGAAATTTCGCATCACATGCTATAAAAGAAAACTGACTGACAATTTGTGATGCCCACAGAAAAAGAAAAGCATGTTTGAATAAAGTTGCACAATATACAGTGTAGGTGGGTGTCATCTTCTTCTCCACATCTCAACTTCAGGCTTTAAAGGGTGTGTACAGTTCTGGTTGAGGTGAGGATTTAGTTTTTAACGTTTTGCGAGATATTCAGAAACCACTCTATGAGATGTCAAAGAGCATGCGATTCTAAGGGGTATCAAAAGTTTATTTGACGAAAATCGGTTTTGAAATGGCTGAGATATCCAAAAACAAGGTGAAACAAAGAGATCCTAATAAAAGGCATGGCCTGTCACCTTTTATTATTAGTGCTTTTTTGAATATCTCAGTCATTTGAACACCAATTTTCATCAAATAAGCATTGAATCCTTCTTAAAATGACATGCTCTTTCATATTTCAAAAGAGGTTTCTCATTATCTCACTTAGGAATGTTCAAAACATGAATCCCTACCTCAACCAATACTGTACAGTCCCATTAACACATTTGTATTTAAGTCCACAATGTAGGTACATGCATCCATCTCATCTTCCTAATGATATCTAAGACACAGAAATTCATTGCTTGAATGATGTCGAAAAATGCTCTGACCCAAGGGTTGGCAAAGTATTTTTTCATTTTTAAAGATTATTACTTCAGCTCATTTAGTGGTGACCACTGTTCAAATGAATATGTTATGTTATGTAATGTTATGTTATGTCATGTTATGTTGTGTTATGTCATTTTATGTCATTTTGACCTAAAAACGAAACCACAAACATTCAACCACATGACCATTATGTCAAAAGTTCCTTAGAGTTATACAGGTAGCCTACCCCTACACATTTTGTCATACTGGTACTACTTTAAACTCCTGCCCCCTATCCTAGTTAGCTATAGCATGGACATTAATTTTGTTAAATTCACTGACTGTTCATGGCAAAAGTTCCTCAGAACATACACTGTATAATAATATCGGCCCTCCCCCTAATAAAAAAACCCACACATTTTAATATTTTGTCACACCAATACCACTCTATACAGTTCTCTAACCTCGTAGCTAATGTACAGATGCAGGCTTTCAGCACCAGTGCACTTGCTATTGTAAACATGACTGTGTGCATTATACTACCTGTATGCCTCTGTGTGTAACATGATAAGCTAACAAGGGTATGGCATAGTAGTGAAGAGCAGTTTGGCAAAATTTGTCGTGGGTGAATTTTTTTCGCTGTTGCGTACTTGCGAGATCATGGAAATTCCTAGATTCTATTTTCCCCCCATTTTCCTCACTTTGATATAAACGGATCTGTTCCTGTTACTGATCTGAAGCTGCCACGGAATATCATCGTCTTAACCACGGGGCACTCCTTGTACACAGACTTATATATGCTTCATGTTCAGGCTGGTCGCAATTAATCAAGTACTAAGCAGAACCTACTTACAATGTATGCACATTTGCTGGCATTATAATATACTGTAGGGGGCCTAGTCATGTACAGATTCTTTTTATTAAATTATAGGACACACACCAGTACTGACTACTACAAATGTAGACTAATGATTGTATCCATGGTAATGTTTAGTACCGGTATCTTTAAGAATGAGACGTCACTAGACAGTAGCCCGATCAGAAGCCGTGCGCCAGCAGCTACACTTGTGTGTACACAGTGTCAGGGCTGTGCATAGACACTAAAGCTTTAGTAACGTATCACCCGTACACACGGTACTAGAATGTAGCTTTTGAATACGATTAGTCGATTGCCCATCACATGACATTTAGTAACAGTAAAACTTTAAAAAGTTCCATCGCTCGCTCTGGCTATCAGCCGTGCATCTTTGTTTGAGCAAAAATGGATGGCCCACTGATGGCTGATGTCACCATTTTCCATCGACTTCTGTGTTAAACTCACAATTGACTCGAAGTTTTTGTTCCATTGCACAGCTCTGATGTCACAATTAAGTTATAAACAAGCATTTCCCGTGTGTAATTACGTACAAGCGCGCTCATAAACAAGCACTAGCTCGTAGATCTTTTGTCCCTCATTTTTTTACACGACTTCAACCGATCAGCTTCGTGTACAAAGATACAGTACACGGTGACTGCAGCTGTGCAGCTGCTCATCTTTCATGGAAAATGGTTGCCATTTCTGTGTAAATTCAAGAATCTACGTGTGGACCACATCTGTTGACGTTTGATGTGTTGTACGTTAAACAAAAAGATCTATCCCTCTTGTATAATCTTTACTCATGCAATGGAACAAGAATTTGCACTCAGTGAAACTGAAAGATGAGGCGCGCACCCATTGCAACTTGGCTTCGCCTCGTCAAATAGAGCGCCTCTGTCTTTCACCTCGTGCGAAATCTTGTATCGCACTCATGACCATTCACTATTTATGTAGAGAGTGGTTCTACATGTATTCTACTAATGTTAGACAGTGATACAAATTAAATAAACTAGACGTAACGTTAGTATTATGCCTGAAGAGTCTGCAAACTGGGACGATTGCAATTAGATCTAAATTTAATGTAATTTCACCAATTTATAGCTGAATACCAGTAGAGTGGGTCTACTGACAACTATTATTTTACTGTTATATTTTGAAAGTTTGTATATTAGATCTAAGCTAATTAGCTTATACCAATCGAGTATTATGGGGCTTCAATTCCCTGTTCCTTGACTTTGACAAGACAAGTAAAGTTGGGGGATTCTGGCTAGCCAGATCGTTATCGGCCTACACCATGCACCAACACTCGGCAACAGTACAGGAAAAGCTATGATTGGTATTGACCGAAAGATCGGTCTGTATCTGTCCGTCGGGGAATGTTCCGCGGAGACTGCGTCTGGCTTCACGGATCCCCTCCGTATAACGGAGGACAGCGTTAATGGCAAAATATAAAAGAGTCCTCCGGACAGACGGATCTTTCTGTCTATGATTGGTACTAACATTGTCATTACAGTCTACACGTAACAACATTCATCCACCATAATATCGGTGTGCAGTGAAAGCGGATTCATACCTGTGAAATACTCCTTTCTCACGTTTTTCGTCAACATAACGACACGTACAGTTGATGAATTAGCAGCTAATATGAATTCCTCCTTCCGTCGAGTGTTGTTGCGTCCTTCCGTCGACTGTCGAACAGATTCGTCTAGTTACGTACATTCGACGTGAATACCATACCCCTCAGGACAGTAAAAAGAAATTCGCGATAAATATGGGAGGATTTCGCAATAAGTTGTGAAGTATTTGTGAAAAAATTGTGAAATATTTGTGAATATTTTGCGAATCTATTGCGAAAGAATTGTGAAATATTTGTGAATCTTGTGCAAAGAGGAATTTTGTGAAATAATTGTGAATTATTTGTGAACATATTGTGAAATATTTGTGAATTTTTGGTGAACTTTCAGCACACAGTCGTTTTACTTTGGCCCTTAGAAGCCACCATACTATTCACAGTCCACTGCAAGATCGCGATGTGGTCTGCATCCACCGAATAGGGACAAGGAAGGAGTGCGCTGTCGCCTGCTTGCGCGATGTGCATGGACCCATATACAGGGGGGAAATTACCTCCTGCATGCAAATTAAGCAGACATACATATATTCTATTCATGAAAAGGGTATATGTTGACTTTTCGCTGCCCTGACAAACTAGGAAATTGCCTAATCAAAAACACACACACACACACACAAAAAAAAAACCCGTTGGTAACAACATTTACAGCAAAATTAACAATAATATTAATAATGGTAATAACGATGATGATAATAATGATAATAATAATAATCATGATAATCACATTAATACACTGTATCATGATAACGGTAAAATAACAACGATAAAAACATTTTATTCATTAATAATGATCAACAATCGTAAATATCATAAAAGGAGTGAGTACCTTTTAGAAGGTGAGAGCTTGGTGAATAAAGACATAAAACACTTCATACTTTTTTGTTTGGACATAATATTATAGTTTTACAGTTTTTTTTCTAGGAACTAAAAATGTCGCTGTGGCGACTGGTATGCCTCCGCCAAAATGCATGGCTCTCCCAATAGGTCTATATTTTTACATTTTGACAATGTGTGACGACAGTTTCACATAATTGGCAAAATATCAAAATGTCATGTTGGTCACAATTTGTTGAATGTTCACTTTCCTTGAACTATATATAATTTTAATTGAATGAGTGGCTATATTTTCTACGAGAGCATGTATTTTGGAGATTCGAGGATTTTCACACAACTTTTGACCCTTTCATAGGTTTATGCATTGAGTAATAATGCCTCCGCCACGAAGTGGTGCCGGAGGCATTATGTTTTCGGGTTGACTGTCCGTCCGTCCGTACGTCCGTCCGTACGTCCGTACGTACGTACGTCCGTCCGCATTCGTTTACACGATAACTTGAGTAATGTGGACTGGAATTTTATCAAACTTGGTCCAAGTATAAAGTATGATGGGGCAATTACTTGATTAGATTTTGGGTGAAATCGGTCCAAGGTCCAAGGTCCAAGGTCAAGGTGAAATCATGAAACCGTATCCGTTTACGTGATAACTCAAGACTGGATTAAGCAAATTTCACCGAACTTTGTGCAAGGATGCTGTATGATGGGACAATTACTTGATTAGTTTTTTAGGGAAATCGGACAGAGGTCAAAGGTCAAAGATCAAGGTCGAATCCTAAAATTTATCTGTTTACGTGATAACTAAAAACTGGATGAAGTAGTTTTCACCAAACTTGGTCCAAGGATGATGTATGATGGGGCAATTAGTTGAGTAGAATTTAGTTACATTGCAAAAGGTCGAAGGTCAAAAGATCAAGTTCAAATGCTAAAAATGTTGCTATTTCCCCCATATCAATGCAATGCCCGAAGGTATTTTCTTCAAACTTAGTGTAGACATGTACTACTGCATAAAGATTCTCCAGTGAGAGTTTCATGTCATAAGGTCAAAGGTCAAAAGGTCAAAGGTTAGGTGAAAATGTTACAATTTCACTTTTCTCGCAAATGGTTCAATGTATCTTCAGGGAACTTGGTACATATGCATGTACTGACTAGCAGGGATTATCTAGGGAATTTAGGGTCATTGGTCAATAGTCAGGGGTCAAAGGTCAAGGTCAACTCCTCAAAATTTTACTATTTCCCTCATACCCTAGTATTTTTTATGCAATGCTTGCATATTTGTTTTAAAACTTAATATATATATGTACATGTATTACCTAATGGAGATTCTCTGGGAAATTTACAGCCAGAAGGTCAAAGGTCAAAGGTCAAAGGCCAGGTTTAAATGCAAAAAGATCTATATTGTACTGTAATTACACTCTTTCTTCACACCTTGAAATATACACAATGCATAAACTTATAAAAGGGTCGGTCAGAAGTCAAGGAAAAACCCTCAATTCCCCAAATACGCGTACCTGCACTCTTAGGCTATTATAGCAAACCTAGTTCAAGGAAAGTGAACATTCAAGATATTTCTGACAAACCTGTCATTTCAGTATTTTGCCAGTTATGTGAAACTGTCATCACACATTGTGAAGACATTGTACTATACACCTATGGGAGAATCATGCATTATGGCGGAGGCATCAGTCGCCATAGCGACATTTCTAGTTTTCAAGTTATGGAGAAAATGTGTAATTTGAGTATTAACTACAGTCAATTGAATATTGTGAAAATGAGAAGCATAAAGGAGAAAAATCACTCACTGTGCGACGTGAATACATAAGAAATCAATAACAATGGACACGTACTTGTACTTAGAGCAATCTAATAAGAAATAAGCATCGTGAATAAATAATTAACCCTTTAGCAACATTTTACTGATTTCCTACAAAATGGTTCATTGCTCCCTGGCATATACAGCAATATTGCTCTCATTTCGACAACTTTCCAAATTATGCAAATTGATCACTGCATGTTCATTTTTGTCTATTACAAGTTGTGTTCATTTAAAAGCCGATTAAGACTTTACCAAGAGACTCGTGTGTCACAGACATAATTTTAACACACTTTTGTTGACCTTTGACCTTTTGCAAACTACGTAATTACATTTTCTATATGAAAACAATAGATATAGCAAAGCATGGATCTATAAAAAAGCGGACGGGCGGTTTCGGGAGTAATCTGACGGGCGGTTTCGGGCGGTTCAATTACTACGGACAGGAAAAGAGGAAGAAACAGGGCATTGCAATAACATATAGGAATCGAGAGTCGGAAATTAAATGAAACTTCTGCAGACAAGGCCATGCGTGCATGGCATGTAATATGTGTGTACCAAAATCCGCTAAGGAAGTTCTCTCAGGGGAAGAGAAAATACCTTTAGAGTATAGTGGCAATGCTCTTGACGTTTTGAATTTATTGTGAACAAAAGAAAATCTGAAACAACTTATACGAGTGGACTTTGGAACTAAAAGAATACGAAGCTGTAACAACTGTATGGAGAGAGTGTGTCGGGTTCATTCATTATTTCATGAACTTTAGGAGGGTTTGTTTTACAAAAGAGAGGAAATTGAAGAAAGATCTGAATTCATCAGCGGCTGAGAGACCATCCTCGGTCCATACCTGACTATAAACATTGTCTTCTGCAAGATTGCCATATAAGTACATCGTATATATACATAACAAAGTCATCGCAACCAGGAAATGTAAGAGAAACACATACTTGTACAAAAAAAGAAGTATGATATAAAGAAAACATAATTCAGAAACTTTTGTGACGATGAATATCATCATCTCAATATTTGCATAATGTAATTGACACCAGTGCAATGAACATGTTTTCAAAATAATGCAATATGATCAAAATGTCTGAAATATGTATATCGCATGACTGCAATTCTTAGGTTTTCAACTTATAGTACGTTTTGTTTCTGTCACAGTCTGTTTTGTGAATGCTGAGACACGAAATATGACGGATGAGAGAAATATTATCAAGAATAGAGCAACAAAATGACAACTCAGGTGTGCCAGGGAAGTGAATAAAATACTGGATGTGTTAAAAACAGAAAATGAACGATGTCTCTGAAATATACAAATCATTCTTTGCCTCTTATGTCGTTAAACTTGTTTTCCAAAAGTGTCCGAGGGGCCTGGAGAGCTAGAGTGTTCTGTTGATATACAATTGACTGAATGTTTACACTGAAAGTGATACTACGAGACATTCTATTTACTATAGTATTCCGAGTATTGCACGATGGTCGTGGGCACACACTTTAACAAAAAGAGTCAAGAAAATTTACTATTAGCACAATATCCACCGCCATTATAAAGAGCAACAAGCGACAAGACTTACTCTGAAACTTGAAAATATGAAACTTATGATTTTTTTTTTCTGTACAAATGTTTTCACAGAGAAATCAGTGTTCTTGGTGTAAGTTTATCGTTGAGCGTGTTTGACCTTTGAACTTTGACTTCATGATCCCAATATGAAAAGGCAAAGGAGTATACAACTCATGATTCCTAAGATTAAACTACCTGTTGCCGTCTTTATGCATGCCCCCCATCACATCTCACTCTTGCAACAAGAGCATAATCTGTGCGTTGATATGATAATGAAAACAAAACACAACAAAAACACAACACAACACCACACAATACAACACAACACAACACAACACAACACAAGAGACTCGGAAGATATCTCGCTCACCCGAGTTATTATGTGGCAAGTTAATATTTTTGCAGACTATGATAAAGCCCAAGAAAAAAAAAACACAAAGCAAACTTTGGGAATTCTCTATAATATATAGGGGCATGGTGTCCATTTAAGTGAGGAAGATTATACCTGTCGAGTGCGTAGAAAATGTGACCACCAAACATACAGACTGTGATCTATTAAAGTTGGGGCTCAATTTGTAACATTATATGATCTTTTTATTTTTCGCAAAAAGCATTTTCAAATGCTCACCAAATCAGAATGTATATATATATATATATATATATATATATATATATGTTATATATATATCTATATATATATATATATGTTATATATATATATATATATATATATATATATATATATAAAAACTTCATATTTGTTCAAATAGGTCCATGACCCACTTTGGGGGGGGGGGGGCATCCTCTAGATTAGAGATTTTCTTTTGTAGAACCCGAAATACTAGTAGGCCTACTCCGAGAAAATACAATGCTACAATGTTAGTGAGTGTACTTTCAAGGTTGTAGGCCCCTATATCGGAGCCAAATTTTGGGCCAGTTTCACATTTTCATATTCCCTTTGAAAATGCGTGGTTTGATGAAAGCCGATCATCTGTTCTTGAGTTTTATTTAATTTTTTTGGTTTAGATTAAACTTATTTATGTCCTTCATGACCCCCTAAGACTGTTGACTTCATTTACCCCTCCCCCCCTAATTTAAATTATTTTTTTCTTTCTCTCTACATGATGAAAACATCTTTCAAGTTTGGTTAAAAAAAATCCACTCAACTGTTATTTAGCTATTGGGACCTTTATGAACCCTATAACCCTCATCATGACACCCCAAAGAGATTGCACTTCATAAGCACACCCTTCAAGTTTGTTATAAAAAAAGGAAAAGCAAAGGATCATCCGTTCTTGGGTTCTTGTCCCTATGACCCCTGTGACCTTTGATTTCATTTCATGCGGATATACCCATCTACGAATTAAATACAGGAGTAACTTTTTGACAGACCATGTATTTTTTTTTTGGGGGGGGGGGTGGTGGTGGTTGTTTGCTGTTTGCTGTTTACAGGCTTTTGATTTAAAATTGTGACATATTCGACGCCCAAAAGCATTGAAATTCCATATGTGGGAATACTTCTATTTTACCTCATTGTGAACACATCATGCAAATTTTGTGAGAATTTGTTTACCCATTCTTGAGTTATCTTGTACATAAACAGACATACAGACTAACATAAGAATTGAAAACATAACCTCCGCCAGCCGTAGGTTTCGGAGGTTGTGATCATGGGCACAACAGGTTGAAACGAACAAAGTTAGAGATAGATATTATTGGTGGTCAGTCTCAGTTCATTATAAAAACATAGATTTATTGAAGCTGTAAGACAACCACTGTATAGTTGAATGTTAAATAACGAATAATGAATCTTCGGAATAACTCCTCAAATGCTGGTTATAAACCCTATTTCATGTTCGGATTAATGAACATTTATATCTTATAGTATGTGCATGTGCATTTCGGAATAACGAACCTTTATATCATTTTGGAATACTATATGAGGTAATAGAATTTAACGAAAAGCTCTCTTCGGTGTAACATGCACAGCGAACGCAGAGCGAAACTTGAAGCGTTCGCCCATGCTATATACTATGCCATGTTATGTAAAATGTTTGTTATGCTTTAGTATCAAAGGCCTAAATGTAATTACGTAAGCCATCCGCATTTCGTTACAACTTAACACTTTCTTTGGTATTGTTTGTTTGTTTGTTTGTTTTGCTCTCAAAGGTGCTCGGAAGTGACGTCATTATAACGAATATGTCGCGCTTTTTTCATTTTGATTTTTTTTTCTTTCTGGGTCATTTTTATTCGTCGCAGGGCTTATGTACATTCTTTGACTGAAAGATCGGTCTCCATCTGGTCGTCGGGGATATGTTCCGCGGAGACTGCGTCTGGCTTCACGGATCCCATACGGAGGAGAGCGATAACGTAAAAAACAAAACACAATAAGAATAAAAGACTCCTCCGGACAGACGGATCTTTCTATCTAGTACATTGCAGGCTTACTGAAGCGCGGGTTTGAATTATTTATTATCTTCATCAATCACGATGATAATCATGGTAACGATGTGCTGTATGAATCGGCAAGAAACGGACTAAACATTTTCGTGAAATCCACAGGTTGCATTGCGTGTATTATACGAACGAGTACAATAGGCTCCCTCCATACCCAATTATACTCTGAGAGATGCATTGAATGCGAAGCAAAACAAAAAAAAACACAACAACAACAACAACAACAACAACAACAACAACCCCGCAGCTTACCTCCCTGGCATAACGTATAGACTTATATCTTACCTTGCACACCGCAATAGATGAAGAGAAAACACAGCAGGAAAGCTATTGCATCCATATCTGAGACATTTGTCTCAACAGTGGGCGTAGTGCATGTATCACCTCCCAGGACGGGTAGTATCAAGAATCTACTCTTTCACATCTCGCTGTCTTGAGGACAGACCGTAGACGGCATTACTGCTCCTGGAGGTCCCCACCTTATTCATTTTTATATGGATTCTGTTTTTCTCCCCCTTTCTTCTCCTGTGTCGAAATCCTTATGGTGGGAATTCCCACTGGCTGATACGTACGCGTACATGGCGTGATTCACAAGTACCGTGAGTGCTGTGCGAAAAATATCGGTTCGCCTAGCCTCATCACGTGCTTTGTTAAAGCATGGAGGTAGTATTCTACCTCCATGGTTAAAGCCATAGTAAGCTACTATTACTAGTACTGTGGAGTGGGTGCTTATTATTTACTGCTGCAATCCGTACGCTACTGTTGTTATTAAAAACTGGCTAGTAGGCATATACAACGAAGGCACGAACGTGCGTCAATGTTATGTTTCTGACATGCATAATAATTTTGGGCATAACAAAACAGTATAAAAGTTGAGAAGAGAACAGCACAAGTTTACTATATGGTTGCCATGAAGACGTACGTTCACATGATTGTTATGGACACGAGTAAAGGGTTTTTAAGTATACAATGTACAATAACAATAAGTGAATTCTAAAGGGACGACAGCAGTTTTAGGACGTAGGGCATACAGAGTCTTTTGTTCGTTTTCATGCAGATTATCATCTGCATATCAAAAAAGAAACAACAAAATATCTCATATTATATTTGTCTGCAGATTAATATTATATTAGTTTAAGTATAGTAGAAGTTTTTGAGTATGGCAAAAGATTAACCTCAACTGCTGTTTGCCTACTTTTTACCAGAGTAACTACTACTATTGACTTTCCAAATTGCAAGGTCTTGATGAAATCCCCTTCACACACACACACACACACAAACACACTTACATTCGTACATACATACATACATACATACAAAGACATTGGATGAGTAGACACACGTCAGCAGGAGGGAAACCCAATACTTTCAGATGAAGTTTCTCTCAATCAAATGCTTAACAAATTTGACATATTCAAATTTTAAAATTGAATCAAATTTGAGCTAAATCGGACATGGAATTAGGAAGCTACAGCTCTTTCAATAAATGAAACGTAGAGGGCGACAAATTAACTCAGGGTGGAACTTTCAAAATGCATTCATTCGTGCCATATCTGGATTTCAGAAAAGGAGCTATAACTACGCTCATTGTTGAGAAAAGTTGCTAAATGTGAAATTTTATTAATGTTAAACCTTGGAGACATATCCACAAAGGCGGATACACGTCATAAGTGTCCGCTGCCCTCTACTGACTGCTGAACTTTGCAAACCTGGGATTTCCTTATTCCTTGCCCGATCTTGGCTCAAACTTGCAGTGATTAATTCGAATATATCAAACATTTGAATAAGAATGACTTTACATGAAGGCAGTGGTTCCCTTTAACATACGCGTGTGTTATTGCCCAAGCATTAATCAGCCCTGAATTTGGTTTGTCCACGGGTACACAACGAGGAGATACGGACATTGGACTCAAGCATTTGAAGGACCTTTTAGTGATTTGGTCTTAGAAAAAAAAAACATTCTGATAATCATGCTACTGTGCAGATATTAAATGAGGTGACAGAGTGAACGGAGAACACCTAATTTGATTTTTATGGCTTTACCAAAGACATCCTATAATTAGACAAGACATCTAAGACATTCAAACTTCTAAACGGACGAGGTATGGTATCCTAGGGTAAAGCTATAAGCGAAAACAATATACATAGCATTCCGCCATTCCGAATCCTCTTAAAGGACAAGTTCACCTTCATAGACATGTGGGTTGAGTGAATGCAGCAATATTAGTAGAACACATCAGTGAGAGTTTGAGGAAAATCTGACAATCCGTTCAAAAGTTATAAATTTTTAAAGTTTCTGCTTAGTCATGGCTGGATGAGAAGACTACTGTAGCTTGTGATGTCACATGAGTACAACGGTATAAAGAAAGTATAAAGAAAAGTCACCTTATTTTCACTTTTCTGGCGTAACAAAGGAACACTCGACTTCTCTCTTTCGGAAGGCAAGGGGAATAATATTATCCTTAACATACATCAGTTAAGTCCAAGAAATGTGCACTTTATTCAAAAAGTAAAATGTTGTGAAATTCTCTTTTTATTTTCATTATATCGTTGTACGCGTGTGACATCACACACTGTAGTGGTCTTCTCATCCAGCAGTAATTGCGCAGATACTTTAAAAAAATTCACAACTTTTGAACGGATTGTCGGATTTTCCTCAAACTTTCACTGATGTGTTCTACTAATATTGTTGCATTCACTCAATCCACATGTACATGAAGGTGAACTTGTCCTGTAATCTGACTTTTCTTCTCTACACGAAATTGTAAATTACTAGTCGCTGCTTATCCATATATATTCTTTGCAAATACAAACTCCCCCCATAAAAGTTTTGAAACTCAAACTAATATTTAAAGCATCCCTGTTTCCCAGTATTTTTTTTCATTCAAATATTGCTCAATACATTTCTGCACTGAATGAACATGTGTTACATTTTTGTATGACATATGAAGACTGCAGAAATAACACTTTATTACATCAAACAAACAAATAAACATCAAATCAACGTATACACCGAGATTTGAATTGGTAATCAAGTTTGTCATTTGAACCTCTCGGGGCAATTTAGAAATTAGGATGATTATTATATAGGTTTTCCCGGTCAATTTCATACTTTTGTCATTCAAGTTCCTATTCCGAGCATTCGATTTCACGCATTCCACTCTCGCAGCACTGAATCAGCAATCAAATTCAAAATCCGGTCATTCGAATTCACTATCCGAGCATTCGAATTCACTCTCGAAGCATTCAAATTCACTATCGGAACATTCAAATTCACTATCGGAGCATTCAAATTTAAGAGAGGAGCACGCATTTCATCAAAGAGCATTCAAATTCATGTCAAGCTGGCGACGGAATCTCGTCGGTCATTCAAATTCGTGAATAGGCAACCATGTTCCAAATAACTGCATTCAATTTAAAAGAAGTCCTGAATTTAGTTAGTTTGGGGCCGTGTATGCATGTGTTTCTCACTTGGCTTTGAATATATTGGGATTTATGATGATTATTTATTTTGCAGTAGAGGTCCACCTGTTAATTGACAATTTTGAACCCGCGCTTAGCAAATAGGAATATACAGGCACATTTCCCTGGGATGGGACATAAAATGGAGGTCCCACGTGTAAAAGAGTCACAACTCATGCATGTAAAAGATCCCACTTCATTATTCATAGCAAAGAGCAAAACATCTAACTGGACCCCATATGGAAGACCAGCTTTTGCAGCTGAATATGGGTTATCCAGCCATCTTCTTTGATAGAAAATTAAACAAACAAACAAAAATTAGGCACTGTATAGGCCTACAGACGAGCATAATACGGAGGGTTGGTTGACACTTTCGAGGAGACTGATACATGAGCATTTTATACGTGTTGTCTGTTGTGTATTGCTGTCTTATTGATTTAATTTTGCGGGACTATGTGAGATCATTGTGTGTCAGTTTGTCTTAAATTGATGAATTGTCATTATATGGTTGGTGTTGGGGCGTTGTCAGCATGCAGTATCATCAAGAAATATGATTATTAGTCGTTGTGTTGTTTGGATGCACTGCTGATTGGACATTGTAATTTGACATTCATTGAGATGAAAAACAAAGAATACATGAACAGAGAACAATGTAGAACATGTAAACAATCCTAATTACACAATATGCACGCATTCATTGGTTGTGTTGGCCCTTTTTCCTTTTTTAAAAGTCTCCTCCATTTTCCTCGTTAAATTGATTGCACGAAGTAGGAACTTGATCGCCTAAAAATGAATTTGAACGCTCCAAACAAGCTCATTGGGACTATCACGTGACTATCGTATGAATTTGAATGCACGAGTAGGAAAGTCGGTGCTCGCATTTTGAAATGGAATGCCCAATCGTGAATTTGATTTCACGAAAACGAAATAGAACGCTCATAAATGAAATTGATCGCTCGGATTCTGAATTTGAATGCCCCGATATTTTCGCGTGCGTGCGCTGCGTGAATTTGAATGCACATTAATGAATTTGAGTGATAAAAGTATGAAATTGACCGGGAAAACCTATATTATATACCCACGTCTAGTCTGGTTTCAAGACCCTTTGCCAACTGCACTCCTTTTACAAAATGCGCCCTCCGCGGTGGCGAAGTCACTGCCTTTGTAGTCCACTTCCTGGACTGTTCGAAGCATCCATGCGTGCAGTGCAGGGCTCACACGGGTAAATAATTCCCCATAGAGACGTGTGTTAAAATTCAAATTTCAAAAAATTCTGTAAAATAGCTGGGAGAAATGAGGTGTTTCATCTTCACTAACCTGGATGAGTGAGATATACCCTTTCATCCATCAAATTTCCAGGGTGGGTTCTTCTGCTCAAATTCTGTCCAAGGGTCCGCAAAGCCAGACTACGAGTTTCTGTCACTCAAAAAATCACCTATTTTCCGTACACCTACCCAATGAAATATAGTCCCCTCAAATTCCATCAGAAAAGCTTTCATCTTCCAACCAAAATGCAGTTTGTAGAGGAATTCATACTCAATATCTACAGCTATTCAGTTGTTTGCCAAACTACATCATAGATTTTTTATTATTTTTTTCTTCATTTATTTTGGTATCTTTGGTACGAATTTGTGAAGGGGTCTGGGACATTCCATTTTATTTACAGGTGTGAGCCCTGCACAGAACTCCGTGGTGCAGTTTGCCTACCACGGACGTTGATGGCGTCTGAATTACACAAAATTACCGATTAATTGGTGGAATGTCGCGATTAGTGGACTTTGGCGCGTTGTATTGGGTGCATGCATGGATATGTACAGATGTATGCGTGTGTGAGTGTGGGGAATGCGGACGATTAAAATCGTCCAGTATCTGGACTGTTTCCTTTGCCGGAGACAAGACTATCGAGCTAAACTTGCTACTTCCTTTGTCGTTAGAGAGCGTTAATATTATTGAAAGGAAATTAAAGTAAGCAAGTACGAGCAGACTGTCTGGAAGTTAGACTAACCAACGTCATGAAGTAATAATTGTTTATCTCTCACATGACAGTGCTTTAAGGTAAACATAATCAATGGCTCCAGAACAACGAGCAACTCAAAAAGAGGTTAAGAACATGAAATTACGTTCTAGCAGATATTTCGGGTGCACGTCACGAGCTCGATCGACAACCACGAGTCATACAGCCCACGATCATCTGCCTACGAGTCATTATCCAGTCCATGAGTTATACAGCTCACGAGTTCATACAGCCCACGAGCTGGACACTCAGTTCATAAGCCCCACGAGCTGTACGATCCAGGAGCAATATAGACGGTGGGCAAATAAGGCCCATGAGCTTGACACTGATGGGCAAACAAGGCCCATGAGCCCAAAATATTTATCACGGGGCGTAATGTACGTAGTACTAAAATCAATCGTTTCAATGTCGATTGTCATGCTAAGAATGCTGATAATGCTGATACAATAAAGATACCCCCCCCCCAAAAAAAAAAAAGAACAATCTTAAACATGATGTGAAACAGAACAAAAAGTATGGAGAGAAAAGATAAATGAAAGACTAGACTAATGGCTATGTTAATTGCTGCCCAGGACCTATAGCTTACGATGTTGGTCATGTGAGTGGTATCTTTAATCATTTCCCTGAGCAGTCCACCCCGGGCCTACCGCCCCCCCCCCCCCCTCCCCCCCCTCCCCCCCCCCCCCCCCTTCCCCTCTCTCATCGCGAACCTGCAATGTGTAGCTGCAGTGGGCACTGGGAATACATCAGCACGTTCGGCAGTAATTTATTTATAACAGTCAAGTAAATTGTCACAGGAGGCAGTACATAATCTTCAGTGCACCGTTTATGTAGCCTACATATAGATTACCTGCACTACAAATGCACATTTATCACACACCGGTGTAATGTTATTGATTAGAATATTGCATGCAAGAGCATGCACCACTTGTAGAGTAATAGTGAACATTGATTTAAAGAATATTATTAGATTCTGCATCAAAATAGTGCAATGTTCGTCTTCATCATGTGATTTCATAGATGAATCATTAAATTTTCTGTAATGGTTGAAATTTGCTCATCGACTGATCGATTGCAAGACAATAGCAGGCGTAATTAGATAAAAGATGGCGCACATGTATTCATAGTATGTTTATGGATGGGATTCCCCGTTCAAGAATCGAATGGTTACTGTATTATATGCCTAAGCTGTTATTTACGCGAGGGTTTAATTTTCGCGATTTTCGCAAATTACAGTTGGACCGCGGATTTAACAACACGCGAAAATGTCACCATGCTCCAAGGTGATAGTGCGCTTAAAATTGATATGAAGGCCTCTGTGTCAAATCATGAAACATCTCGGCCGCGAAAATGTCCGTGATATTCGCGAAAATATCTGTTCGCGAAAATAACAGCGTAATATACAGGTAGTTCACGACCTTACGGACTCAATGAATGTCACATGGTTAAAATACGACCCATCATATCTTATTATGAGTACACTATCACCATACAGTAAGACCTACACTATGAAAACATTGTAGGCCTTCTCACATAGGCATGGGATTATTAACAGAACACTGCCTCGTTACACACACTGACACACAGACACACTGTGACAGAAATTTTGTGCATAATAAGCATTATTTATGTACACACATACAGAAAACAAGTGCGCCAGTAATAGTCTTCATAAAGTCTGGTGGCATTCCAAATCTGTTGATTAATTCCTTTTGTGACGTATGTCATACTCACCATCACAACATTGTACCGAAAGCAATATCGCCGCAAGTACCGGTATAGTCCACACAAAACAGTCCAGGCAGTGGACTAGTACCGGTAATGACATTATATCCATGTGCACACGTTTTGTCGCCGAGGATGCAATCATAATCTCCATGTCTCCCGAAATGTGTTTGAAATTACCAATCTCGTGAGTTTGGCACGTAGTGTTGCAAGCACCCGCAGCCGCGGACAAGCGAGTTCTTATATATGCGCAGCCCCCCCCCCCCCCCCCCCCAGTAGGCCCCTTTATTATACGTGCTTGTTGACCAGTCAAAGAGAATAATTGATACCAGACAGACATCCGCCTGTCACACTCAACAACATAATGTCCGACATGTTATTGCGTGAAAAATGATATATTTGTTTTACACGTTCGCTTCTTTTGTTATTGCTGCATTTCGATGCGGAAGTGGGTTGCTGGATTCAATGATTTAGTCTAAGTTTCCAAGCTTGCCTGCTGTAGTAACTTTTGATAAGAGAAAAAAAGATACACCTGTACAATACAGTCGACTGATAAGTCTGGAGATAAGATCGAATGAATCACGGTCAGATTTGGTCTGGTAACGTATTCCATTGAGATATGTTATTTATTTTCCTATTTTGATAATTTCTGTAAGGTTTAAGCCATGTGTGGATACAAAATTAGAAAGCAATAATTTGATTTAGGGTCTATACACTTGAGACTATGCCCCTCCCACAGGTTGTGTATGTCTTGTATAGTCATCTACTGGATTAAAATCAGAGTAACTGATTTTTTTCTCTTCACCCTTGGACATATTCATCATATAGAGTCATTATTTATGAAGGAAAATAAAGATGACATGAAGAAGTGGTTTACGGCTTCTTTAAAAGACGAACAACTTTGCCATCAAGATGAACGAATAAGCCATGCTTAAACAATTAAACGTTCACGTGCCCGCATCAAAATAAACATGCGATGTTTGGAGTCTAGCTCAAGTGCAGTTATGAAGCCATTTTCGTAAAACTGTAAAATATTTGTCCCTATAAACATCTGTAGGTATTTTATTTTGCAAGACACATATGTTAAGAAGAACTCATGAATCACACAGGTTTTGTATACTAGTTGTTCGTCTCTATAGTA
This sequence comes from Diadema antillarum, assembly GCF_040938485.1. Classification (NCBI taxonomy): domain Eukaryota; kingdom Metazoa; phylum Echinodermata; class Echinoidea; order Diadematoida; family Diadematidae; genus Diadema; species Diadema antillarum. The sequence goes on from NW_027271902.1 coordinate 234,669, forward strand.
ACTGTCACTCTTGCGGTGAGCTCTGAACCCATGTTGCATGAAAAGCTGCAATCAACGATGAGTCACGTATCAGCCAATCAGAATGGAGTGTTCACAGATCTATATTTGATTTCTGACTGATGTTTCACCTCAGATTTATGCAGCAGGGCCCCAGAGTGATCATAACATCACAAGTGGATAATCTTACTGCTTTGAGCAAAATATCTTTCCAAACATGGTAGAGAATCCAGGGCGCCCAAACTCTAAGGGGACAGGTTGCGCAACCAAAGCTAATGAGATAGTCTACATTTCAAAGTTGTACAGGTTTATTGTTATTTTTTTATGTCTCCATTTCAAGCAATTATTCTATGCCACAATATCTCGGATTTTTTAATCTAAGAAATTAATGTACATCATTCATATTTTAAAGAGACTAATGCACAAACAAATAAACACAAACTAATAATTCTCATGAAAATCGGAGCAGATGTGCGATGATTGTTCGTGCACTGAAATATTTTCATTATGTCTGGAACAAAAATCAGCATGTTCAAAATGGTCCCGAATTCGAATTATTACTTTGTTTTGTTTGTTTTGACGCAAAACCCAACAAACGCCACTCACATTTCAGAGCAAAAGGTGATGCGAAATTTGGCCAATCGTCGCATGGCTTTGCGTTCACGCGATTTGACTCATAACCATTGCCCCTTGTATATAATTTCGTGTATTGTTCATTGCTAATTTCGGGTTGAGTGTTAGATTTTCGTCAGACGTGACCTTATTTTACTCCTTTTTAAGTCAACGCGAGCATTACGGTATAGTGACTGAACATTTCAAGCTGATGGATGGCCCTCATACAGTTGTAATAGCACCAGATTTTGATGGGGGTATAGTGCTAATGGCCATGATCATGTAGATAACAGACAACAAATGCATTGACTCAGCGGGAAAAAAAAGAAACTTTATAGAGCACTGTCATATACAGTCCGGTATACTTGACATTCTATAAGAGCAGAATATAATGCCGTCATGTGGTAACTATTGCCATAGTATTGACATTATACAGCGTCACAATTTCTTGTGTTTAGAACAGGAGCACATTTTGTTAAAGAGGTTTGAAGATGATGCAATAATATTGCGGTATTTTTTGCAATTGCAAGTATTGACAGCAAAATGTCTCTGTGGCCACTCATTTACTTCTGCTATACATTGCCACAAAAGGTCTCCAGTACAGCTTGACAATGTGAGACAATATTTACCATGATTGTCAGTAGATAGCCCTTTTATTGGTGAACACCAATTGAGCCATTATGAACATGGGGGAGAAAACAGTGAAATTTTAAAATTTTCACTCGACTCTTGACTCCATAGTCCAAATTCTCCCTGCAGAGTTATTGTGCGGTCCAATGCATATAGGAATACTAGTATACAATAGATGACCAACTCTAATTGAGTAAATATGAGTATTTTCTATGGTAATGAGAGAAAATAGTGTAATTTTCGCATCTTAAGCTGATACGTGACCCTTGACCTTTGACCTCATGACCGAAAACTTCCCAAAAGAACCATTGTCAGGCAATACATGTATTAACCCATTCCCGTTACATGGAGGAAAACAGTGAAAGATAAAAATTTCACTTGACCTTTGACTCTTTACCCCTTGGCCTTAAATTTTCCCTTCATAGAGAATAATTATCTTGTTATTGTATACATCAAGTTTCATGAAAACACCTCTAGACACAGCAAATTATGGTTAAATAGTGAAATTTGGAGTTTTACCTTGACCTATGACCTTTGACTTTAGCATATACGCCACAAGTTCATAGACGGAGCCTTGTCCACCGATCATACATTATGCCAAGTTTCATTTCGATACCTTGATTAGTGATGATTCACGCATGCACGGTGCATGTGACATGGGTCGTGCTCATCATAATCTGTATTCAAGACAAGCGCGTTTCATGGATTTTTGCCCGCGAAGATTGATTTATGGAAATAAATGCTATTCACACACACAGACACACACACACACACACACACACACACACACACACACACAACGTACACTTGTGCGTCCAACACAGAGAAATAAACGTATTCAGTGGATTGACAATTATACCTCAAGCACTTGTAAAGTACATGAATAAGATGAAAATATAGGACACGAAAATTCCGTCAACTTTTACTGCTGAGAAAGCGTAACATCAAGTCCAAAATTCCTCATTATTTTGTGCATATATCCCAGGTAATGCATACAAAAGCATCTCAATATCATGAATACTATTTTAGTCAAACGTTCGAATATGTACGGTATTGATGGTAAAAACTATCATCGTTAATTTTGTGTTGACAATACAAAACCGATCAGAACTATACCATGTCGAAGCCCAATACGTATGCGAGAGAGGAGCAAAATCTTGCATAGGCCCTACTACTTGAATAAACAAAAAACAAAAAACAAACGCATGTGCGTGGGATGCGGTCTCGTTGTTTGCTAGAACAGTGGCGCGTGATTCAGTGAGCGAATGCTCGCCAGTGAATGGGAGCTCCATGGGTTACATACTTCGATCAACAGATGTTACCTTACCTTCTCCTTGTACACAAAATACGCAGAGAAGACCGAACAGGAAGAGTTCTTCATCCATAATATGCGCCATTTCTGTCGACATTAACGACTCCAAAACATGTGTCGGGATAGCATCAATAATACAGGTGCAAAGCGAATGTCTTGCTTGATCGGCAGTATCTTCTCATCTACTGAATTCTCGATCTCCGCGTTTGCATATATTTATTGACATTCTTATCAAGCTGCTGCGTAGCAGTGATAGGCTGGGGGAATCCCCGGTGCAAGTCTCGTGCCGATTACAGAGACAGAAATTTTCCACGTCAAGCAAGAAAAATTCCACATCTCGGGAATGATTGGGAGGAGCTCAGAATGATACGTTTGCCCACCCACCCCCCCCCCCCCTCCATCGACGCCTCTGTTCTCTTATTAACAGCTACCGCAAAGATATCATTATGTTGGCAGGTTTGTAAAGAAAGAGAAGAGAGATCCATCTATACGATCTGTTTTTAATCAGGATTTTCGTTCACTAAAACAAGTTTTATCTTATCCATCTTCAGAATGAATCTCCAGCTTCATGCCCTATCAGTTTTTACCATAAAGTCATGTCCATAGGTATTCCACTATAGCCAGCAAGACTTATCAATATTCGTCATGCCTCGTGCATGCAGCACTCTTAGCACAAAACACTTACCTATTCTGGTCCTACAATTTGGAAAAATCAGCCAAACACGCCACTCAACTTTGAATGTGCTCTCCAAACTTTTTGTTTTTAAGCATAGATTAAAACGTGCATGGATTACTCTTAGCACACAACACTTATTAATTCTGGTCCAATTAATTTTGGAATAATCAGCCACTCAATTTTGTATTTGCCCTGCAAATCATTTGTTGATAAGCACAGACTAAAACAAATACCTCCTTGCACCCTATGTTTATTGAGAAAATTTGATTTTCAATTGATGGTCATTAGAATTACACGTATTAATTTGATAATGTGCTATCAATGCACGCCTGTGCAGATATATATTTGTGGAAAATTGACTCTCCATTCAATACATTGCCAAATAATTATGTTATGTATTTAATGATATTTAATTGTTTTTTGTAGTCAATGTGGAATGACCAAAGTTCTTAAGAAAAGGCTCAAAGGCATTGTAGGGGAAAAACCCTCGGACATTAGCATAATATAGGCACTGAATAACAGCAAAAAAATAACACACGTTATACCTACACGCCTAGAAGAGTTCGTTAGAAAATCAAATACAAATGTAATAAGGTTTTCAGCAGGATAGGCATTTTGAGAGATTTTTGATAACCGGGTAAGTTTGCACATGAACGAATCCATTACAGCTCGTTATTCCGAAGGTTCGTTATTCCGAAGGTTCTTTAGTCCGAAGGTTCGTAATTCCGAAAGTTCGTTAATCCGAAAATGTGATGAGGTTTCTTATTCCGAAGGTTCATTAATCCGAAAATGAAATAAGGTTCGTTATTCCGAAGGTTCGTGAATCCGAAAATGAAACAAAACTTGTTGTTCCGAAGGTTCGTTACGGACCCTAAATCACTTCGGATCAACGAACCTTCGGAATAAAGTACCCTATCTCATTTTCGGATTAACGAACCTTCGGAATAACCAACCTTCGGAATAACGAACTTTCGGAATAACGAACAGCACCCGAACGATTCTCACTTGGAATATAATTCCAAACAAACTTACTGCTGCACAGTCAAGATAGTGTTAACTATTACTGGTCTCCATCATCATTCTCATACCCTTTGTTTTTCTCCCTCCACCCCCACTTAATTCTCATCCTCTTGTTCATCCCACCTCTTCCTTCCTACCTTCCTTCCTTGATATATCACTTTCGCTTATCTACACGATATTCTGTACACTTGGGGCTCTGTTCGACTATAAGACATGCTCTATATATTTACACCCCTCACAACATTTCATGAATATGTTGTAATTCTGTACACTGATACTTGCATATATGTTTCCCAATATACTTGAATGTGCAATCGTTGACTTTGTGGCCCGAATTCACGGAGATGGTACAAAATTAATGAAACCATGGTTTAAACCATGGACAAAAACCATGGAGCGCCAAGTGTCGCACGGAATATTTTGTTACGAAATTGGTCATTTCGTCGACGAAATGACCGTTTCGTTAACGAAATTATAATTTCGTGGACGAAATGTTGATTTAGTTACAAAATGTTGTCATTTCGTTACAAAATAATCATTTCACCGACGAAATTATGTGAATTGTATGTGAATTGTATGTGAGTGTAACACTGCAAAAGCAGGAAGTTGGAACTGCCTGTAACCTACCTGATGAAAGTCTGGTAACAAAATTAAGTTCAAAGTTCAACTTTATTTTAATTTTAATCAAATTAACTGAGAAAATTATATTCAATGTGGAAGCAGAACATAGTTGTAATGACATATTTCAAAAACGTTAATTAACAAAATACATGTGATAGTAATTAGTAACAACATGATTCTATTCTTTTTATACATATTATATATTATAAGGTATTATACATATGCATAAAATTGAATAAGGATGGAAATGGAAATGAAGGGTCCCACGTCACTAAAAAGCAAAGCTTGTACGATAAAGGACCCTCAAAAATACATAATGGCACGAAAAATGAATTAATATAAGTACAAACAGATATGAAACAAAATCAAAATAGGAAGGAAAAAAAAAACCTTGGGAACAGTCCGGTCTGTTGGTCTCTAAACTGTAAGCAGAAAGAAAAAAACAAACAAACAATGGCCATAAGGGGTCCTCTGCCACGTGCTTCTGTGCCTCCAGTGCCCTGGTTATGATCCACCATTTTCCTCTCCTCTCCCCTCCTCCCCCCCCCCCCCCTGTCCACCTCGAACTTACTACCTTCTTCACTACTATATCTTTCTATCCTCTCATCAATTTTTTCTATACAAGAGAGCCGCCATGTGTTTGTTAATGTGCGTCCGTATGTGTGCATATATGTGTGTATTACTCTGTCTTTTTTTTTTTTTGCTACCGCTTAGGGAAATTTGTTGTTGTTGTTTTTTTTTTGCATTTTTCTTTTCTCTATGAGGGGACTGCATTCTACAAGCTCTGCTTTTTAGCAGTCCCCTCCATTTCCAGCAATATTGTTTATGCATTTACCACAGTGACGTAACAGTTATTTGTATCTCTGTTGATAATCTACCTATATTTTTCTTACAATGTTATTCTGTTCATCGCATTGTGGTACTGATTTCATAACGTCTGTGTATATGAGCGTTTCTTTGTATTTCTTATTTGTTTGTTGGAAGTGAAATAAATCAACTTGAACTTGAACTTGAACTCTGCCCAGTGTTGTTTCTCCACCGTATATGCCAAATATTTATACTAGCTTCTGCAAATCGAGAAAAACACTCATTCAGAGAATTACAGGATTACCAACATTAACATTTCTTGGTGTAGTTAGCTGTGGCTGATGAGGAGGTGTAGTGGTTTCCTCTATAAAGTCAATTCAAACGCCTCTTTGAAATTCAGGGGCTCCATTGTGTGGTCTCCTCTTCCAAATGGAAGGAAATTAATCATCAAACACATGCAATCATTTGCGGTATCAAATCGTATAGGCTGTCTATTAAAATGTACTCTGAGGTCCGCGTGAACACAACAACCATCCTTCATTTCCTGCGGATTTCAGGATTAAAGAGATTATGACGTCATGTATGGGCAACAATAAAAAGAAAATATAACGGAAATTCCACAAAAAATAATTTTTCATGAAAATTACACATTCCAACAACTTGATACTGACAGAATATGTTAAGGGTAGCAATTATTCCACCTGCTTACTGAAAGCGGTTAGTCAAGTGCTCTTTCATAATGCCAGAAAAGTGATTTTTTTTTTTTGGTGGAATTTTCTTTATATTTTCTTTATATTGTTGTCCACATATACGTCATAACTGTAGTAGTCTCCTCATCCAGCAGTTCCCACACCATAACTTTAAAATTCATAACTTTTGCATCGATTGCCTAATTTTCCTCAAACTTTCACTGATATGTTCTACTAATGTTGCTGCAGCTTTCACTCAATCCACATTGCTCTTTGGCTTTGGGTTCCCTTTTTGATAGATTATGATAAACATGTTTGATACCTTCTGCCTTGCAACCTATTCTTCTATTTAGTTGTCAATTTCAAAATTGCTTCTAAATGCCCTTCCGTTAGACACCGCAGAAACTGATGCACGTCACAATCTCGACACGGACGAGTCATACAGTCCACGAGTCACACAGCCCACGATCCGTACAGCCCACGAACCATACACCCCACGATTCAGTCTCGAGTCATACAGCCCACGAGCTAGACACTTAAAATGAACAAGGCCCTCGAGTTCGACATCAACTAAGATAGGGTCACGAGGGTAATGGTCCACCAGCTATAGACACAAGCCTAATAAGGTCCATGACCTTGCCACAAGGCAAACAAGACCCACGTTTTTGACATTACGCAAAGGCTCATGAGCACGACACTACATCACGGGCTTGACTATACGTATCGTTGAGCTCGTGGATTTCTTTTTTTTTTTTTTTTTTTGGCCTAGTCTTCAGCTTGTGCAAGTGGGCCAAGTGTCGAGTTCGGGCCAGCTACGTGGGCCTGTTTTACTTCATGTCTAGCTCGCGAGATGACCGCGTAGACTTTCACCCGATAATCCTGTGATAGTTACGACCGTAAATTATCGAGTGCATACTAAATTATACAATTTCATTCTGTATACTTTCAAACAAATTGAAATATAGTATGCCTCTCAGCATTTCAGTCGATTGATTCCTTTGTGACGTGTGCGATATTTACGACAATTTCCCAATGAAAATCGGATGGCCATGTAGTACCTGTAATATTCATGATACTCGGCATAGCATCCCTGTTATGATTCGGTTAGGAGGATGTATTGAACGAATACGGTGCGCCACAGCACTGCTAATACTTAAGCTCGACAGTCAAAAATCCACTGCATGTTTTGAATGCAAGTCCTCCGAGCAGACAAAGAAAGCTAGCTGACCTAGGACATTAAACAACGTGTATGATCGTGGAGGGACTATTTAGACTGATGCAGCAGGTCTACGTTACTCGTATATTAGTGCACAGCCCACATCAGTGAAAGCGGAACAACAGCAGAGGGTCTACGTGTAAGCATTACCTTGAACATGTTGAAAGAATACGAAGTGGAGGCAGGGCATCAGGAATAAGATTCTGGCATCCATACTGCGATGACTGTCGACAGTCAAACCCTCCAAACATCTGCAGTATCAGGGAGGTGTCACCTCCCTGGCAGTATCAAGGCAATCTCGCAGCGTGTTCCTGTGATTCTGCATGCACTGAACTTGCGTTGCTTCCAACAAGTCTTGACCTTCTGTCATATCATAAAATAGTCATCAGAATGAGACATTTCATGCAACGCGTGTCATCATATCAAACTCTGGGAATCCCCATGACATAATACGGGAGAGAGAGGGTGAGAGAGATGGGGGGGGGGGGGGAATGGGAGCGAAAGGAGATGTTAGGAATGAAACTTGTGTGATGGAGAGTGTGCTTGGAAGGAGAGGCTTCCCGGCCTGCTGAGACAAGCAAATAGATAATTAGCATATTGAGGAGACTGCGAACCTTATTTATGCGCAGCAGATCTTTCGTTCCAAATTGATGGTGTTATGTAATGGTCTATAATCCCCAAAATAACTACGAAATTATAAGAGGCACCTGTACATTGCTTATAAGAAGACAATAAAGTATGTCTCCTCTTTGCTGTACTGGACTCATCCCCCCCCCCCAAAAAAAAAAAAAAAAAAAAAACCAACAACAACAACAACAAATGTGTCATAACACTACCTTTATCCATGTACTTTATGTCTGCTTGAACCTTATATACACTCTCATTGCCCTCTGCCTTTCTCCGAGCCCTTCAAAGGGGGATGAAATCCAAGGATTTAGTGTATGCAGCAATATCAATAGAACACCAGTGAAAGTTTGAGGAAAATCTTGCAATACATTAAAATGTTATGACCGATATTAAAGGGATGGTACATTATTGATGGAGATGAGAATTGGGCTTTTAACTTTTTACGAGATACCAAGAAAACACTTGAAATAGTACAGAGCATACCTTTTTAAATGGAATTCAAAGTTTATTTGATGAAAATCGGGTTTGGATGGACTGAAACATCCAAAAACAAAGTAAAACAGAGAGATTGTAATGAAGTGTGGGTCCCACACTTTATTAGAATCGCTCTGTTTTGGATATCTCAGCTATTTCAAAATTAATTTTCATCAAATAAACTTTGAATTCCTCATGAAATTACATGCTCTTTCAAATTTCATAAAAGGTTTCTCATTATCTCATCCCCCCCCCAAAAAAAAAAAGAAAGAAAAAATGTTAGAAACCTGAAGTTAGGTCTCAACCATAACCACACGATCCTTATCAAGAGAATTCAATATTTCCACCTTTTCTAGCATATTGAAAGAGATCTTTCCTTAACTCTAATGAAAAAAATGGGGAGAAGATCCCTCAGCGAACGGGAGCTAGTTGGACTCGGATAAAGTCAGAAATCCCCGTGACGAATCGTGTACACCTTTATTACTGAGAACCTACACAAACATAGCAGAGAATCTCAGCTGTAGATAGGAGTTGACCGTTGCCGATGAGCGCGTATATATTCTTTGGTGCACATAAACTTATATAAATTCTCTGACGAGAAATATGTTCTAGCATGTCTGCGCTATAAAAATCAGTTGTTTTCGAGTTTACCCCGCTGGCAGGGAAGGAAGATGGATTGAATCGCGCCTACCTTCTCTTCCCACGCTAGAGGATCTTTAACATGATTAAGTCAGTAATAAGTCGAAAGACCTGCTATGTGCATTTCAATGTTGTTGTTTTTTATTCTATGTGGTCCTATATATTTTCTTTGCTGTCTTGTTTTGACGTCACGAACTGGTATAGTCTTCTTATCCTGCGATGGCGGAACCGAAACTCTAGAAATCCATAACTTCTCAACCGGGTTCTATAGTGCAATTACCCCTGGACCATTACCCCAGACACTTCCCCTGACCCTAACCCTAATCCTAAACCTGAACCTAATCCTAACGGATCGTCCAACTATTTTATTCACTTAATTCATTTGAATATTGGGATATCATTCCCCTGTACTAATTAATGTCGCCGACAATCACAAGCGAAGAGAAACAAAGCCATCAGCTGTAAGCTTGACTCCAGTCCCCACCCTAATTAACTGTTTTGAAAACCGATTTTCAACCCGACTTAAAAGTGTTGTTTGTGAAAACACAAACAAACACAATACGTCATGCAGGTACACACCAGCAGATCACTAATTCTTGCGAGTCCCATAAAAAAGAACGCTCCATCATGATATTATTAGGCACCTATATGTGCGTACATTTTTGAAACCCTCTCGATACTTTGCCTTGTATGAACTGCACAGTAAAAACAACAACAGCAACAACAAATCTCATTATGTATCGCCACATTATAGGGTGCCTGCGGTCACGCTCAGGTAATTATTGCTCACGCATGCGCATGATAGTTTGGTATAGCGTGGGGATACCATGCAATGGTAAATTTTAGGCTGAAGCGAAACTTGGTGTCCTTGGATACATGAAATACGAAATAGTGTGTATCTTTCATGCATTTCATAGCTTAAAAACCCCCAATAATTACATGTATGTAATCTGATAGTCCTTTCATCAGTCGTCTTTGCATATTAAAATTAATATTTTGGAGTGCCCCAAAAGTCAACAAACTATCGTCGGTATTCCCCTGCCTGTGTAGCTTATGTTATTTCGCAACATCTCAAAAATGCCATGATAATTTTTCTTATTTCGCAATATCAGGTGGAAAGCATTAATTCCCCTCTTCTTTTCAAACAAGGAGCTCTTATAGCGAAAGTCTGTAGAGCGGTATGAAACTACTCGCACTAGTTGTACACACGCACACATTCACACACATACACACACAAAGTTACAACGTTGATATACGTTACAACATGATATTTTACTTAAAAAGTTACAGTTTTATGGTGTTCGCGGTGTTGCACTCTCGTGGTTTAGGGATTATTTATCATATAGACAGCAATATGTTATACATAATGACATGTCGTCAAATTTTTTACCGATAAAATGTGGTGTGCCCCAGGGCTCAATATTAGGTCCCCTTCTCTTTTTGTTACATATCAATGATATTGTTAATTCGTCGTCTATATTATCATTCATATCATATGCCGATGACACGAATATTTTTTATTCCCACGATAATATAGAAGCGTTGGTATCTACACTTAATGCAGAGTTACCAATTGTATCAAACTGGTTTAAGAATAATAAATTTTCACTTAATATTGATAAAACAAATTATATTTATTTTAAGCATATGAAAACTCACACAGATGATCTTGTAAATAATATTAGGATTGATAATGTATTTCTTGAACGTAAAAGTTCTATTAAGTTTTAGGCATTTTTATTGATGAAAACCTAACCTGGAATGATCATATACGTTATGTTACAACCTGTATTTCTAGAAATATAGGTGTTCTTTCAAAGATGAAAAGTTATCTTCCTGAACATACTCTTTTTATGCTTTACAATTCTTTAATCCTACCATATAAATTGTAATCTAGTGTGGGCTACAAGTTCAAAAACTAAACTCAACCCTATTCATTTACTACAAAAGAAAGCCATTCGCATCTGTACTGGATCCAATACTTATCCCACACCAGTTCACTTTTTTATCAGTTAAAAACACTGAATATATTTGATATAAATACATTACATTCTTTGCTTTTTATGTTTAAGTATTTGAACAACTTACTTCCAAACATTTTTCACGATTTCTTTAAACTGAATTATACCGTTCATTCATATCCCACTCGTAATTCGCAAAATTTTCATTTAGTAAATCCAAGATTATTAATTGCACAAAAATCTATAAGACACAATGGACCAAATCTTTGGAATACACTCCCAGATTATGTTAAATCATGTAAAACTTTATATTCTTTCAAGGCTAGATTGAAAACTACATTACTGTCAGATTACAATCTATGAATATAGCATTTGAATATATATTTTGTTTTGTATGATCACATTTTTTTCCTGTAAATTGGATTTAAAACTACAATAAATATACGCAATGTTTCTGTGTCTATCATTTCATTTCATTCCCATTATCTTCAGCATCACCACTATCACTTTCATCTTCATTATCACATTTTTCTTCATCATTACCCTGTCAACATCATCATACATCATCATCATCATCATCATCATCATCATCATATTTCACATTACTCTTATTCGTATCTATGCACTAGGAATATAAAAAACATAATGTATTTACAGTGTTTTATATCTTGTAGTATTTCTCCATTCCGCAAACAATATAATTTTTGTGTATTATGTAGATAGGTCCCTGGGCTGCCACGTGCTCAAGCTTTTGCTTATAGTGGTAGTCCTTCTTCCGCATAATTTCTCAGATAATCATTTGGAAAATTGGTAATACGATTTATATTTTGTTAATGAAATTAATTTACACATCGATTTTCCTTCTTTGAATCATGTACTTGTAATCTGCTTACTGATATTCCATGTGATATTACTGAAAATAATTTTGATTTATGTATGAAAATGTAAGAAAAATAAATCAAACAAACACACACAGACTCACACAGACATATAAACGATTCCAATGGATAGATGAAAACAAATCGATGATGTTACTGTAAAAATAATTCACGAACATTGATTACAAAGAGTCTATCTGGAAAATGATGCGTAGAAAACGTTTTTTTTTTTCTTTTTCATTAGATAGATTATAGGGATTGACATGAATATTTTACTGAAACATGCACAACATCTACTTGAATATTTCATCTCTGCAAAGTCATGGGAAATCAATCATTTCAAATAATCATCAAATAGTAACCTTGTGTCCGACGGACAACCATGCTTCATTTGTATTGCCTCCATAGCAAAACCATGACGTAGTCTCATCTTCAGACGTCTTCATTTTTTCACTTTACCTGTGCAAAAATTAATTGCTATAAAATCTATCTCTGTTACTATCTGCCAAAACAATGATAAAAGCTGTGTGTATAGGACGAGCTAGATAATATTTCATCTCTCGAAATTATACCTCCTGATGAAAGGACGTTCTTACTTGGCGAAAGAAAGAACATCCCATTACTCCACATCATGAATATGTGCACTAATTTCACTTCAAATTTATTTCATATTTTCCATTTTCTCAATGATGAGATTACAAAATTATTGACAACAAAACAAGAATACAAAATATATACAATCATGTCTTTTGATTGTAGAAGAAAAAGAAAAAAATACTTGACACAAATGTACATGGTCATATCGTATGAAAATGTCACTATAGTAAGTAAAAGAAATATGATGGGGCCTACATAAAAGCTTTAAAGCTTGTAAAACTGTAGGTTCCCGAGTTCATAGGCATATAATTTTACACGGAGAACGGATATGTTTGTCTTGACCAACTAAAATTACACCAGTACAAAAAATCGATAAGTAATAAACTAATGAACCACATAGATATCGCACAAACCAGACTGCATACAAGTCTCGCAGTGTTTGAAAAACAAAAATGCTATATTATTATCAAAGATGTATCGGTACTATGAAATAACTTCAATAACTTGGTGCTGCGGACAAGGACAAAAGACTGGGAGCATAAAAAAGCTGCTAAAAGCTTAGTAATGTGTATCCACTAAGTAATCAACTGTTTTGATTTGCGTTTGAAGGTGAATAAAGATAAGGAAGAAGTGATATCTAGAGGGAGATCATGCCAATATCTGGGTCCAGTAAATATAATTGTTTTCTTTGCAAAAATAGTGCGAGTACGGGGAAGGTGATAGGCGTCACTCTGGCGAGTGGGATAACAGTGGATAGAGCGATTCCTTTTGAACATGTGGATAAAACAGATGGTAATTCATTATTTGTTAGTTTATACATGAAAATTCCGAGATTGTAATAAAATAGGTCCGGAATTTTCAGAATTCTGTTTTGATGAAAAAAAAAAAACAACAGTTGGTATGAGCAAAATATCCGGCGTGGTTAATGATTCTTAATGCACGCTTTTGAATACGGAGAAGGGAATCTAGTAATGAGTTAATTGCATTTCCCCACGCCAAAATTCCATAATTAAAGTGTGGAGATATTAAACAAAAATATATACTCTGCAAAATATAAACAGGAAAGAAATGTTTGAGCTTATTCAAAATTCCAATATTTCTAGACAAAATTTTACTTACAAAATTAACATGAGTTTTCCAGGATAATTCTCTGTCAATCCAAAGCCCTAAAAACTTTGTGTTATTAACCTGCTTTAAACATAAATCATTTCATTTCATTTCATGTCATTTTTATTTCATTTCATTTTATTTAATTTCCTACAAAAGTATACAGTACAAATGACATTAATTGCATTAAAAAAAACAATGCAGCGTGCTTATCACCTACCATTCCAGAAACTCCAACCCTAACGATAATCTCTTACCTAGCGGTCTTGGTCCAGAGGGCCCACTTAATGGCCCTTGTAGCTCCGGGATTATAAATTCTTTCTGACGCTATACCTGTATTAGCCTTATTCTTATTAGGCGGAAGACACAATTAAGTAGAGCGGGAGAAACTTAAAGGTCATGTTTACCTTTGGGGGCAGTGCTTTAAAAAACGTTCAAGAAATCACTTTTGATGCATAAGTGTAGGTTAGTTGTATCACAAAACACCCTACTTCGATATATAATTTTTTTTTTTGCAACAAAGCCTAAGATATAAGGAGATATCACTATTTTTCCCATTAAACCATAACTGAAGACGGTTTAATATAGAAATACATTTATTTTAAGTATTGTTCACATTTTGCATATATTAAAATACTGCTGGTTCAAATTTTTACATTGGTCGTTTCTATCCCTTACTCACATGCTAGAACTATTTTGTAGCACTAATGCTGGGTTTTTGTTTCATCTGCAAATGATAAATTATGCCTTTAAACTCGAGCGGGACCTGAGCAGACGATTGTGAGAAAATGGCCTCAAAGCAGGAGAGATGGAGACTCTGCGATTCAACATTGCAATAGTGAGATGCAAACGATACCACAAGTTTCCTTCTAAAACACAGGAGAACATTTACAAAAATTTTGTGATATCGTCACTACATGCATGTGAAATTTTAAAGGTGACTTTGACCAAGACTATTTTGAAAACATTAGAATATCTCAACATACCATTACTTTCTTACAATGTTTATTATATCCCATTTTAATGTAACTTCCAACATTCCGTTTGAATTTAATCTAATAGAATAACAAATGTCGTCGGCTATATAAACTGATTTGAATATCTTGATTGTGCCATCAGCGGGTTTGACCCATGTGTGTGTAGTGTGTGCAGTGCTATCATTACGAACAACACAACAACAGTCTTGAAGCTAGACTAATACCATGACGGCTGTCCAGCAGTGTCTGGCGAGAAAACGTGATGGCATTCGCTTTTTCAATAGTACTGCAAAGATTTTAGCAGTGACTTCAGGTCTGATTCATCATGTTTATTTGTTTGTTTGTTTGTCTGTTTGTTTGTTTGTTTGTCTTTTCACCAAGCACAAACGCAAACCTCCATCAAATAATACAGGATTCCCACAGCTTTGCTGCCAATACTTGCACAGTGATACGTGTGCTTGCAGAGGGCCTTCTGATCGCACATCTTCCAGTGAAACAACATTAGCAACGCAACTGATAAGAAAAGCCGGCTACCTCAGACAATCGCAATAGCCATGCTATGAAAACAAGCAAGAAATAGTTTCTGAACTTTGAAATTCTCAAGGGACAAAATATCAGCGGTATTCAAGTCTTTTTCACGATTAACTCTCTGGGAATATTATTTCTAATTCTTCTGAAAGGCTGACTTATAACAGCGTTGAATAATACCCTACCCATGTGTAGAATACTGGTATTGGTTCCACGAAGTTATCAGTATAGGCCTACGTGGGACTCATAGCGAGTATTAAGATTATTTTGATATGGATGTCGGGGGGGGGGGGGTGGTCAGCTGAACACAGCTGCTTTGTTGGCAGGAACATGAAACACAAAAGTCAATTTGATATCTTTTACAGACACGCATGGGGAGAAAATATGTAAGGCCTTATGTTGGCCTAAACATAGCCGACGCCTGAAGTCTCGCTAAATAAAACTCTGCCTTGGGATTATAAAAAGAGGAGTTGTAAAGCTTCGAGCGTGCGTATAAATGCAAACAATCGCTGGTGAAGTACGATCAAAGTTCATGAAATTATTTCATTCAGCTCCCAATGGATTAGTAGAGCGTCAGGTTGATTTTTGTCACAGTAATTCAGGCATAGCACAACACATCATAGGACAATGCATATTTGAAGGGCTATTGGCGTTGAAACCAGCTACACGCGTTATTTCGAGCGGGACTTCCCATAGTGTAGTATAACCTGATACGCATCTTCCTTTTCTATCGTGCTTCAATGACTCATATATTTGCAGGTTTCAGGGTTCGACTCAATTTCAGCTTTAAAGGGAGCCGTACTTCTCATTTTTCGTCAGGTCAAACTCACGGCAGCATTTTCCACAGTCTACTGCGTGATTTGAGTGGAGGTAGGTATTATACGGTGTCATTGTAACAGCATGGAAATATTACACAGCATGATATTGTCAATCCTGCATGTCTCTAGCGGGCTGGTTGGTGAACATACATCTTTGACAATTGACACGTGAATGTTTAACTCTTGGATGTATAACTCTGACACGTTTCTGTCTACAATGTCCATACAGTTTTGAGACGGTGGCATTGGGCACCCTGTGGAGACATGCTTGCATTTCTCCACATCTCTTTAATGTGAGCGTTGGTATTGGTTATTCCTAACGTTTGTTAGTCAGAAATTATGAAACGCACACTAACATTTACGTTAATGTTCATTACTCCGGAAATGAAACAGGGTTCGTTAGTCCGAACATACTTATGTTGCGTTATTCCGAAGGTTCATTAATTCGAGAATGAAAAGAGGTGCGTAAGTCTTTACCGAACCTTCGAAATTACGAACCTTCCTTTTGTCATGTTTGTTTTCGGATTAACGAATCTTCGGAATATAAACGAGCCTTTAGAAAGACGAACTGATATAACCGTGTTGGCACCCACCTGGATATAAGAATATCCAGTATAAAATGACTGGAGTGGTACTTTCCCCAAACACACTTCACAGCTTATAAACTCGACTGTAAGTGCACTGTGGTGGCTGGAGCAGAGATGCTGTGGTCACTACGGATCGAGCTCTCGAAACTGCAGCGGGAGAGCGAGAGTTCGAATCCTGCCGGATCTATGTAGACATCCTTATATCGTTGGAGATGCTTTGTCCGCGATGCTTTCCATTAGACTGAGCCACGGGTAGCAAACAGAGCTGCATGCCAAATCTGCCTGATACTGCAGAAGTTGCTGTATAGATGCAAAACATTAAAATCGTTTCATATCCTGGAAGGTGAAAAACATTGATAACCTTCCCAGTCTGATTTGTTTGTTTGTTTGTTTGTTTGTTTTTGGTGGTAGGTTTTTCCCCCTTTGAGATGTAACACTGATAAATCTCACCAAAGAGGTAGCTCCTGTAGTATAGAAGAAACTCCAAAATTTATCCATTTCATAAGAAAGAGAGAGAAAAAACAAACCCTGCAGAACAGTGCAAAGACTGTTAAAAACCGGGTAAGAAATAAGAAAGTTTTGACAATCTGAAGTTCTTTTTTTTTTCTGAAAACACTTCTTGACCAGTCCTCATGAATATTCATATCAGCAAGTTGATGATGTCATGCTCTCACAATTTCTTATTCATTTCATGTACATAAAGAATAAACAGAAATGACAAAAATCTCATATTTCAGCTGTATACATAAATGAGACTTACCGTATCAAAGCCAACCACAATCAAAAAAGAACAAATGTAACTCTGATATATTTTGGCATTGGAATATGCCTTAACCTGTTTTATGGTACATGGGAATATGGTATGAGAATATGCTTTTACCTATTTTCTTTCCGAATTTCATACATAACATACAGACATACATGAAAAATTGTGGTGGCAGTGCATGACATTATCCATGCGCTCATTTGAACATTGACATAAGGACTGGTCAAAAAATGTTTTCGGGAAAAAAAAATGTTAAATTTGAAAATGTCATAACAATCATCTTCGTTATTTTCTATCCAATTTTTGTCATTCTTGGAATGTTCTGTAGGGATTTTCTTTTTCGTTTTTTTTTTTTTTTTTTTTGTCGTTCTTGGAACACTGATAGAGATTTCTTTTTTTCTCTCTCTTTCTTCAAGTTCTTTAGGAGTTTACTTATTTGAGTTTGGATTTCTCTTTATCTTACTGATCGTTCTTTCCGAATCCGAATCCGAATCCTAGAGTATATTTCACAAAATTTACAAGCTACGCTTTAAGCTACGCTTCTCTTGTTAATTCCTCGCTTCCATTACAGTTTGAAAAAAGAAATGACAATATGGTTGCGATCTCTTGTCTTGTACATTTATCAAAATACAAAGTTGATATTGCTATGATTGTATACAATATATGTTGAAGTTTGTGTGATTTGATCTCTTTCTTTTTTAATTCTGTACTCTTAAGCGTTATGTATATTTCTTTTTATGACTTTATACGGGAAAAATATTTGAATTTGAATTTGAATCTCCCTGATTATTATGCGACATTGTTACATGGGGGATCTAAACGAAGAATAACTCAATAAGCAAATTAATAGATAGATAAATAGATAGATAGATAGATAAACAAATACGTAACATATATTAATCTGTATTGTAAAGACTATAACCTGGGTGAATTATAATTCATTATCAATAGTATTGATAATGTCATTATGGAAATGTTGTTGCTTCTTGGTTGTATTATGCTCGTTAAGTATCCTGTACTAGCAGTATTTCAAAATTGCTGCGTGAGATTTGAGTCAAAACTCAAAGAAATTTGATGTGCATGCGTCAACAATTCGTTGAAATTAGATATTTTAAGTATTGTTTTGCCATTGATCAAAATCGTTGTTCGTTGTCCGCTGTCAAATCGAATCCACCGCATTATCCCGATATAAGTGATTTATCATCCTACATGAAAATCTATACGCATTTCGCAAAAAATAAAATGTAATCTTTTTTTTTTTAGCATTATAGTATTTCAGACTTGTAAATAGCTCAATGTTATCAGATCCATGAGCAGTAGTAAAATAGGAAAATATCAAGTTCAAGTTCGTTTATTCATTTCTTAGATTTAAAAAAGAAACATGCAATGCATACATACATGAAAACAAAACATACTATTCAATATGTATGACATAATGTATAACAAATTAACAGAGTAATGCGCTTAAATATTAAACTGAGGAATACAATTTTGGTGAAAGTTAATTGTGATATGAGGGGAAAACTTGGAGGAAAGCTTTCAAAAGTCTTGTGAGGAAATAAGATCTTAGGTTTAGCAAAAACATCGCAATCAGATATCCTACCTTGAACTTACCATTGAAAGGAACGAATCCAGGATTATTTATTTTTATTCTTTATGATAGGGGTACGGGTTCTTTTTTTTTTGGGGGGGGGGTTTGGTTTGGTGGTTGCTTTCTTAAGATTGGAATCTTTCCCAAGTTCCTTTAACCTCTGCTTGCCACATCATAATACCTGCCCATAGGTTTGTGTATGAAATTTGTGGACATTTGACTTATTGGTACAGAAAAGGTAAATATTTACACCCCATAAATGTGTCGCTAAGAACTGATTTTAGATGAGGAGGGCCTTTCTATTAAAAGTTCGATATAAATGTATTACCACAAAATAACGTTTGTGAAACTAGACTCAGGGAATAACAATAAAGATAACGACATAAGAGAATCATCGCACGCAAAACATATACCTGTAATAATGTCTGATGACAAAATCTTGAGACACAATCATTTCAAACCAATTCAACAGTGATAGAACTCATTGTTTGACTACGGGCTTGGAACGAGTTAACTCGTAGTCTTACTTGTTATTTTCTTTTGTTATGCATGATATCAACATTTCACTATCCTCTGGGTTGATTCTTATGACAACTAACATTTTCTGTGGTTAATGATCAAGCATAATTATATTTTCGATACAATTTCAAACGAGAGACATATCAACCAATGTGATTTTGTAGATATTCTGCTGTTGTTTTGTCGGTGCGTTCTGTGTGGGAAATAGCAATTTACAGCCTGTGAGAAAGACTAGTATTGCATACATATTGACCCCTGGATGGCAGTGCTCTCGCCAGAATAATGCCCGGATGCTGTGAATCGATAATGACAATGTCTGACGTGGGCGGGTGCAGGAATTCCTGTTTCACATCTAGATAAATGTGTAGGGAAACTATAGAGACTGATGCTGGAACAATGAATTACGACATTGTGAACATAAGTATTAAAAAAAAGGCTTTAGGCGCACAGGGTCGGCCGTTGTGAGGAAAACTTCGGGAAATTCCCGGATGTCCAATCAACTTTACTGCTTTTAGGGGGAATTGAAAGGCAAATACATGTGGATTCAGTAAATGCAATTATCATAGTAGAACACATCGGCGAAGTTTGAAGAGAATCGGACATTCCATTGAAAAGATTTTTGTCAAAGCTTCCATGCAGACTATCCAATTCGTTACGTCACATATTTTACAGGATTTAAAGAAGATAAGAGGAGAATTCGACAACATTTCATATTTAAAAAATGAAAATCACATATTCCCTTCACTTACTACAGACGTACGATAAAGATGATAATATTTTATTCAACCTGATTGCTTTCTGAAAGATGTCATCAAGAACTATTTCACATTGTGCTATCAAGGGGAAAATATGTTGAATTTTATTTTTATTTTCTATATGACAATATTGTTGGCCATATGTTGCGTCACAAATTGTATAGTTTTCCTCTTCCGACGATGGCTGCATCGAAATTTTGAAAATCAATAACTTTTGACTTTATCATCCGATTTTCCTTAAACATCTCTCATGGTTTCTTCGAATGATGCAACATCCTCTCAATTCACATGTTGTATTAGGTTTGCTTCTATATTAAGCCCGTTCACGTGTGAAAAAAAAAAATGCGGAGATCTATAACAGTATGAGGCTACTCGTCTTCAATGTTTTTTATACCTCATTATTATCACCAAACGGAATAATCATAAGAAGCGCTCTCGGCTGAATGCCAGTGTGGTATTCTAAATAAAAGAACTATGTCGGTCGCTTGGGGAGGAAGATGAACTTACCGGCGAACTCTCTATTACTTCTCCATTCATTTCCGAGAGGCAGACAGCCTATAACAAAATAAAGTTGTCTGCATTGATTGACCTGTAATAACCCAATCGCTGATTTTTCGCGAGAAAGATAAGATTAACATAAGTATAGTCTTGACATTTTGGAGTGATTTAGTACTCTTGTGATACATAATAATAGAATTATGTAGTGTTAACCCCTTTACAGTGAAAGTTCATGGAGTCCAAGATACTTGGGCTGCTACAACGACCATGAAACTGCGTCACACGGTGTCGACACCATAGAAAGCTATTAACAAGCAAACAAACGAGGAGAATATTATTGCATCGTTAGATATGGGTTCCGTCATCAGACAATTGATAATGCATTTTAATGATATCATGATTACGGTGTTGTACGACTTTGGTAGCCATCAGGGTCATAAAACGATTGACATAATGAAACGAAAACCAAAGTGTCCTCTTCCACCGCTCTCGTAAAACAGTCACAATCGCCAAACACAATGTATTACAACAGCTAATGTTACTCTGCCAGTGTGACGTCATGATTTAACTGTGTCCCTTTTGTGGTAAAAGTCTGACAATTATTTTCTTACTTTTTTTTCAGCGCAGTTTGAGGTTAAGGACAGAATATCCACTAGCGGCGGAAATCACAGAAGAACAACGTTCCTGTCACAATTATATGACTCATAGCTTTTGCCTTCGTTTCTCAATAAAGGGAGAAAACGTGCAGTTTTAGCCCTGTCGTTGATTGAACTTAAAGTTCAGTTCAGTTAAGTGCATTTTATTTTTCTCCATCGCAACATAATCAATAGCATCATGCACAGTGTATAATCAATAACATTATGCACATACATGCACAGTGTACGTGAAAGTAAAGAAGGTATACTGTTTACCAGTGGGAACAGTGATTTAAAAAATGTTCGAGTTATAACATCAAAAGATGCTTGTGCAGGTTACTTGTATCACTAAACATACCACCACTTAGAAATCTCTCAGTAGAGCCTAGAATACAAGGAGATGTCACCATTTTCTCAACAAACCATAATCTGTAGACTGTTTAATCGAAAATCAGTTTTATTATAATTGTAATAGTTCATGTTTTGTATATCTAATAATACTTGACATTGATGATACTGATTAACATTTTAACATTGGTTATTTTTATCCCTAACTCACATTTTAAAACTATTTTGAAGTTGGGTAAATAGGCAAATGGTTAAAAATGCCTTAAAAGTGAACACCTGATGCAACATTTAGCTAGAAAAAAAAATAAAACGACAGTTCATAGGAATATCTCAAGTGGAAATGATTAATTTTATTTCCTTTCTAACTTCTGCTATCTGTACCTAAAATATCGAAAAAGTACAATAGATTCGACGTTTGACATTGATGTTTTGCTTAACACGAGGCCGTACACAGTCATTTGCGACTACGCAGGATTTGGTGATCTGTACTTACTTACTTACTTACTGCCCATTATGCCTCCTGGCATGTAGGGCAGCAACGAAGGTCCTCCACTCTGGTCTGTTCTGGGCTAGCTTCTGGACACCTCCCCATGTCAGGTTTAGGGATTTCATCTCTTCCTCAACTGTGCGACGCCAGGTGGTCTTGGGTCGCCCTCTTCTCCTTCTTCCTTCAGGTGTCCAGTGAAGGGCAACTCTTGGGATGCTTTCTTGTTCTTTTCTCAGGACATGTCCAATCCAGTTCCAGCGCCGCTTTGTTATTATTTCTTCCATACTGTCTAGCTGACATCTTATCAACAGCTCTTCATTTGATATTTTGTTTGGCCAAAAAATCCGGCAAATCTTCCTCAAGCTTTTGGTGTGAAATACCGACAGATGATGAATATCATTGGCTGTTATTCTCCAGCATTCTGCACCATAGAGGAGGGTGGAGAGAACGCAGCTCTGGTACAACTTGAGTTTTGTCTTGATTCTGTACTGTTGTGACTTCCAAATATTATTTAAACCTCTGAAGGCGTTCCTAGCTTTGTTGATTCTGTTTTTGATATCACTGTGTGCGCCTCCGTCTTGTTTTACAGTACTGCCTAGATAAATGAACTCATCTGTTTCTGGTAGGGCATCACCGTTTACATGGATTGGTAGTGGGTCCGAGACATTTAAGACCATCACTTCAGATTTCTTCTGGTTTATTTTCAAGCCGACTTGTTGTGCAAAGTAGCTCAGCCGTGTTGTTTTCTCTTGCATATGTTGGTGAGTGTGTGAGACTAGGGCCAGATCATCAGCAAAGTCAAGGTCTTCTAGTGCTGAGAAGAGAGTCCATCGTATGCCTCTTGTTTTGTCTTCTGTTGTACGGCGCATTACCCAATCAATAACGACGTTGAAGAGCAATGCTGACATCACACATCCTTGTCTGACTCCAGTCTTTACTTGGAATGCCAGGTCGCTATTCCCCACCCTGCATTTGAAGTTGGTGTAGATCACCTTGATGAGTTCCACTATGTGCTGTGGGATTCCATACATCCTCAAGATTTTCCACAGGCCGTCCCGGTGTATACTATCAAAGGCCTTTTCAAAGTCAACAAAGTTGATGTATATCTGTCTCTGCCACTCCGTGCACTGTTCAATGATGTTACGTAGTGCAAATATTTGGTCTATGCACGATCTCCCTTTGCGGAATCCTGCCTGTTCCTTCCGCAGATTTTCATCGACTGCCTCTGTTAAACGTTGCACAATAATTTTTGCCATAATTTTACTAGGTACTGATAGAAGTGTAATTCCGCGCCAGTTATTACAATTTCTCAAATTGCCCTTCTTTGGTATCTTTATGATAATGCCTTCCATCCAGTCATCAGGTATCTCTTTCTTCTGCCAAATAGCAGTGAAAAGTGTTTGAAGTAGTTTGGAGGCCATGTCAGGTTCTGTCTTGAAAAGATCGGCATTCAGATTGTCTTGGCCAGGGGCTTTTCCACTTTTTAGGGTCTTAATGGCTGAGACAATTTCCTCCCTTGTTGGTGGATCTATGCTTATTTCCAAGTCATCTCTTGCAGGTGCTACATCTGGTTCTGTTGTGGGTGAGGGTCTGTTTAGCACTTCCTTGAAGTGCTCAGCCCAACGAGCTTCCTGTTGTGCCTCGGTTGTTAACAGCTGACCATTTTTGTCTTCTATTGGCATCTCAGTTGCTCGTCTGTGTTTTCCACTCACTACTTTGGTGATCTTGTACACTTTCCCCTGTTCTCCTTTTCTAGCTGCTTCTTCTGCCTGGTTTGCTAGATCATCTAGGTATGCTCGCTTGTCAGCTCTGGTTTTTCTCTGCACTGTTTTGTTTGTTTCTTGGTATTGCTTCTTGTATCTTTCCTTCAATCTTTCAGACTTGGTGTCATTTATTTTCTTCTTCAAAGCCCTTCTATTTTCAATTGCTTGCCAAGTGTCTTCACTTATCCACTCCTTCTTCTTGTTGTGTTTATAACCAAGGCAAGATTCACTTGTCTTCACATAGACTGCTTTGGTCTGCTCCCACATGGTGTTGATATCCTCTGATTCTGTCTGGTCCAACATATCTTGTAGTGCTTGGAATCTGTTTTTTAGTTGCAGTACAAATGAACCTTTGACTTTGCTGTCTCGCAACTTTCCAACATCAAACTGTTTTTTGGCTGTCTTCTTGGGACCTTCTTTTCTGAGCTTTACTCTCAGGAGAGCTGTAACCAAATGGTGGTCGCTACCAACGTCAGCTCCACGTTTAACTTTGACATCAAGCAGAGAACGTCTCCAGGTGCCATTTATCATTAGATGGTCGATTTGATTTCGATCCCTTCCATTTGGAGAGTGCCATGTTAACTTGTGGATCTCCCTGTGTTGGAACAAGGTTCCGCCAATGACCAAGTCATGCATGGAGCAAAATTCTGCCAACCTCTCCCCATTCTCGTTCATTCTCCCGCAGCCTTCTCTACCCATTTCCCTGTCATGTTCGGTGTTGTTGTTTCCTACTTTGGCATTTATGTCTCCCATCACTAGTTTCAAGTCATGTTCCGGTGTAGCTTCTAAAACAGATTGAAGTTGTTCATAGAATTCATCCTTCAAGCATTCTTCGCTGTCGTTTGTTGGAGCATAGCACTGGATAATAGATGTGTTGATTTGTTTCCCCCTCAATCGTATCTTCATAAGCCTATTGCTGATAGGTTGCCACTATATTAAACTCTTCTCCACTCCTTTCTTCAAAATGATGGCCACTCCTTCTCTATGTTGCTGGTCATCCCTTCCAGAGTACAGCACCGTTTCTCCTGTGGATGTTGAAAGCCTCCCTGATCCTGTCCATCTGCTCTCACTTACTCCTAATTTATCTAACTTATATCTTCTCATCTCTGATGTTACTTGTGCTAATTTCCCTGTATCATACATTGTCCTAACATTCCAGAAGCCTATTCTAGTTCTAGTTTTGGCATTCAGAACTTCCACCTTCCTGCCATTGGCTTCCTTTCGGCTTTCACCAATGGCATTCATCCTAGCATCTGCCGATAGCCCTGGAAGTCCATTACGCCTAGTAGTGTTGATTCCTTCTGTTGCTGTTTCCGTAACGTGTTCTTTTTTACAAGACAGAGTTGTTAGCCCTGTGCTCAACCCCCAACCTGGAGGACCAGTGGATTGCTCTTTGTCTGGCCTCTACCCTTCGACCTGTCCAGCATGGGGGGCCCTACCAGGAGATAAATCTCCCGCTGGCATAGCTCTAAGGGTCACTGAGACGCACAAGCTTCCCGACCACTACAAGGTTGCAATCCAACGGGAAGATAGATGTGACAAGCTACTGAAATCCTTGCATCTGATTGGCTGAGAGAAAATTTGTCATAAAACTGTGCCAGTTGTCACGGATGACAATTTTTATGAAACGGGCCCCAGAAGAACATGTAAATGCAAAAACAAAAACAAAAAACTGAAGCAAAACAAAACATGCTCTTGTTATTTTGCAGTTTAATACAGGCTTAAACATGAAACTCAAATCCACACTCATGTCCACTTTAGATTTGTGCCGAACAGACAGTAGCCCTATAATGAAATTGGTCATCTACCAATCATCTACAGATAAATAATCTGTAGCACTTAAATTTTACTTAAAGTAGCACTTTAATTCAGTCTGCCTTGCAAAATCAAAACCAGACAAAACCACAGGAGAATTAAGCGGTTATAATCTATACGGAGATTGCACTTTTAACTGCTGATATGAGAATACAAAGAAAATAAAAGGAAAGAAATATGGATGGCAGTGAATTTAAGTCACTTTATGCAGAGTGATTGGATATGCCATAAGCATTCTGAAGTAGTAATTGCAGACATGATTTCGGTTTAGCATATTTTTGGCTGTTTGTTCCAAGATCTCTTTAAAATATGTTTTGGACCGAGCGATCGATAATATCGCAACCACGTATGTGGTTGACTGTTTCATTGATATGATTATCCATGCAAGATAACTGCACCGTGGAATTCCCCCAACAATATTCCATTGAACATGGTATAGGAAAATATTATTTACGTAATATCTTATTGTATGTAGTTATAAGGTGACCATGAAATAATTTTCCGAAACCATGAATGAGACGCGTGACCGTCGGCGTTGAAAATTTGGTTACAGCTCGTTATTCCGAAGGTTCGTTACTCCGAAGGCTCTTCAGTCCGAAGATTCGTTATTCCGAAGGTTCGTTATTCCGAATTTCATTTTCGGATCAACAAATCTTCGGAATAACGAACCTTCGGAATAAGGCCACAAATGTTCGGATTAACGAACCCTTTTTTCATTTTCGGATTAACGAACCACTAGGTATAGGGAATTTGTGTGTTTCGGATTAACGAACCTTCGGAATAAAGAACCTTCGGAATAGCGAACCTTCGGAATAACGAACAGCACCCAAAAATTTGATGCAACGGTTTAAAGTTGTTGAACCCTTTATTACGATCTCTTCTTTCATCGTCTATAATCAATGTATAGTATAATGATGATGTAATAGACCTCTACATGCTATCCGGGCAATGTAAGGAAAAATCTGAGTATAAACGTTAATTTCCTGATACATAGTTTTGGTGTTTTCCTGTTTTTTATACAAAGATTTAAAAAAAAAGAAAAGAATAAAGAACACGAGTTCATGATGTTCATAATATTCTATACAATTATTGGTTACAGTTTGTTATTGCGAAGGTCGTTTAATCCGAAATGAATAAGGTCCGTTAAATCCGAAAACGAAATTACCTTCGTAATTTTTGAGGTTCGTTATGTAGTACGAACCTGGTATTTCAATTTCTGATTAACGAACATTAGGAAAAGCAAGCATCACCCATCGTTTACTCGTCTTCCTTTCCGTCTTTTTCTTTAAGAGGGCGTCATCAGATTTTTCGGAGAAATTGAGGAAAACAGCGCGGGGGCCCTGTGTGCGCCTACTGCAACAAACATCGCCAGCCCACGCCTGCCAGTTGCGCAAGTGTCAACCGGGGATTCCCCGCATTCACAAGGCGGCGAGCTTGAAATCTACAGCCAGTGTGCTGGGTCGGGATTCCCCAGCCTGTCTATCGATGTCGACATCCCTCACGGTTTCTGGAGGAGAATCGTTGCATTTCACTGTTAATTCTACGCTACTGCGCAGTAGTAGCTCGCGTGACACTTTCGTTTCTACGGGTGCATCAACGAAAGTCGACTTGCCCAACCGGGGGATGTTGAAATGGATCCCGCTTTGGCGTAAGTATTTTTCTTTTTTTTTCTTACACTATCAATAAGTTATCTTTCTATCATAAAGGTAAAAAAGAATCGTTCTTCACGTACTATACACGGCTTTAGTGTGTTGTATATTCTAGGTGCGTTTGACAATGTTTGACGTTTACTTTACCATCTCCATCTTTATTGTCAATATTGTTATTTGTCTGCAGACTCTCCGATGGTAATTTCCTCCATATAAGGGACCATTAAAGCAAGAAAATGGAAGAATCGTTGGATTCCACTTCCCTCACCTCTCGATAAATAAGAAAGTGAAATGTCAACACATAGCTAGAGCGGCTTTAAAAAAGAGACAAAATAAAACAGTACAATAAAATCAAATGACAATATTGTTTGTGGACGTCTTTATTGTTTACCCAAAACAGGGATACCGAAGGCAAATTGCGAACAAGTTGATTAGTCGACGATTTTTTTTTATAAACTTCAAGGTCAATGTTTCAGATAACTGAAAATGTAATACCTGCAGTGTCTGTTTCTCTAACAGTTGTTATCATAACTGGATTTCAAAGGTTATATTTATCATGCTATTATTTTATCATTTTTATCTATTTTGATATCACATAAAGAGGACATTATCAATCATTCTGTTCCTTGGTTCCGCGGGACTTGTTTCTATAAATCATCATTTATGCCACCCTATTGCAAACGAACTGAACGCGACATTGACGAGTACAATACATATTACCCGACAAAGGGGGATGGACAGAGAAAAAAAAAAACATAAATAAAATGTGAACAATTCAAGCTTTCACTCAGAGTCTGTCTTTCGCCATATTCGTTCGTTCGTTCGTATTTATCATAATTATACGAATGAATATTGTATTCGTTCTCTATGTCTCACTCCTTTTCCCCTCTCTATTCCCCCATCTGTCACTGAAGAATAATTGAAGACAGCGCCCTCACAGCACTGGCGAAGGAGATCGACCAGTCGTCGTACAATGCGCTGGGGTTGCAGCTACGTTTCGAAAAAGCCGAATTGCAATCTCTCCTGACAGAGCACAACAATGACGTGAACGCATCGACGGGGGCGCTGTTATCAGCGTGGAAGGCGAAACATCAAGGAGACGCGCCAACACAAGCCGAGCATCTGTCGTCTGCGCTGAAAGAAGTTGGGCTATCGTCACTAGAAGAAAAAGTGAAAGGTTCGTTCTCTCTTTCGTGAACATAGCAGTACAGGATTCGAAATTATAGCAGCTTCTGCAAGTTTCAATGCAATATTCTGCATGCTCTGTCGAACAAGATGACATAAAAGGACAATACATTATAGACATGCAATATGATATTATCAAGACTATCGCTTCACGAACGATTTAATGTCTATAGTCTTCGGCCTAAATTTTGTATTTTGTGTTGATCCCCTGCTCCATCATGCTCTGCAAAATATACGACAGTCATTATCAACATGTCCATCAAAGACAAACTCAAAAAATATGAACTGTGAAAGCGTGATTGATTCGAGACAATCGAAACAAGATCTGCGTGCGAACTGCCTCAACGACGTCACTATTGTTCCCATCTACTATATACATATGTACTTGCTTTGTGGAGGCTAATAAAGTATTTTCTTTTTTTAGATTCCGAGATACATCCGAGAATGCAGAAATATCCATGGGACACACCTTATGAGAAAAAAAAAATCCCCTAAAATCGCATTTGACAAAAAAAAAAAAAACAGATGAAAAGAACAAATTGTAAAAAAAGAGAGTAAAAATGTGAAAAGAAGAATAAAGCTTATAATGATAAAGAATACAGCACTGCGATAGAGTGTACAATGCAAACAACATTATTGTACGACTTTACAGCAGTATTCTTATTGATAATCACATTGATAATGATAGTATTGATTGGTATGGCAACAATAGTAACAGTAAGTGATGATTATGGCTCTTCTTCTTGCTTGTGAGGCAGCTGCGGCTAAATAATGTCCCTCAATTGTTGTAGCCAAGTTACAGTCTCTGGAGTAGGGTGCGTTAGGTCCATGTTGTCAGGAGAGCGGAGATCAGGGCACTCACTCATGATGTGTTGAGCAGTCTGTTCTGGTGCACCACACTGGCAAGCTGCTGACGGGCGTAGCCCCCAACGATGCATGGCTGCATTGAAACGCCCAACTCCCGTTCGAATCCGATTTAGAAACACCCACTCACTCCTTGGGAGGTTTGCTCCAGGGGGGACAGATGTATTGGGCGTGACAACGAGTTCGGCAGGTCGTTGGGTGTCTTCCCAGCTTGTTCTCCATGTCTGGCAGATGTTGAAGTCTGATCCTCTCAGCGTTGCTGCATGGCGGGAGAAAGGGCGGCGAGACTTCAGTCGCTGATGCCGCTGACCCAGAGTTACAGAGCCCTCAACTACGTCGTGGAAAAGGTCGTCCGGGTTGCTGGAGGCCTTGGTGACCAGCCTATGTGTGTGATGTTCTCGGCGCATGGGGGCGGGGGCGATGCCTGAGAGAACAGGTAAGAATTCTGTTGGTATAGGCCGGAGACATCCTGTAATTAATCTCATGGTGTCATTCAGAACTGAGTCAAGTTTCTTGGTATGAGAGCTCCTACACCAAGCAGGGGAGGCGTATTCCGCGGCACTGTATACCAGTGCTAGCGCACTAGTACGGAGAGTGGTTGCGCTGGCACCCCATTTTCAGTCTGCAAGTCGGCGAAGGAGGTTGTTCCTTGAAGACACTTTTGCACTTATGGCCGTGAGTTGTTCCTTGTAGGTCAGCTGCCTATCCAACTTCACTCAAAGGTAGGTTGGTGTGGCGTTGTATGGAAGAGGTGTTCCATCAAGAATGACACTACTGAGCTGCCGATTAGCCTCCTTGGTGTTCAGGTGGAAGGCTGTTACCGTTGTCTTGGACATGCTAATCTTGAGTCTCCAGAACCTGAAATACTTCGCGATTTGCGACATATCTGCCGTGAGGGTATTCTCTACATTTGACCAGGCTCTGTCAGAGTGAAGAAGGGCAAGGTCATCTGCATAGCCATACTGTCGTGAGGTTGTGAAGGGGATGTCATTGATGTATATGTTGAAGAGCAAGGGGGATAGTGCAGAGCCTTGAGGAACTCCATTCCGCAGTTGGCGTGGTCTGCTGGACTGTCCGTCACTAGTCTTCAGAACGAACCTCCTATTGGCTAGAATGTTGCAGAGGAACCTCACCATGTGGCGATCAGGGATTGTCTTTAATAATTTTAGAGTCAGACCCTGGTGCCACACAGTGTCATAGGCTGCAGTGAGGTCGACAAAGATGGCGCCGGCTTTGTGATTCTTCTCAAAGCTGTCTTCGATGTCATTGGTCAGCTTGACAATTTAGTGGACTGTACTCCGACCATGGCGGAAGCCCGCTTGTTCATCTGGTAATTGTGGGTCAACCACAGGTGCTACCCTCGCCAGAAGGAGACGTTCCAGAAGCTTGTAAGGGACACAGAGAAGGGAGATTGTTCTGTAGCTCTTGGGGTCATCAACTGATTGTTTGGTTTTGGGAGAGCAATTACAGTGGCTTTTCTCCATATCTTAGGGATGACTTGGTTGGTGAAACAGCACGAATAAAAATCTGTCAACCACTTCTGACATTTGACCCCGCAATGAATAAGGAATTCCGGTGGGATGTTGTCCGGACCTTGGGCCTTTCCACTCCTAAGTAGAGCTAAAGCATTAACTAACTCCTCCTGAGAGAAGGGGGCCGACAACCATCCATCCACTCCCGGGGCCTGCCATAGGTTGGTAGTCTCTTGTTTCACAGATCGAGTGTGGGCCTTGTCGCAGTCCTTGAATCGCCCATTGCTAACAAGTTGTTCCGCGATGGGGTTGGCTGACACGGGACATGTTCTAGGTTTGGTACTGTTTCCAGTGAGGCGTTTGAGAGTCTTCCAAGTAACTCTACTAGAGTGAGTGAAGTCTATCCCTTGCACGGTTTCTTCCCAGCGTTTACGACGCTTCCTGTCTAGACAATCAGTCAGTTCTGAGGCTTTGGTGGATTATGGTGATGATGATGATGATGATGAAAACAACCATAATCATTATCATAGTCATAATCAAAAACATAATAACAATGACCAAATCTTTCCGACCAAAGTCTGCTCTTTAATGTTTTCTCTACTTTACCAGTGGTGCCATAATAATGGGACAAGGGGGTCTTTACCGGAAGAGGGAATTCGAACCCTGTATCTCTTTTTTACGAGATCCCCTTACTTGCCCGTCAATCCTTCATTATATCCAACTGACGATCCTCTATGTGAAATTATAATGATGAGAAATGATACAAGAGAGTGTTCAATAATCATAATTACAATGATTTGATTTGATTTGATTTGATTTATTGTCCAATAAGGAAATTCAGTTTTCACACATGGTTTGACAATGAGGATGGTCCCCACATGAATATTACAGGTATTCATCTACATACACATTTCAATGATACATAAACAGAGAAAATAACATTGAATAAAATGACATAGATAAGAATAATACAAAATTAAAGCAATTATTGATTACATTCACTGTATATTTCCTAAATATGATAACTAAACATAACCCTATATCTACTCTCTAAAAAAGAAGAGTGAAAATCTTTACTCGTGAAAGAGTGAATAGAAAAGAGTGATTTTCGAGTGAAATTGGAGTGAATTTGGAATGAAAATGTTCATTTTCACTAATTTTTGGAATGACCTCAGGGATCACTCCAAGATTTTCGAGTGATCCCTGACGTCACTCCAAAATGAGTGAAAAAAGATATTTTCACTCAAAATTAACTCCATTTTCACTCAAAACTCACTCTTTCCTGTTATTCAATGCTTCAGGAGTGAGCATTTTCACTCTACTTTTTTAGAGAATATATATATATATATATGTATACATGTATATATATATATATATACATTGTATATATATATATGAGGATGATAATAATGATGAATATTGATGATAAAATAGTAATCACAACTACAACAACAGAAACAATAACAATATAGTGGAATTGACGAGGATATTATAACTGCCCATAATATGCTCACATGATCGAGGTTCAACGAACTCCCCTGCGAGGGACGTTAAGTGTAATTTCCTGTGTTTAGAAGGAGGCGAATCGCCCCTTGCCGTCGGATTATTGGTTGGAAGGGTAACCGCTGTGAGAAAGTATAATCCCTTAATCTGTCGCGGAAATGCGAGTTGGAGAAGGGGACGGCGCGTCAGCATGCAATGCGACTTCTTCAATTCTTAGGTCATATTGTATCGCTGAAGATTCGGCAAAAAAAAAACACAAAAAAACACATAGCGACGCGTTTTGACAAAACATCTCATATTTATAAGCATTATTTCATGATACATCTTAATAAGACTTTTCATATAGTTGTGAGTATCTTTTATGCCTGTGAACTATAGTCATTTTTCTACAGTTGTGAGTATTCTTTATAACCAAATTTTATTGCATTGTAATACAAAAGCGGGTCATTTCTTCTCTCTCTTTACCTTGACCTGGATCATAATTATGTCAGTTCTTCATTGTTCGAAAAGGATTATGAAAACAGTAAGACATTGTCCCTTTTATCACTGTTCCTAGCCTCAGATTTTGGCAAAATGACGAAGGAATGCTGTTACATAATTTTCAGGACGTTTTGTATATGCTGATTATGTTCTATTCCACCTTTGCAGAACCTGTGGAAACGAATCCGTTAAGCATTTGCCCTTTTGTTTGGCTCGTAAAGAAACGACATCGAAAAACAAACAAACAAACACGGAAATTGGAAAAAAGGAAGATAAATCACAAGAAAATCTACGACTTCCCAAAATTCACTTCGAGATTCTTTCCGTCCAAGAGGAGGGGGGTTGCCAAATGACGCAACGGCGAGCACTTTCTCACACAACCCCTACGCTCTATACCACCCCCTTACACACTTAAAACAAAAATAAACGTGAAATAAAATGTGAAAAGCTTGACAAGTTAACGCGGACGCAACTTATCAAATTGCCTCTAAAAGACATTTTAGCACAACATTGACAGCCGTTGTGTTTGGCGAGTGATGTTCACATGTGTGCCATTCGTAACCGCATTGAACAAAGTTTACGAACGCGCGATTAAATTTGACAGGGGGAATGTGATTAGGAAGTAGCATTAATGAGGGACTTGGCAGTATAAGTTCGTGTGTTTCTCGCAACCCATTGGGGTTACCAAATCACGCATGTGTGTGTGTATGCGTGTGTGCGTGCGCGCGTGCAAACCGACCAGTTGTACCACTGTATAGAGTCGCAACGCCGCGCCGTCGTGTATTAACACTAACAGGTTATCTGGCTAACCTTTATGTATTTTTACCTTTACAGATGGGACTTTGTCGTTTTTGTTTCTGTCATATTTGTTAGTCTCTGAACCTTACATTGAAAGGAGAAGAAGAAGTTTGCAGGTTTCCCCCTTTCAAAACTTTTAAGAATGTCCTCCGATTCTGCAGCGGCAGCGAGCGAACCCACCGAACGCTGCCGGGTCTTGCTCTGGAGCGTGCCAAGGGCCGGGTCGACAGCTCTCGCCAAGTGTTTGACCGCCATCCCGGAGTCGGAGGTGTGGTACGAGCCGTACTTTTACAGCTACACGGCCAGGGCCGAGTACAAGGCCAACCTCAACGAGGAGCTCCCCCTGGACTACGCCGGCCACGAGAAGGCCTTTCAAAAGGTGGTTGATCTCCTCGAAATCTTGGAGGAAAAGAAGCTGGAACCGGAGCGTCTTCCGTAAGTTATATTGCAATACATGTACTATTATTCTCTGCTGCCAAGATGATGATGTCACTATGAATGGTTCGTGCTAAAAAAAACATACACAAATAAACAACCAAACAGACGAATCGAATCGAAACGTTATTTTTGCAACATTTATAGGCCCTATTGTCAATTACGCTATAATTACCCCTCTTCGCTTCCGCCACCCCCTCTTCCTCTCTCTCTTAAAGGGATGGTATAGATTGGTGAAGAAGAGAATGAGCGTTTAACTTTTTACGAGATATTAATAAACCATTTATGGAATGTTACAGAGCATAATATTCTCAGAGGGATTCAAAATTTATTTGTTGCTAGTTGGTTTTGAAATGGGTGAGATACCTAAAAAGAATGAAAAAGAAATAAAACAAAGTGATCCTGCAATAAAAGGTGGGTCTTACCTTTTATTAGGATCGCATTGTTTTGGATATCTCAGCCATTTCAAAGCCAGTTTTCATCAACTAAACTTTGAATTCCTCTTAGAACTATATGCTCTTTCATATTTCATCAAAAGTTTGCTATTATCTTAAAAAAAAAACATTGTCAAAAAACATTGGAAACCTCAAATCCCATCTCAACCGAAACTGTACTGCCCCTTTAAAGGGATCGCATGGTCTTGGTTGAGACCTAACGTCAGGTTTCTAACATTTTTAGGTAAGGTAATGAGAAGCCTCTTATGAAATATGAACGAGCATGTAATTCCAAGAGGAATTCAATATTTACTTAATGAAAAGTGGTTTTTAAATGGCCGAGATACGTAAACTAGAGCAATCCTAATAAAACGCGAGACCACTTTTATAATGATCGCTTTATTTTACTTCGTTTTTGGATGTCTCAGCCATTCCAAAACCGATTTTTCGTCGAATAAAATTGAATACATATTGGAATGGTGTGCTCTGTACTATTTCATAAGTGGTTCCTTGGTATCTCAGAATTAAGTTAAAAGTCTAATGCTCGCCTTCACCAATACTGTACCATCTCTTTAAGGCCCTATTGTCAATTAGGCCATGATGACCACTCTTCTCTTCCGCCTCTGCCCCACCCTCTCTCCCTTTCTTAAAAAACACTTATATAATATCATATAAAAATTATCATAACTATGTATCATAATAATCTTCCTCTTCTCTAAATCTTCATAATACAGTATGCAGCCCATCACGAAGATGATGATGTATGGGTAAATTATGTATCTTTCTATATTGAAGGGTTTTATTGCAAAATGGGCTAAGCGCCATCTTTAAAACTTTCAAAGAAAGTCCATCAGATAGAGCGAAATTAAACCTTTCCTGTAATACCTCACCTGTGACATTACAAGGAATATTGTAGAAGTTATGATTAAAATTATTTTTTCTTATTTTTTTTTTATTAGCAGTTTTAATAACAAATATCTCAACTTAACAAGAATGGAGTTAGCTCATTTTGCGATAAAACTCTTCATGTAATCATACAGGGTCTAGCTTGAATCTCGAAGGTAATCAACATCGGTAGGCATGCATATAGGCATTATTTTGACACAGTGAATGTACCAGTTTTAAATAATGTAATCTCCATTGACAATGTGATTGATGTCCTTGGTAGTGCTATACACCACAGGCAGTCGACTGCCTGTTAGTTTTCCGGGTGAACTTTTCAGAATGACGACCTTTTGATCTGTTTCCATTGTTACGACATAATACATTCCCAAACTGTGTGATATAGCTGTGAAGTGGAACGGGCGACGCTGCCGTCTGCAGATATTTCCACTTCGGTGTTTAGGCACAAGGTTTTAATCAGTAGTCAATGTCAAAGTTCTTAGTATTACTTGTACTCACGATTAACGTCCCTGAGATTAGATCTGCGTTTTTACAATCATATCGATCCGCTGTTTTTGGTTCTCGCGTATAGGCATTCACAGAAAGGGGTTTACCCTGCATCAGTGCATGCACACCAGCATAATTATCACAAGGGGTTTTAAGAAAGGGGATGTGGATGGCTAGGCTAACTCTTTTCCTATTAAACATGGAGCAACCTTACCAGCGCTTGTCTTTTTCTTCGCTATCCTGGATTACCTACTCATTATGGGAAAGTGACCTTTGATTAGACTCACACACACACACACACACACACACACACATTTTTTGTTTTATGATATTCTCTACTTGAATTTCATCCGATATCAGGTTCATGTTAACATTATTGTGAACAAATATAAGCAGCTGTATTCTCGTGCTGCTGAACCGTTTTTTTCAACATACAGTACACATAGTACACACATACAGTACCTGCAAGCACACACACAAACACACACACACGCTGAACACACACATGATAAATATGCTGGACACACACATGTTGGACACACACATGCTGGACACACACACGCACACACACAGAATGACTGTCACAATACACACATATAGGACCTAACTGATGTTGTACATCAGCATCTTATATTCATTGGCGTCATTAAGGATATTCTTCTCGACAGTCATTACTTCGCAAGAAGCTTATCACTTGGATTACCCTGAATATTACGGGATTAGGTTCCGCGTTCCTTTGTTTAGTTCCGTCGCTATTGACAACGGGGAAGAGAGGTATTAAAAGTGGAAATGTCTTCCTCAGAATTGGAGGATTACGAAGGGTGATTAAACGCAGACGATGCGTCCTCTACTTCAAGAGCTGTCTGTTATACTCATCGTTTGTAATGCCGCGCGCTTCCTTTTGCTATACAATATACGCATGCCGGGATTATTCTGTATAAAGAGATGCTCAAGCTAGTGAAAGAAGAGGGTTCTCCCCCATGTGACTGTATGTCACACAAAGAAACTGAATACGATATAACTTGCTTATACAAATTTCTTACGGGAATCGGTGTGCCTTATCTTCACTATACATAGGGAATATACATGTACCAATATTTAGGATGCTTAGGTTTAAGACGACACCTTTCTCATCACTTCGAAGTTTTGTTATATGTATTGGAGTTAATGACAACGTCAGCAACTATATAGCAAAGTGATGGAAAACGCGAAGTAGGGGGAAAAATAAAACACAGAAACCTGACGAAGATTATTGACATATCCATTACAGCCACAACGGAAAGAAGGATTAAAAACTCTTTATAGTTTCATGCCAGCAAAATGGGACAAGTGTGTTTCAAGTTTCATAGACTTTTTATATTTTGGAATTGCATTTCAACTGTACGATACTTCGATACTTCGAAGCATTAAAGAGATGGTAGAATTGTGGAATTGTGGTTGAGACGAGAGATTTAGATTTTATCTTTTTGCGAGATAATCAGAAACCACTCATGAAAATAATATAGAAATATAAGAATATCAAAGAGCATACAAATTTAAGAGGAATTCAAAGTTTATTTGATGAAAATCGGTGTATAAATGGCTATGATATCCTAAAAACAAAGTAAAACAAAGTGATCCTAATGTAATAAAAGACGGGTCCCACCTTTTATTAGTTCCTCTTTGTTTTTTGATACTGTATCTCAGTCATTTCAAAACAAATTATCATCAAATAAACTTTGAATTCCTGTTAAAATTGTATGCTCTTTAATATTTCATAAGTGAATGTCTAATCTATCTCGGGGAAAAAAAATGATCTGAATCTGAATCTCTCATCTCAACCAAAACTATACCACCCCATTAACCTTGTTATTTAATTAAGGCGCGCTTGTCTATAACGTTTCAGTCACGAGTGCGGAGAAAGTCTTTTGAGATAGAGTCCGCAACCTGATACAACATATAATGCCACGATCCATGATTAATTACAAGACTCGTTTTGTCAGCCAGATTGAATAAGATTGATCGCGGTTGGAGGCACGCCGAAACTATTTAAGCGGTTGATAAGCCGATCGGACACACCATGACAGTGTGCAAGTGGTTCCACCTATACCAGCGCTAATTGATTCACGATCGGCCAGAAGTTTGCCCAATTTGTCACTCGTATATTACAATGGCCGTGACATCGCTTTCAATCTCAGAGCTATTATATGATTTATCTGATTATGTTGGATGTGCTGCTGTTGCTGCCTCCTTATACCTGGGCGAAGATTTCCTCTACGTAATGCTAATCACACTTCATTAAAAAAAAAAAAAAAATCATTTGCATTCGCAGGAAGAGAAGGTAGAAAACCAAAATGATATCTCGCAGGGAGACGAAAGTTTGAAAAGTAAAGGATTAATGGAAAGGCTTTGCTAACTCCAATTTCGAAATTTTGTCTTTTTTTTTAAAGAAATATATTGGCATACTTCAACTTTCATGAGAGAATGACGCCACTCTCTCACAAGATCACAAATTCGCTGGCTAACAAATCCTCACTACGATTACTGTAAGATAGCGTCTACCGGTAACTGTACTGTAGAGTTTCAGTCATTGATTTTCTATTAGGGGGTGGGGGAGATGCAACATGTCATATGTTGCATAATTACCGATGACGAATTTAGTTATGCCTCAGCACAACAGCACCTACAATACGGTACCTTCCTTTGTGACTGTGGCCAGTACATGTATTTCTATTTCGCAAGAGCATTTTCCGTTAAAGGGATGGTATAGTTTTGATTGAGACCTAATTTCAGGTTTCTAACATTTTTTTTTAGATCATGAGAAACCTCGTATGAAAGAGCATGTAATTCCATGAGGAATTCAACGTTTATTTGACGAAAATCGGTTTTTGAAATGGCTGAGATATCCAAAACAGAGCGATTCTGATAAAGTGTGGGACCCACCTTTTATCACGATCGCTTTGTTTCACTTTGTTTTTGGATGTTTCAGTCATTCCAAACCCGATTTTCATCAAATAAACTTTGAATTCCTCTTCAAATGGTATATGCTCTGTACTATTTCATAAGTGTTTTCTTGGTATCTCGCCAAAAGTTAAAAGCCCAATTCTCATCTCCACCAATACTGTACTATCCCTTTAACCTTTGTTGTGCCAGGGACATTGGAACGATGTGGGGTTTCTCAAAGCACACAAAGCCCACAGAGGGTGAAATTGGTAATCATGTGTCGTTCTCAATACCAATTTGTATGCAACGTATGTCGCTTTTTCTAAACTAACTCCATTCATGTAAGTCAATACTTAAACATGGAATTGAACATACACATGAATACTGTAGTATAGAGTACAGGAAATGAGTAGATGTCTTAACCTTTATCAGGAGACCATCTATCAACGAATAAGTTCTATTTAATTCATTTTGCATTCTGTACAGAATTATTTAGCGGAACCAAGCAAAGTTTTTCCTATTTGGCCATTTCCGAAATAGAAAAAAACAAAACGGTATTCAAGTTTTGTGCATACTTTAAATAATAACAAAGGCCATTCGCGACAGATCAAAAAGCTTGTCTGAAGCTTGCTCGACGGAGTATAAAATAATGCGTATAACGTGCATTGCGTATGAGCAGGTGGACAGAACATTTTGTTACTAGTGTCTTGTAGTGCCATGTATATATGTTTATATTTATCAATTTGAATAGGCCTACTTGTTTGTGCCAGGCTCTTGTGCAAAGGTCTCTCTTCTCCTACGGCTGTTATATGCCTTTTTTCATTTTCCATTTTGTTGTGTTTTGACATTGTAGATACGCTGTTGTAAAGCGCCAGCTGGAGTCGACAACGAGTAAGCATGTCATCGTGAAGGACATAGGCTTAGCAGTCGCCGAAGGCCTTTTTGACTACCTTCCCGATGGCTTTAAACACACCTTTCTGATACGACATCCTGTGCGCTACATATCTTCGTATCGACGGGCTGCGTACAAACAATACTGTGAAATGTCCTTTCTCGACGACACAACCGCCGACGAAAAGAAGTACGACGTCGAGCGCGACGACAGGTTCTTCACATCCGGGGCCTGGATGAAGGAACTCTACGATCTCTGGAACTACGTGAAAGAAAATGTCGACAGCGATCCCGTTATCATTGACACAGACGACCTTCTGACCAAGCCAGCGGAGACGCTACGCGCTTACTGTAAGGCCGTGGGGCTCCCGTACAGCGAGTCACTGCTGGAATGGAGCGCCTCCACCGATTCGCTGAAGACATGGAAGGCGGCCGGAGATAGCCTTGTGACGGGTCTTGTGAAGGCCCACCGGGCCGCCATGAAGAGCAGCGAATTCCTGCCGCCGAGCAAGTTCCCGGATCAAAGTCAGCTGACCCCTGACGTCATCAGGTGTACAGAGGGGGTCATGAAATATTATAACGAGATGCATGAACATAGGTTGAAAGTTTAAAGGAAACATCAAGAACTTACTAACAGACTTGAACTTGTCAGAATGATCAATTCAGCATGCAGTTGTGAGTTGTGCCTATTTCTGACCAGAGAATCACGAGGTAAAGAAGACAAAGTATAACAGTCACGTAGTCGCAGAATGAATGTCATACGATTATGTTCTAATCTCAATCACTTCTTAGCATTAACGGTGAAGCATTTGTTACATCTCACTGCTAATCACTACGTTGCCGTATTCTTTACTGTCATTGTTAATCAGAGTTATATAGGCCTGCCATATCTCTGTGTTCTTCATTTTGAGAGTTTCATAATTACAATATTTCACAATCATGCCCTTACCACTGCATAAGTGATCAAACGGTCGTGGTGCTCTCGGGTTTGTTTTTTTTTAACGGAAAATGTTAACACTATTCTCTTTATTTAAGTCTTTTAGATTTTTGGAGTCGCCATGGTTAGAGATATGGCCCATTCGTCATCGTTCGTTGTTTTTTAGTTGACCCAATAACAAAATTGTATGGGAAACTCTTGCGAATAAGAGTTTTAAATCAATCTCGACATCAAGATGTGTGCCCTGATCCGTCACCAACCGCCGAATTAAAATGAAAATCGTCGCTCATACGTGAAGGATACAAA
Source organism: Diadema antillarum (assembly GCF_040938485.1). Taxonomy (NCBI): domain Eukaryota; kingdom Metazoa; phylum Echinodermata; class Echinoidea; order Diadematoida; family Diadematidae; genus Diadema; species Diadema antillarum. The sequence goes on from NW_027271902.1 coordinate 275,884, forward strand.
TAAAGCGTGGATAGGTTTTAATTTGCCAATGTGCCCTGCACTTAACGAGCACTTCTTGACAATTTTTTCCCGTTATGGCTGAATTTGATATTGTCGGATATGTAATCATCCTGCGAGTTGAAAATGTGACTCCATATTTTTAGCATGCGTATTGATTTTTAGGATGGCTTGATTTGGTGCATTTCTCCCATAATTGATAGGGAAATCAATTTTCATTGTTTGTAATATGAATTTGGGTTTCAATGATTTGACATGACAACTCAGAACGTAGATACAAGTACTCCGAATATTAATTCATGAAAGTATATCAAAGCTCCACCGTAAGAGCAGTAATCTGAAACGACTGGAAGGCCTCCTTACAGTATGTTAAAATTATAACAAGTGAATAGAATGCCTCTGTCATTATTTACTCAATCTGTTTACTTGACTAAGTCAAAATAAGTTTTCGATGCTAATACATCATAGATTACGCATTATTAGGCATGACATGGTGTATCTATTTGACATTTTGATTCAAGTTTGTTTTGGGAAGACTGATTTTAATGTTACTTTCAAGCATGGACTGTTAGAGGAACTTTAGCCTTGCAATATATTATTCTATTCTGCGTGTTTTGGTTCAATCTGTTTAGGCCTTTGGGCGTTAATGATAATTTTGGGTTGTTTTTTACTTATTTGTTTTTTATTTTTTTGCGAGACGCGCATCACTCAGTATCTTGTTTGGTTTTTGTTAACTATTGATTGATGTATGATATTACACAGGTAACATACCTCGTGCGTCGATGAAAACCTCTTCATTATGGTCAGAATGAATGTTTAATAGAGAAGGGATCTAGAAATGGGTATATAATTATAAGCTTTATACGTGTACGTCTCGTGTGGTTTCGGGAAACCATAATGCCAAACAAGTATTCAAGTGCCCTAGTCTTTTTATAAACAATTTGACACTCGAACATTATATCATGAGACACACATTTAAATGTAAAGCTTTTCACAAATTCTCTTTCTCTTATTATATATATATATATATATATATATATATATATATATATATATAATTTGGGGCATAGGGGGAATATCCAAGTGAAAATCAGGTATCTTAAGGGGAATCCGTCCTTTGGGCAAAATATTCGATTCCCCTTAGCGTTTTCAATGCTTGTTTACGAGTGTAATACATATATATATTATATAAACATATAGTGGAGCAAGACTGGTAGTAAAATGTTCTTTGTACTGGGTAACTCATAGGTGGTAAAATTATGTAGGGCTATATGCGATAGAACTCGATGGACTGACGGGACTTTGTTGTATTCTGTTATTGTTCTCGCAACCTATATATTTTTAGATTTATACATTAACTTAGTCTCTTATAAACACTTTTGGACTGTACGTCTCATTGCTCTTGTGACATTATGCTTAAAGAGGAACTCCAATCCAGTTGCAAGTTATTCTGATTAGAAAGTAATAGTAAAAAATTGATAAAAATAGGACAAAAATTAGGGTAGTTTGACGATTTTGTGAGGTTTCGCTAATTTCTGATGAACCGTTCTCGTACAGCTGATATGAATATTCAAGTGAGTGAGCTGATAATGTCATTACCCCACAATTTTCCAAAATCAACGTTTATGTTGTTAAAGTGTAAAAGAAAAAATGACGTCATTCTTAGTTGAATAACTTCAGAATATTGATCACTTAGATATACAAGTACCAGGATTTGAGACTGGGCGTAATTGCGTATGAATGAAAATTCGGAAATTCACAATTTTATGTAAAAACTACTATATAGGCAAGTTTTGAGGGTACGACATCATCACTCTACTATTTGCATATTCATAATAGACTGTTCCGGAACTGTTTCCTGAAAAATTGATTAGCGAAGCTTCAAAATATCATAATTTCCTTATTTTGCATCCGATTTTGAAAAGAAAAAAAATAATTTCCGGTGTTGTGCTAAGATAAGTTTACTCCTTTTCAGACAACTTTCAAATGCAGGCTGGAATTTTCTTTACTGAATTTTAGTAATACTTCGGATATCGTAAACAGAGACGGTAATTATTCTGTTAAAGCTGCCAGTGATCCGTGTGTATTTTGATTTTTACTGTGTGCACTATAATACACGACTTTGTATTGACTGATTATGTGTATAGAAATTCTTTGGTTTGTTTGTTTGTTTTTTTGTCCTGATTGTCATCTTATCAATGACGTCATACAACCTATACGCATGTGCACACGTACCTATACAGATACACGCAGACAAAGACATTTATACACCGATGACTCTTAAAACCTCTTCGCTTGGTGACAGAACTTTTTTGTTGTTGTTTTACTGACTACGTTTTCGTTTGTAAAACCAGAGTAAAATAATCTTTCAATCAAAATTTCTTGAGTAAAAAAAAAAAATACATCTTGAATTTGAAAAGCAACAAGAATCGCCCAAATTTGTTATCATGCACGTTATCAATCTTTAATTTTGTTTTATCTGCTAATTCTTTTCCTCCTCCAAAGTTTCCCTCTCGCGCTCACCTTTGTCAGGGTCTCGTTGCAGTCGTTTCCTTTGAAATTACGATGCGTGTATTTACAGAATTAAAAAAAAAAAAATCCAGAAAAGATGTATTGAAAGCACACGCTTAGTTGGAATACGGTCGACATGAAACACCCGAGTCCAATGTCCAGATAACCTTGGAAGCAATACCATTCCGGTATCTCAGAGATGACATATGAAATCAAGCCAATGTCAAATCGGGCTTCACTCTCACATCTTGCATTCTTCCACTTCCTCCTGAGAAGCCGGTGAGCCTCATTGTTCCAAAGACCCCATGTGATTATTATTTTCATACGACATCATATATATATATATATATATATATATATATTGTAACGAAATTCGATTTAACCGTTCGATTATAATTTGTCATAATCGATTGTGCCTGTAGTCTAGAAATGGGCACACTATCGAAACGTTGGACAAACGTTTCAAGGTGGTAATGCATCATTATGAGTTTAAACATGTATTATCTAATATATGGTTACTTGTTTGTCATGGACAAGTTTGGATTATTTTAATACCAACTCCGGTTTAGACCGATGATACATGCCGAATAATAGTAACCATGTACAAGAGATACTGTTAAAACGTATAATCATTGTACGAATTTTGTAACCACACCAACATTGTAAATAATTTAAATGACTACTATGGGTTTTCCTCGCGTCGCTTACGGCCGTGCGGGATTGCCTCCTCATTCCGCGATAGGAGGAGAGGCATATAAAGTGGCCGTTGTGTGACATAGTCCGCAACAAGCAGCCCGTGTATGACATATTTCCGATGTGTTGTTAGTGTTCACTTCTATGTGTAATAAACTGTACATGTGTTCCTAAATTCTTGACTGCTCTGTGTCTTCTTGAGAGTTCTATTACCAAGCAGCGATGTGCAGAGTGGTGGTAGATGTTCTTGAGTTGGAGCACCGTTCCTGAGAAGACCAACTAGCAAGCCGTTGGATTTCGGGTATATTGGTAATGTGACTTGTCGCATAGTCCGTGCCCAATCCAAGTTCCAGTCGTCGTCATTGGATTTCGGGTATAATGGTAATGTGACTTGTCGCATAGTCCGTGCCCAATCCAAGTTCCCGTCGTCGCCTGAGGAAGTTGGTAACGGTGCGATACAGCACTTTACCCCGTGCCATCAACGATACCTGTGCCACCATACGGTTGTGAAAGGTGTTCCACGTTAGCGTGACTGAGTTGGTAGCAAAAGTCGGTAGCAGAGTTGGTAACAAAACTTGGTAGCAGAACTTGGTAGCAAGAGTTGGTAGTAAAAGTTGGTAACAAAATAAGTGTACCAATTTAACATCCTCTACAAGTGACGCTTGGGAGTGACATACATAAGTGATGCTGAACTTGGTATGTGTGCCGCTTGTGTTGGTGAGCTGCTTCTGACACAACATAATACATGGTAGCGTACAGACTAGTAGTTTTAATAATTTAGAGGGATCGTTGTAAACTGCAACAAAACGAACCCCGCCTACTCGGCCATCCTGACACGGCTCGCGGAGACATTTGTACAAACAGTCAAATACACTCTTTTAATTCACGACGAGAAGGCGAGTTCGTCACAATATATATATATATATATATATATATATATGTGTGTGTGTGTGTGTGTGTGTGTGTGTGTGTGTTTGCGCGTGTGAGTGTGGTGTGCGTGTTAAGTAATTTGTAGTTCAAGTTTGGGTACAATATCAACAATTTGAACAGAACTCAAGAAATGCATCATGCTGTCAACACCAACATTTTTATATTTGAAGAACACAAAATAAACTGTTGGCATTGACAGCAGGATAATTTCTTGAGCTCTGTTTTCTTTCAGCTCTATTATATATATATATATATATATATATATATATATATATATATACATATATACATATATTTATATCCGTTGAGTATATATCCGTCGGGAATATATAGTTTGTTGAGGATTGAAAAGTGCTCAATGCTGTAAAGCAGAGCATATTAGGCGTGTTTTGGTGCCTTGTCTGCTACCAACGGTTTCACGCTGTCTCGATCTTCAGGCAGACTAACAAAGTGGTGTTTCTGTGCTTATGTGGCGCGGTGGATCGGTTTGACACATGGATTATTTTTTCTGCTCCGGTGTCTGCATTTCGATATAAGATATATATATATATATATATATATATATATATATATATATATAAATATATAATATATTAATATAAATATATGTATATATATAAATATATATATATATATATATATATATATATATATATATATATATACTATGTACATTTTGATAATAACTAAATGTACGGCTGACAAGAGAAAATACGCCCGATTTCAGAATTTTAAGATTTAAATGACATGTCCGTCTATGTGTAATATGACCTCGATGAATAGATTGAAAAAAAAAATGAAGTTTCAATCATTGAGATCTGATGCAGTATCACCATGTGGAATATTGAAACTAAGCATGTCTTCACGGAATACTCTCTGTACTTAGTAGTTTCTTTATGTTTGTTTGTTTGTTTGTTTGTTTTATTTTATTTAATCACGGGATAAAACGCCCTCGATCAACCAGATGAGGCTGTTTTTCAGAGAGGCCGTGAATACAGTGTTACAGCAACAACAAAAACAACACAACAGTTAACAAATCAATCAAAGTAAATTAACAATTACACAAAAACACATAGAAAACAACAAGCATAACATAATGAAATACATTACAATATAGCAGAAACTAGATACCAAGAACAAAAAAAGAAGAAGAGGAATATAAAGGTATACCCACTTAACACAAACGCTACAAAAGAGGGTGACACAAACAAGTTCACGTAAATTCAGACAAATTAGCTCAAACATAGTTATGAAATCCACACTATAACACATACTCTAACTGTCTTTCAAAAGCCTTCAAATTACCTAGTATTCTTACATTTTCGGGGAGACTATTGAATATTTTAACACTGGAATAAATGCATCCAAATTTCATGAAATTTGTTCTGGGTTTTGGAAGTATGATAATATTACGTGAATTACGTAAATTATATTTATCTATTTTGATAACTACTTTTTTACAGATAAATAATGGCAATAACTTGTGTAATAGTTTAAAGATAAATATTGCCGCGTGTTTTTCCCAGCGATTCATAATTGCTTCTACGCCAGTTAATTCATATAAGGCTCGGCTACTGAAACGATTATCTACTAATAGAATGGTGCGGAGAGCCCTCTTCTGCAAAACACTTATTTGATTTACTTGACTTTTACTGGCGTTCCTCCACACAATTGAACAATAATCCAAATGGGGCTGAATTAACCCTTTGTATAAAATAAGGGCGGTGTCTTGCGGAATATATGGCCTTATTCTCTTGAAGCAGTACAACGTAGAAGAGAGTTTGGCCTTTACATTGGCAATGTGATTGTTCCACGTCAGGGTGTCGTTTAAGGTCACACCTAAATACTTACAGGAGCTTTTTTGTTGTACGCAAAAATCATTAACCGTAACCTTAACGTTATCAAAGAGGTGTTTTTTCCGCATAGGTGTGACAATCATGTATTCACACTTTTTCTCGTTTAGCAGCAGTCCATTGTACCTCAGCCAGTTCGTTATCGCCCTTAAGTCATGATTTACACACTTTTCTAAGTCATGGGGATTGTTTGATGGGTAGTAAAGGCAAGTGTCATCAGCGTACAAAGAGACAGTACAATGTTGTACAACTTCAACAATGTCATTGATAGTTATCACGAACAGAAGCGGTCCGAGGATACTCCCCTGGGGAACGCCACATGTAACGAGACGTTGTTCAGACATATTTCCGTTAACAACTGTGATTTGCTTCCTAAACGCCAGATAATCTTTGAACCAGGCTAAACTGTCGGATTCTACACCGTATTTTCGCAGCTTCTCAATTATCACATCATGAGGTATTAAATCGAAGGCTTTTTTCAAGTCAAGTGTAATGAGTGCTACTGCACGCCCTTCATCTAAAGCCTTCCGGATATTTTCTGTAATTGTTACAAGAGCAAGCAAAGTTGAATACTTAGGGCGAAATCCAAATTGATTATTTGTTAAAAGATTATTTTCATTGAAATACTTGTATAATTGCTTAAAAACAACCTTCTTGAGGACTTTCGAAAGGACTGGAAGGACCGAGATGGGTCGATAATTTTGTGGGTCGGTCATGTCGCCTCCTTTGAAAATTGGCGAAACTCGAGCTAGTTTCCAGGCTTCTGGTATTCTACCCTGAGCCAGAGACAAGTTTAATACATGACATAATGGTTTCACGATCACAGGCAGAGTATCTTTCAACACACTTGTTGGTAAATTGTCTAAACCGGCTGCCTTATTTCTCGGAATTGTATCAAAAGATTTCATGATTTCACATTCGGTGACAGGATCAAATGAAAATTCGCAGGTTACTTGTTTGATGTACTGAGCGGAACTGCGATAATCTTCTTTCGGCAAACTAGACTTAAGACGTTTTGGCGCATCCACAAACAAATTATTCATAACATTGGCAATATCTTTGTAGTTATGAACAACCTTTCCTTCGGATTTGACATGGTGCAATACATGTCCCTTTCTCCTAGGTAACAGTGTATGAAGAAGCTTCCAGAGAACGGACGAGTCACCCTTATTTTTCAAAATACTTTCATTTATATATTTTCTTTTACATTTACGAATCAAAGAAGTTACACGATTTCTCAATTGCTTATATCTATTCCAATCAGATATCTGTTTGGTCTTCAATGCTATCTTTTTACCTTTATCTCTTTCAAACATAAGCGACTTAATGTCATCATTCATCCATGGGGCTGATTTCTGCTTAACCCTTCTGCGTTTCATTGGAGCAAATTTATCTAATACAGTCACATATTTAGAAACCATCATCTCGTAGGCGGTATTGGTGTCTACTTCACAAAACACTTCATCCCAACATTCACTGCGTAGCTCATTACAAAATGTGTGAAAATCCAGATTTGCTAAATTGCGAGAGTTAACATATTTATGATTTGATGTGGCTGTTTTCACTCTACCAATGGCTGATACCACCATATAATGATCACTGAGTGTGATTGGTGCTATACGTCACAATACTGCATATGTTCATGGTTAGATGAGAACAGTAAGTCAATGGTTGTAGCAGAGAGTGGTGTAATTCTAGTGGGCTTTGTCACAAATTGTTTCAGACCATAATCTGAGGCAATGTTTAACAGCTTCCTAGTATGATTAGATAACACAGGCTTCGTTACATCACAATTCAAATCACCGATCACAATATAATCAACAGATTTAGCATCTAAACACTGAAGAATATTGTTGCGTTATATGCAATCACAACACGAATTGTTATAGTCTTCTTATGCAGCGGTGACGGAGATGGAATTCTAGCCCATGGATTGTCGAACTTTCCTCAAACTTTACAAATGCGTACGTCTAATCCCATACATTCACATAATTCACGTGTTTGTTCAAAATGAATTCCCCTTCAATGGACGTTCGAATCCGCTTTAGCAGGACTCCTAGCCAGGATGTCCTGTTCAACACTGTTTCACGTGCAATTCTACACCATGGTCGCGTTGAGTCGATTATGAGAGTTAACTGGACGAAATAAAATGAAATGTCCTATTGAGATCTGATCTGAGATCCTCTTGAGATCTGATTTAAAAAGCACGAACAAAAAAAAAACCCAAAACAAACAAACAACAACTATTTTTCAGCGTCCAATTCTATTCAAATTGCCACCACTCTGTTCGCGTGCATTTACTTTACTCATCATCATTTTACGTACTGAACCACACTTAACCTTTTCGTGGAGTTGCACTCTTAAATCCATTATTTAGCTTTTGCAGATGACACAAAACCAAGATTTCATGCTTCAAAATAGCTCTAATTTAATGTGAGTTAGGAATAGAAACAACCAATGCTAAAATTTGAACCAGCATAATCAATGTTAAGTATTGTTTAATAATATACAAAATATGAACAATATTCATTATAAGATTGTTTCTAGACTAAACCGTCTACATATGGTTTAGTGAGAAAAATAGTGATATCTAGGCTTTATAGCGAAATGTTTACATGGTAGGATGTTTTGTCATACAACTAACCTACACATATGCATTAAATGTGATAACACGAACTTAAAAAAAAAAAAAAAAATCAGTGCTCCCAGTGGTAGTAACTTCAAGGTGCGAAGCCTCATCCGGTATAGCCTATACAATGCTTACCCGATAGTTTGCGTAACTAAGATGAAAGCGAATTTCTTTTCCTTCTTCTTCTGCTTATTTTTCTTCTTCTTTTCCTTCCGGATTAAAGAATCTTCTATCCTTCTGTCTTTGTCGAGAATGTTTTCTAGATTTGTAATTTTTACCGCGTTTGTCTCGAAGTGAATCCGTTGGAAAACGCAACTACTCTGCTGCCCTCTTGGAAGACAAAGCCGATTGGAAACATTGATGTTTATAGGAAGTATCTGGATATCTCATAGGCCCATTCACGCTGTCAGTTGAAGACGTAGCGCCGCCATCTTACGAGGCACACTCCATAGGGACTTACACGCATTTCCCAACAGAGACTGTCACCAAGATCACGTGATGTCTAGAGCAGCATATTTCAGTACTTGCACCACTTCAAACACTGTTGCAAGACTTTAACATAACTGAACGTAATTAGTCCAACGAGTTTTGAACACATCACTCCTATACCAATGTATCTTCATTAGCTTGCCATGAATCATTGTTTGTGATAATCTTCGAGATCCTTTTTACCAACAACCTAATGATTCACAAAAATGGTCCATGCTTCTTAAAAACCAACATTCCTCTTTCTTCTTTTGCCCATATGCGAGAATCTTGAACCCTCTCCAGGGGCGGATCCAGGAATTCTGTAAGGGGGGGGGGGGGGGCGCAACTAATATAAACACTAAACAAAAAGTAAGTTTCCCCCTAAAACAAACCTGTGTAATTTATGAATCGGGAACCTCTGAGGAAATCTGAATACAGGATCATGTAGCTGTATTTCTCGGCTACCTTTCATGTGAAATTCAGTGGATATCACTGGGTCACGCTTGAGTGAGCATGACTTAAAGTTAAAATGGTCACTTTTTGAAGTTCACAAGCCCAATTTTGCAACTTTGATTTGGTGATATCGGAACAAATTTCAATTTTCCAGGATGAAAATGCATGCAACGTATAATTTATGTGCTTCTTATCGTACCATGTGACTTGTGCACAAAATTTTACGGTTGAGTGAACACGGGGTGACAATTACCGAATGGCCGATTTGACATGTTTCTCGTGGTAATTTCTATCAATTGAGATTGAATTCGTGTGTTGAACAGTTTTTACTAAAATCATTACAATTCACGTAATTTCACGGTTGAATGAGCACATTAAAAACAAAGAAAAATTACAATTTAAATTGTGCAGTAAGTATTGCGATAATTTTGCGCACTGAAATCAATTGTTTTAATGCTTTTTGTATTGTGTTTAATACCACTGTGCATACAGTGATCACCTGACATTTTAGTCACGCTTCAATGAGCATGTGGGACTGGAAAACCCTTTTTTACCCTATATAATAAGAAATATTCATTGTTTTTTATGTTTTAGTTGAAATGTTAGGAAATTACTCTGAATTCAAAGAAAAAAATAACATTTCGATAAAAAATGACATTGTGACATGCTTCAGTGAGCACATAAGATGAGCAAAGTGTGCAGGTCAAAACCATTTTCGTGGCTGAAATTCCCATAAGATTTACAATTGGTTGGTTTTGAAGACGTGTTCAGCGGTGTTAGTGGATAGAGCCTAAAAAGTGAGTGCAGATGCTCCCCAATCTGTGTTATATTGCCATAACGATCGCATAATATTCACCAAACATTTTAAGCAACTATCATCACCATCACAATCATCAACACCACAAGAACAATAAAGGCCACTACATGTTTCTCACCACAATCAATATCTGTCTCCAGACTCTCCATGCATATGTGCAGCACGGGAGGATATTGATGTTGAACAAAAGTGAAATTTGGTACCATGTCAATGATTAATTGCATTTATTGTCCCTTTCAGTTAATGCATGACTTCATGACGTTACAAAGATCAAGAACTTAATGCCAAAATTAGTATTCAGTAGCGAGAAAAAAGGCCCGAAGATTTGATTTGCATAATTTCTCATCTTTGCTCCAACAAGGGGATTTCATCAAACTAAAGGCAGACCAATTTCCCCACGAATGCTTCAATATTTAGGTTGATTATAAGGAGGGTTTCCGGCACCATGTACCCTTTGACTTGTAAAATTTTGAAGGAATGCCAAGGATCACTGAGACATTTATATCGGTCCTAAACGCAATAATGAAATGTTTTTCAGTTGATTTTAAATGCAGAAGATCAATGCAACACCTGCTGGATGGTTTTAATAAGATAAATCATTGTTTCATAATGTGGTCATTCAACCGTAAAATAAACCACATTGCATGCAAAAGCCATTGTTAGCTTTCTAAAGCATAAATTTCTCCTCTTCACATGAACTTACCATGGGGATTATGGCCAAACTGCCAATTTTTCATTATGTAGGTTTAAAAAAAAAGGGTTTCAAGCCTCACATGCTTATTGAAGCGTGACTGAAATGTCAGGTGGTCACTGATATGCGTTTGGGTATTAGTACAATATAAAAAAGCATCATACAGTTGATATCAGAGCGCAAAATTATCGCAATTCTGACTGCACAATTTAAATTGTTATTTTTCTTTGTTTTTAATGTGCTCATTCAACCGTGAAATTACGTGAATTGTGTGTAAAAACTGTTCAACACCCGAATTAAATCTCAATTGATAGAAACTGCCACGAGAAACATGTCAAATCGGCCATTTTGGTAATTTTCACCCCGTGTTCACTCAACCATAAAATTTTGTGCACAATTCACATGGTACGATAAGAAGCACATGAATTATACGTTGCATGCATTTTCCTCCTGGAAAATTGAAATTTGTTCCGGTATCACCAAATCAAAGTTGCCAAAGTGGGCTTGTGAACTTCAAAAAGTGACCATTTTGACTTTAAGTCATGCTCACTCAAGCGTGTCCCAGTGATATCAACTGAATTTCACATGAAAGGTAGCCGAGAATTACAGCTACATGATCCTGTATTCAGATTTCCTCAAAGGTTCCTTATTCATAAAATATTGATGTTTGTTTTAGGGGGAACTTACTTTTTGTTTAGTGTTTATATGGTGCCCTTCCAGGTTTTATTTCATTTTTTCTTTTGTTTTCCTTTTGTTTTTAAGGAAAAATAAAGAGGGGCGTGAACCGGTTGTGCCCCCCCCCCCCTCTAGATCCACCACTGCCTCTCGAAATACATTGATGGAGACTTCAGTACCCTTAATCAAGTGTTCGAATGATCATCCATGATTGCTATGCCTGTACCTTAGCATCCTTGGAGAAACTAACCACGAAACTTATTTGTTGAAACAAGCCCTGCAATTCGATCCATTATGAGCGCCCAGAAACTTCCGATGTAAAAGTTCTATCACAAATCTATTGCGTTGTAACTTTCATTGTATCGAAACTATTGCCAAGAGAAAAGCTCTTGCTATATAGTGGTAAGAGAATATTACCTTGTACAGTTTACATTAATTCCCAGGGAGGTGGTTTTCTGAATGACACCTCCATCAGCCCCAGGGTTCGCTTCCTTAAACATGAACATTTCGCCAAGAGTGCTACACTTTTCCTGGTACAAACGTTGAAGGATTGTCTTCGCCAAGAGGGCAACACTTTTCCTGGTACAAACGTTGAAGGATCAGATGGATAGACGTTGGGTATAAGCTTCCTTGTCTTCAGATCTTGAGATCCTATTGGGAAGAAGGAGATGACATTCGAAATGGCGACTACATTTGAAAACTTCATACTTTTCATTGTCCTTTCAACAATAGTCAGTGAAACTTTTGGTGAGTGCGTGTCTTTTGTATAATACCTTTAACTTTGACAAACGTCTTTTCATTGCAACTAATGCCATGACAGTATCAGAACACAATGTTATTTCTATTTTTTTAAGTCTTTCCTCGCTAAAAGTTGAAAGCAGAGGCATTTTGAAGTATAGTTATATATCAAGAAAGAAGAAGAAAATGTTCTACTTCTACGAATACTTGTATATAATTTGTTCCAAGTTTAATAGTACGTTACCAGAAACACCAAGGATTCTGCATATATTACCTTATTTTTCTTCTTTTGCAAGTACTCTTGACAAATTGTATTATTATATTCTGATATTAAAAAGCAAAATAAACCCCATGAAGACGAAAAAGCAAGGACAATTCACACATTGGAGTTGGGGTATAATATTTTGTTCTTGTGACTTTATCAATTTGTCACTGAATATACAATCTTAAAGTCTAAACAAACAGTGTTTGTCCTGAAACTTTTTTCCCGTTATACACTTTCTTCGTAGTTGTGTACACATTGCTTATTCACATATTTCGGTTTTCACTTTTCTTCAGTTTCATAATCCAATCATTTGGGGAAAATCCCTTTCACAAAATATGTTACAAATAAATTCACAATTGAAAAGAGAATGAGTCATTAAGAGGGGGGAAAAGAAGGAAATAGAAAAAGTGAGACAAAATTTGAAGGCCTATTATCAAGATAGAAATGTATTAAAGTTGTAGAATCAAATATCAAATATTAGATTTGTTTTTTGTGCAAATGTATTTTTCTTTGATCAATTCGTTCATGATTATGTAACTGTATTTGTTGACATTTGTTAAGTGTGTCCTTTATATGTAAGATGTATTTACATGTTATTCTGTATTGTTCTTTGTGTTTGCCTTTAACTAGTCTTTTCATGTCACACTGTTTATTTATGAAATGAGGAATGCTGAATATATATATATATCGTCGGCGTTTTCACGAACCGACGCTATTTCGTTTTTGAGCGAAAATGCAATTCTGAGAAAATCGCGTTTAAAGATCTCACAAGTTTTAGACAACGTTTTCAATGACTTTTCCTGTCTTGTGTGTGAAAATTTTGACAGGGTGATGAGAGTGGAAGTTGTTCTTCCTATCCATAGTGTAATTTTAGTGTGAATTCAAAAAATTTACGATATTTCTGTCTTCAAACTCACTGCGTCGGTTCGTAAATCCATCGTTTCTTGCGCGCACCATAGGTTATGTACTTAAGCGCGGGTCTCACGAACCGACGTAAGTTGTATTACGCCGGTTCGTGAGACCCGCGCTGTAGGGCCTGTACAATAGGTAACGTGCAATACGCGTGTATTTACGAACCGTCTCTATTTCATTTTCGTATGTGTTTACATACAAATACTATTAGGGCTATACCTGCTTATCAACAATAACCTTATTAATTGAAATTAATTGTCATGTAATGATTGTTGTGATGATTACAATACATTTAGTGATAATTAAGATGATAATACAAGCCAGTTTCTCTTAATTGTTCTAAAAAGAGTGTTGTCATTGTTTTCATCTTCATTTAGTACACGCATGTATTGTTATTATAGCTGTGGTTGATCGTTCCAAAGATTTCTTTGCCCCCCCCCCTTTTTTGTGGATATATTATTATTTAACACTTTTGCATTTGGACATCTATCATTTGGTAATACATGTACTCGGTATACTGTGTTTCATATTTTTTACTTTTTACTGGTTTTTTTTTTTTACTTAATTAACTTACTTTTTCATTTTTTCACATTATTTTTAATTCAAATTCAGTTCACTTCTTTCATAATAATTATGAATATTTGTTCTAAGATGAAGGATACCGCTAAATCTTGGGAAAAAGACGTGCCAGTCAGTAATAATTACTTGTATTTACTCATCTTTCATACTCATGCATGCACTCTGTTATTTCTTTCTCTGAAATAATATATTAATTTCTTTATTTCTTATTATTCCACATATTTGTGACATTTACTTTGTCTCAATTTTTATCAGTGTCATTATTGTCATTTGGCTCGCATGCGAATTCACTCATAATTCCTCATTTTCCATCTTTCTCTTTCCTGCTCAACAGATTCTATGATAGCTGCACCTGATCATACAAAAACATAAAACTCATCCTGCATGCACTCTTCGAAACTGATAAACTCCTAAAAATACATAAATATCAACACTATCAGAATTTCAAGCTTCATTTTAAATATATAATAATGGTCATGTTTTATTATGCCTTTTGCAGCAATATATTGAAGAGGTACATTATGTAATCGAAGAAACATAGGTCCTCAATAAAATATCAAATTTGAATTATTCAGAGATGAGTAATGACAATGGGAAGGATAACAATTGTGGAAGAGCTCCATAAATCAATACATATCTAATGGCAAATGGAGATGGAATCAAGATTCAAGAATATGTGTAATTCACGTTCATTATTATATCAGTTCTTGTGTGTTCACAAAAAGAGGAACACAGTTCGAACATGCACACCAAATCTTACATCGTACATTTACATCTATAGAGTGCGGACGGAACATATACAAGAGAAAGAATAACATTCTCAAATTAATATATCAAGCATAACTATGTATATGACCACACAAAGATGTTGCTGCATATGCATGAAGCTTGAGAGTGCTGCAACACCCATATGCTCAGATAAAAACTTGATGTATATCATACAAAAGAAAAGAGGTACTGCATGTACATGTAGTTACACTATTCACAGGACAGTAGAGAAAAAGCACGAGAGAGAGAGAGAGAGGGAAATGGGTGTCTAAAATAGGTCGATGTAAGGAGTGCCAAGCCAAATAAGTCTCTAATAGAAGTCATACATATATAAGGAAACAAATTAATCACAACATAAATGATCATGCTCATGTTAACCAATAATTAGCATCTAAAAATGTGTGTAGAAAGCCCATAATATCAGCCTTTCGCCCCGAAGGCTTGTTACATATGAGAAAAGAGAAATTTTGGCCGACCCCCCCCCCTCCTTGTGAATCCTTAATCCACCAGTACTATAAACACATTCTGAGAATGTGTTTTAGTACATGTACTAGCAAATTCACAAGAGGGGTGGGGAAATTCAGCCAAAATTGTGTGTGGCTAAAATAATTAAAAAGAAAGGTCATCAGCAAAACTACGGGGTGGATGCAGACGAATTTTCATGTGATGACTAAAAAAAATGCAGCTAAAGGGAAAAAAAAAGACGGCGGAGAGGGGCCAAGGCTAATTTGACTCCCCTCCCCCCCCCCACCAAAAAACAAACAAACAAACAAACAAACACCACTGTTTTACAGCACCTTTAAAGGACTCTTAATTTTTTGTTTGTTAAAAACAAACGTCTCGAAGTAAAGAATTCCATATTGTAGGCGAAATGTAGACCGATGCAGTGTATAAAGTGTACATCCCAAGCTATTAAAGAAAAAAAAACAGATTATGAATATCATTTAAAGTAAGAATTTCAGTGTGTTTAATCATCTTTAGTTGAGTTGCAAATGACATGTACATATTTGATAGGAGCAGTAAACTTCGAAGCGCCCCCAAGCCCTTCTATACTTAATTATTCATGTGTAAAGGTAGCTCCAGGGCACTCCGGTGGTCTAGTGGTTATGACGCTGGTCTAGTAATCCAGAGGTCGTGGGTTCGAATCCTGCTTGGGCTGCCAGTGATTTTTTTTTTCACAGCAGCCTACAAACTGCACACTGCAGTTGCGTGCGTTACTACGGATGGAGACAAATGAATAATCTATTATTTTAATATACAATGTTTGACATCCTTATTGCAATCACTTTCTTTAATTGTAGATTTAGAGACATAATGAATTATTATTAAAAGAAATCAAATTTCTGTATTTTGTTGTGAGTTTGCATGGGAACATACACGTATCATAATTTACAATTTTAGTTAGATAAAGAACATCTTATAACAGAACTGTCTAGTGATGGTTGAATAATTATGTCAATTTGTTATAATAGTCCAGTCAAAATACGACAAAAAGTGGGTTAACCCACAACTAATTGCAACAGAAACGATTCCACTTGCATTTGACCCGGAAGAGCTATTAAAATAATGTATTAAAAGTTCCCTAAAATTCGAGTGGTGGATCAGTGTCTAATTTGCATAAATTCAAAATGGCCGCCATACAACCTGTTTATGCCTATATCTCGGGATACGTAACCAATAGAAAGTAAATTCCGGTTTCTAAACCTATGTTTTTTAGGTCAAGGAATACAATTATGTTATCTGTAGCAACTTTCAAGCATCCCTTTATATAGTTTTGCATATATTTGCATATAATTATATGCAAAATGGCCGCCATATTGCCTGTGCAAGCCCATATCTTCGTATACCATTAATGAAGTACACTCAGGAATAAGTCGCTACATATCTGGAATAAAACCCACAAAAAATATATTCTGGTGTCTAAACCTATGTTTTTTTTAGGTCAGGGAATATAATTATGATATTAGCAGTAACTTTCAAGCTTCCCTTTATACATTTTTTGCATATATTTGCATTTAATAAATGCAAAATTGCCGCCATAATTCCTCTACAGGCTTATATCTCTATCTGTAAAAGGTACCCAGTGGTGGTGTCTATGGTTTTAATTTTACTGCTGAAAGTCACTGTTGTAGAAAACGTTCCAATCAGGAATAATTACCTATATTTCACTAAAAATTTGCATATATTTATACATAAATCTATTCAAATTAAGAGTAGCTTATATCCATAAGCTACTCTACGAACGTTTCATGAGTTTGGACATTTGTTTAGAGAATGTTCTTGTCATATCAGGGTACCATGTCACTCACTCACTTTCTGAATAAAAGACCCAGGGGTCCAGCCCTCACTGAGTATCTCAAGTTCACCTTCCATCCATTCTTACAGACTTTTACTTGGGAGAGAGGAAATTGGAAGACTTTGGGAACCTCTAGGGCCATATCTACAAGCCTTTAGGGACCTCCATGGTCCAGGGAGGCATGATGTTCATATATTCATGACACTAGCAATAAATGCACCTACAGTAATAAGTTTGTTGAAAATTTGACCATATATGTTTTCAAAAAGAGGATCAAAAATCAAAAGTGGCCCCCAATAATTTGGTCCCAGCCCCAAGGCGTCCGCACCTATAAGTAATATTTAAGGTGCCTTTGGGCATCCTGTGGCCTGGGGTGGAGGGGGGGGGGGGGTGGAGTATATATAATAGATGACGAAGTATGGTGGTAATGCATTTCAGTTCAACAGTGCTATTTATTCAGACCAAATTTTCGACGGATACATTCGTCTTCCTCAGGATCGACAATGACAATTGTGAAGGAAGACGAATGTTTTCGTCGAAAATTTGGTCTGAATAAATAACACTGTTGCACTGAAATGCATTACCACCCTAATTCGTCATCTTTTCTGTACTGGTACCAACACATGGATTACAAGTATCATATATATATATATATATATATATATATATATATATATATACATATATATATATATATATATATATATATATATATATATATACATATATACAATGTGTAATATTTCGAAAACAAGTTAAACTGCGAAAGTAAACTTAAATCTATATGCAATCTCCAAGATATTCAACTTTGTAAATTATACCTAGCTCTGTTACACTTGGTTCTACTTTTGTGTGTGTGTGTGCGTGTATGTGCGTGTGAGGGTGTATGTGTGTGAGGGGAGTTTTTTTTTTATAATAGATTCCTTAATTTCGGGGTTCTGGGACCTTTTGGACATGGTGTCTATTTGAACACCTTGAAAGTCTATCATCCTTGGGATGCTACTTGCCTAGTTTGATGAAAATCTGTCATTACATGGGTTTTTTAAAGAGAACCTGGAAATGGTTTTTGAAAATGTATGCATGACCGACGACCGGACAGTAGAATATAAATGATGGCTATTTGCAATATTAGCTTGAACCTTTTTTGCTGTCTTGAACCTTTGGCTAAGATGAGTTTAAAATCTAATGGATCAAAGTCACTTGATTTCAAGAAAACTTTCTTTCGTTTCCTGTACATTATTTTCATTTTCTAGCTTGTGATAATACAGATACTAAGGTATGTAATGTGATCTCTCAAAATAGAGATCAATAATAAAAGTGAAAAACGAGTATAGCTTACACTCACAGTGTTTTATGTGTTTACCACAAATTCTGGACTAGGATGGTGTGAAATTGCAGTTGATTAATTTAAAGCAAACAGGATCTCGGCTCCATTTCATACTGAAGCGTGGTAAGTCTCACGTTTGTTGCACACTGTGTCGATGTCTTTCGAGAATGCTTCTTATTCCTAGTCACCAATTAGAACAGCATAATCTCACTCCTCACATATTTTAGAAATACAACATTACAAGTGTCTGATATATGGCCCGCATCTGACACTGGTATGGGTTGTGTGCAGTCAAATCTGCTTGCCCTGCAACTATACACTGCCAGTTGCTAACATCCTGTCTTGCAGTTGCATCAGACTTTCTTCAGGAGTTCCTTAATAGCTGCAGCTTTGTCTGTAGTGATCAGAACATATTTGATTTTTTGATTAAACATCTTCCTCAAATCGTCCCAATTCCAATGATTGTATGTCATTTCCCTTCCACTGTTTAACTTGAAGAAAAGCTGCTACCGAGGTGGAGGGAAGGGACCTTTTGGAAGGGTTAGGAACAGAAAATGATGTTATGTATTTTCCTTTTTATCTGACTTAAGACTGCTTTTTCACCAGCAAAATTGAATTCAGCCTTCATGCTGCTCGCATTTCTAAAAAACAACAACTGTGTGTTGGTGAAAATGTTATTAGTGCGAAGCCTCAATGCAATAGGAAACATTTCTTTTAATAAAGCTGCAGATACAACACGAAAAATGGTAAAAGTAAGACTTATAAGAATTTATATGTGTTGAAGCCAATGAGAAGGATGCTGTTTGTATTGATCGACTGATGAATCCAGAGTACTAGTAATAGAACTGTTAAAGGGACATTCCAGACGATTTTCATAATTTCACATCATGTAGTACATAAATCGACAACTCCATGTATAGATTTGTGGAATTTATTGTGGTTCTTGATCAGAGAAACAATACTTTGAAAGACCTTAAATAAATTACACTGAACAAGGATGATGACATTGGAGGTTCACATATTTCAGAAATGTAGCAGTGTAATTCCATTACAATACCACTTGCTTGCGAGTTCACCTTTGTATAATCTATGCATGCCTTCTTCTTTTGTTCTGCTTCCTTGAGCCCCAATTAAAGCATTCTTACGGTGACTCTGCCATGTCATCATCCTTGTTCATTTCAATTTGTTCTAAATTTTGAAAATATTCTTATTCTTCAACCCAGTTATCATAAATTCTGAAACTCTGTCCTCTGTATAACTAATAGTTATTCAAATGTAAAAATCTGAAAGTCATCCGGAGGTCTCCTTTAAGGCATTTCCTTTTTTTTTCTTTTTCTTTGTATCTGGCTGTAAATCACAATGTTTTACATTTTCAGTGAGTCACTGGGTGAAACCGTGCAAGAATATGACAAAATCCACTTCCATACAAATTATCACGGTCATATGTTGCTCATTGATAAACATGCCTTTACCAAAAGTTTTGCAACAAAGGACACAAGTATCAACTAAACATGGATGTAAATCATCGCAGGTAAGAAAAAAGATGTTTGAAAAAATCACGGCATACAAGATTCCTCATTAGCATCGGGACTGCCGTGGCAAATTTTTTGACAGTTCGAAAATCTGACACGGTATCCACGACAATCACGGCCTGTCACGTTTGCCTATTCCTTCTCTTGTTTCATGTTCATCCCGTTTACATGGATGTAAATCATCGCAGGTAAGAAAAAAGATGTTTGAAAAAAACCCTGCTGAATGATTTAAGACCAATTTTTGTGTACCGTAAGCACACTTTGAAAGCTATATGAGATATGTCCAAACTCATGAAACTTTTGTAGAGTAGCTTATGGATAATCATGAACTTGATGATATGCCCCCCCCCCCTTTGGCAAAAAAAAAAAAGAGAGAAGAAATAAAGAATTGCAACATAGACACAAGTAATAAGCAGTAAACATGAGGGCAAATTACAAAACATAATACATTAAATATCATGCAATCATGAAATATTTTAACGATTCCTACTACATAATTTCAGACTTTAATATTTGTGTACCTATTGAGCACACTTTGGAAGATAAGTTGAATTTACAGTTAAATAAAGGTATGTTCTATTCGATGCTACTTACAGTTGTTTTCTGTTTTGAGGCTGTATCTCAAGAAAATGTGAGTACAATGTAATACAATACTTTTGATAAATGCAAGAATATACACACTAGGAGTAGGATAATCATCAAGGTTTTAAATGGTATTATAACAATTTTCCCTTGATATCTTGGATGAGACATTACAGTACAATTAACGTTCTGCAGCTTGTATTCGTATATCTGAAATCATATTCACGGTAGTAATTTGAATAGATTTATGTATAAATATATGCAAATTTTTAGTGAAATATAGGTAACTATTCCTGAGTGGAACGTATTCTTCATCAGTGATTCTCAGCAGTAAAATTATGACCACAGACACCATCACTAGGTACCTTTTACAGATAGAAATATAAGCCTGTAGTGGCACTACGGCGGTCATTTTGCATTTAATTGAATGCAAATATATGCAAAAACTGTATAAAGGGAAGTTTGAAAGTTACTGCTTATATCATAATTGTATTCCCTGACCTAAAAAACAGCTATAGGTTTAGACACCAGAATCTATTTTCTGCGGGTTTTATGTCCAGATATATAGCGACTTATTCCTGAGTGTACTACATTAATGATATACGACGATACGGGCTTGCGCAGGCAATATGGCGGCCATTTTGCATGTAATTATATGCAAATATATGCAAAAACTATATAAAAGGATGTTTGAAAGTTGCTATACATAACATAATTGTATTCCTTGACCTAAAAAACATAGGATTAGACACCGGAATTTACTTTCTGTGGGTTATATATCCCCAGATATAGGCATAAATAGGTTGTATGGCGGCCATTTTGAATTTATGCAAATTAGACACTGATCCACCACTCGAATTTTAGGGAACTTTTAATATGTTATTTTGATAGCTCTTCCGGGTCAAATGCAAGTGGAATCGTTTCTGTTGCAATTAGTTGTGGGTCATTTCATATTTTGACTGGACTATAAGTCCTATCAGTTACATGGAGTGCATGTTCCCATGTTTATAAGAATCATACGTGACACATTCAAAGTGGGTTGAAGACAACAAAATAATAAATAAAAGAATAAAGGAGAATAGAACTTAATCTGATTACAGCATCATCTAAATATTGCCAATGTGCACTTAGAAATCTATCAAGATTTATCACAAGGTTATGATTACCACACAAAACCTTCAAGATTTATTATCATGAAATACATACCAATGAACACTTAAAAAATCTAACATTCCATATCCACATGAAGCCTTCCTTGATATAAATGTCTCTCTGTAGTGTTATTAAAGTGTAGCAAAATTGTAATTACGACATCACAGAATGGAATGCATTGTTTTCACCTTCAATCTTAGGATCTCCTTTCATGTTTCCACTTTACAATCACATTTCACTGTAGATATACCGTCCTTATGTTGTCGCCCTTCATCCCAATTTCTCCCTTCTATCCTATCTGTAGATTGTCTTCTTTCCTAACCCATTGTATTCACATTCCTCGATGATCAGCACGATGCTGTACTTTTTTCTTCTTCTCTGAAACAGTCCAGCTCTTCGCTACTGCATGGCATCAGTCATCTGAAAGAAAAGACAGAAATTAAGAACTTTCGATTAAAATCAAACATCATGATACAAGATACAACTTTCATTTTGAGAAAAAGAAATCAGCCAACTAAACTGTAGTTGAAATTATTTTGCTCTATTTATATTAAACATAAAACAAAACGGTATACAGGATCAAAGAATGTCAAAAAAATACTGCTGTTTTTGATGCATATTCAAATTGTCTCGCCTTTTACATATTTTAATGATGCAAGATCTTATGTCTAGCACTTAGTAAGTCTCATGTAGAATTTAAATTATTATTCACATGAATAAATCTGCATGTCCTTGTAAACAAGGCATTGCTTTGAAAAAGCTGAATATTACTAATTGCATTTGGGAAAGAGTCTACGACAATCAAACTTGTTTATTATCAGAGACTTTAGCATCTTAATTAGACCTAGACTCTACATTACCATTGTATTCACATCCGTCGGTGATGTACACGACCCTGTACTTTTCCTTTTCTTTTCTGAGACAGTCCAGTTCTTTGCTACTACATGGCACCAGTCATCTGAAAGAAAAGAAAGAAATTAAGAACTTTTGATTAAAATCAAACATCATGGCACAAGATACAACTTTAATTTTGAGAAAAAGAAATCAGCCAACAAAACTGAAGTTGAAATTATTTTGCTCTATTTATATTAAACATAAAACAAAATGGTAGGCCTATGCAGGATCAAAGAATGTCAAAAAATGCTGCTGTTCGTATTTGATGCATATTCAAATTGTCTCTTCATTTACACATTTTACTGATGCAAGATATTATGTTTAACACTTAGTATGTCTCATGTACAAAATTGAATTATCATTCACATGAATATAAATCTACATGTATTTGTAAACAAGGCATTGCATTGAAATAGCTGAATATTACTACATGTACCTGCATTTGGGAAACAGTCTATGACAATCAAACCTGTTTCTTATCAGAGACTGTAACATCTTAATTAGACCTAGACTCTACATTATCATTCAGCTTTTAAAGGTATTAACCATTCACCTATTAAACACTGGCATTGTCATGTGCATCATATTTCTTTGATACTGCACATATTTTCATGAAGTCTGCACAAGAATGCAAATGAACACGTCTGCTGTTTGGTATTTATGAAAAAAAAAATCACTGACCCGGAAGTCCTTGGCCTTAGGAATAACACGTGGCGAGCTTAGTAGGAATTCACGTTAAAATAGAATAAGAATAGATCTACTAAATAGGCCTTTACCTCATGAATGTCTGGTCTGTGTATAGACTAAGTGAAGTCTAGACCTATCACTTTTAAGTTACCAGTGGTTCACAAAATTTATATTATAGATCTGGACTACATCTAGATCTAGACATCTAATACTATTAGATCTTGGCAACTTTTGTCTTTGTGACACGAAATTAACACGTCACGGATGATATTGCGGCGATATCCAACAGGATGACAGTACCACTATTACTGACTCAGTAAGTTGACATAGATAACTAACATCAACTTGTTAACGTACGTTAGAGATGGCACCATATACAATAACCGGTGACACTGACACTGACAGATCTAACGACTACGTTTAGACTAACGTTAAAGAGTTAGACTCGCCATCTCAGTAAGTCGGCCAAAGACAAAGTCAATACAGGGCTAAGTCAGTGTTACTGTTATGTTAGGCCTAACAAATGTTAACGGTTACTCGGTTAGGTTAGGTTTACCAGGACTCAAGAGTCCTGGTTAAATCAGTCGAGGGACATTTCTTAGAAGTCCTTCCATTCCAAGAATAAAAAGGGTGAAAGAACAAAGGGAAAAAAGGAGAAGAAAGGACAAAAGATTATGTATGGCTGCTGTGGAAATCGACAGCGCTACTGTATCACTATCAATCACGCGTGAATATGTAAACGCCATTTGGTTGGGCCGCA
The DNA here is from genome assembly GCF_040938485.1 of Diadema antillarum. NCBI lineage: Eukaryota > Metazoa > Echinodermata > Echinoidea > Diadematoida > Diadematidae > Diadema > Diadema antillarum. The sequence goes on from NW_027271902.1 coordinate 300,093, forward strand.
TTCACAAGTTTTAGGGAAAAAAGCCCCACCGCTGTGCTTCAAAGGTACTCCACTCGAACTAACGTTAGACATAATGTAACATATCTACACACAGTACGGTACTAGGGCTGAATTCACAAGTATACTATAACACTGCACTGTACAGGAAAGCCACCTAACATGTAGAGTACTACTCGTAGTGTTTAGGTAGTATCACTAGACCACACACTGTCATAGATGACATCTACACCAACGCTGCACACTGGCACTGGTCCGACGGTCCCTGACCAGGAAAAATCACTGTTGGACACTGACCAGTAACTTTTTCAGGAATGGACCAGTAAAAATTGGGGGAAAATGGGTGGACTCTACCTACTATTACCACTAGTCTAGATGTAGATCTAGAGCTAGACTATAGACTCTGTGTTAATTTGACTTGGTCTTAGACTTCAGCTGATCTTAGTTTTAGTAACTGGCATTACAAGTAAAGTCTTAACTTAGACTTAATAGTTAAACTTGAAAGTTAAAGTCTAACATGTCTAACTTTATTCTTTACTCTTCCTTTGAGTTTTACTTTTAGACTTTTTACTTTTTTTTTTAGTTTAGTAGGCCTACTTTGTCAATCTCATGATTTAATTTTCAACTCAAGTCAAGGCATAGCCATGAGTGTCTTCGAGACTTTGACATCTTGCATGTCTTGCACACAGACGTTACGACTACAGTACTCAGTAGTCTCAGAAGTAACGACATAAGTTGAAAAGAAACTATAAATGATATGATTTGGGATCTAATTTGAAATTGGATGGCGTTTACAGACTAGGCTTCATAAGCATCACGCGATTGAATACATGGGACTACACTCTACCGCAATTAATGGTTATGGTAGTCAAACTGAAACTGTTATTTTGAGCATGATTTTAATAGGATTATAGCTTACCATTCACTTCACCCGTGGACAGTGGGCTGTCTTAGGTCGTCATTCATCTTTAAGATGGTTTGGTCCTCACTCTGAGATCTGGATTACGGCCAAAACCTAATTCTAGGCCAGGGTCAGAATTTTGAACGATGTACAATTGAGCCAAAACAAGGCAAAATTTAAAAAGTAGGAAATTCTCCAAATTATTCATCTTACCTGAAAGAGTATAACTCAAGCTTTAATATGAACCCAATTACTCTCTAAAAAAAATCGAGTGAAAATATTCACTACTAAAAGAGTGAATACACAAAAGAGTGAATTTAGAGTGAAATTGGAGTGAATTTTGAGTGAAAATGTTTATTTTCACTCATTTTGGAGTGACCTCAGGGATCACTCGAAGATTTTGGAGTGATCCCTGAGGTCACTCTAAAACGAGTGAAAATGAGCATTTTCACTCAAAATTCACTCCAATTTCACTCTAAATTCACTCTTTTTTGTATTCACTCTTTTAGGAGTGAATATTTTCACTCGATTTCTTTTAGAGAGTATACTAGGATTTTCCCAGAGGAACAAGTTTTTATTCACCGCTGAAGTTCACCATGTCCAGAGCAGCGAACGTCCGTGAGGAATAGTGCTGCACATACACTTGAATACCATTTAACATAGTTTGCAAAGATCTGATTCAGTTCAAAATCCTAACAAAATATCTTTAGGGACACGTGTACGTGCTTGCAGAATATTAAGCTTGTACTCTTAACCTGTACGTAATGGCAGACAACTGATGATTTAACTAAATTCGTCGTTTCTGTTGAAATATTGCTCTTCCGCTAAACACTTTCTCCACTTTACGCGCATGTTACAGAAACTCAATATTTTGACCTCTTATTTCGCTATCCCATACTTTAATCCTCACTCCCAAATAATAACATACCTTTTTAAGATGTATCTGATCTAGGCAGTCTCTATATCCCAACAAACATAGCATAGTTTGCGTCACGGAGGTTCGCATGTAGCTCACGGACGTTCGGAACAAACAAGATGCAGCTCTCTTGAGTTGGAAACGCATTCTACTCACAACAAACAGCAATTTCATGTCGAGAACAAACTCCTCCGCAAAATCCTGAATAGATATTACCAATTCTCAATTATATAAGCTTGTTTATCTTCTCATACTGAGGAATCAAAGAAAACAATTTTTCTATCTCTCGTAAATGAACGTACAAACGTACGTGTAATCCCAGTGACGTAGTCCATCCTTGAGAACGAATATATTTATCGAAATTTCGTTATCATGAAGTAAAGATTCAGGTCCTAAATTTGTTATCTAAAGTCTACAATGCATTTTTTTGCTTATAACGAACATGGTCACAGCTAAAATTATGACAAAGAATTAATATATAGAAAGACAACAGAAATGTGCTCCGTTGGATAGACATACGAAGTTTAGCTGGGGAGGGCAAACGAACACGTTGGGAAGAAATCCCTCTATGTTTGCTCCTTGTGTTACACACTGTTACCGAGGAGAATTTGTATTATTATATTAGTCAGAAATTATAATAGGTTCGATACTGCGAAGTTTCGTCATAACAAGACACAGTAAGTCCTTATAACTTGGATGGATGTTTGTGACTTCGATATCATACAATATGGTTTTTTATAACAAACATTTTGTAGCGCGTCATTTCGGAGGCTCGTTATTCATACAGTTTGTCAATACGAAAATTGATAGAGTTCGTATAATTATGAAGCTTTTTTATTCGGTAAATGATAGGAATCTCCGAAGGTTAATCGAAATGTTTATTAATTGGAACATGAAAAATCATGTTCGCTTATCCAAATGTGGAGAAACAAGTTAACAACTAAAATCCTCCAAATTTCAAAACCTCATAATAACCGTTTTCACCTAAACGAATATCAAGCCCTTTCCACTTTTACAAGAACGGACCTGAAAATAATGATCCTTAATATTTATTTTTCGGACTAACAAACTTTCGGAATAAGAAAATTTTCAATAACAAACCTCCTTAATTAACTAAAAACTTTTTTTTTTTCATTTTCGGAACAACAAACCTTTGGACATCGGAGGAACGAATCTTAGGAAGAGCGAACGTATCAAAGTGCAACCTTAAACCTATCCTTAATCATTACTTTGTTTAACATGCGTTTTCAAAGTAAGCACAAAAGCACAAACAAATTGACGATCTCTCTGTCTCTTAAATGTAAAATGAACAAAAAATCTTGGAAAGAATTACAAATGAACATTGCTTTTCATTGATGAGTATAAAACAACACCATGTGATGATAAGCGGAGGATTTGTTTGTTTTCATCAGACAATAATTGTATACTGCATTATTTTTGTTCGCTTGTGACGGCATCTCGATGAATAAAAAACATAAACAAACAAACAAAAACTTCTCCAGAGGAATTTGGTACAACGGAGGTGCACTGGCAATTCTTTTCTCTGTGTGTTGGAGCTCGATCCCTTCTCTGTTTCTCAGTCATTTTCATTCAACTGCTTCCACTTCCTTTTGAAACTTTTCCATTTTTTCTTCAACACATGCCCATTACAGACTTCTTCCGTCATTATCCTGCAAGTGATTACGTAACACTTTTCGGATTTGTTTCGGTTTGTTTTGTTTTGGTTTTGTTTTCTGTTTAGTCGCAGCATGTCCAGGCTATTTAGGGAATGAGAAAAAAATCGTCATGAAGAGAAAAATAAGAATGAATTAAGGCATTTAATATCATGACAATTACAGCGAACGTCCGTTATGGAGACCAAAACTGGATGTGTTCTGTTTGAGACGGCAGCTACCATACTCAAAAGATAAACACTTGGAGCACCTGTCACTAAAAAGTAGCACTGATCCTCTTTCTTCTACTATGTAATCCATTGACTTATTCTACCAACGAACATCCGTGACCAAAACGTTTTCCTTTTGTTATTACAAGTAAATTGAGTGCTGAACATTATTCACCTTTGGGTATGAGCGACTCGGTGATTTGGTAATATTTTCAACTGACATTAACTTTATGTGCAGTGATATATTTGTAATTATCAGAAATTTCCTTTCTGGGACAGAACGTCCGTGAGCGAAACTTTCTGAACCTGTAACAGTACAAATTGTCTCTAGATCCTCATTAGAAAGAAATTTAAATGCACAGAAATTAAAGATTACGCAAAATTCCATTTTCCTATAACTTCGTTTTCAGCGTTTAGCTGTTTTTTGTATAATTAGAGGGAAAACAAGCTTAAAATTGTGAGTAAATTTTCAACTGTTTGTTCATCATGATCACATAACGCCTTAAGAATTCTGAAACTACTGCTCTAAACTCATTGTTTACTTTGTAAAATTTTATTTGTGGCTATTTGAGCTAAAAGTTTTAAAGAATACAGGACACTTTCGGGACAAGTTATCCCTATCGGAGGGATTGCATACGTCTCGGACGTTCGCTGGAATTGTCACGGACGTTCGTTCTACTGATAGGGTCATGTTCCAGGACGGATAACTAATCGGCAGAGAGTACCTAGCCTTCCTAACTCTTTCAAAAATTTGAAAAGGTATTGTCAATGCAAATTATAAGAAATCTGACATCCTTACAACATATGTATTGCTCAGAGGGAGATCAGCAGGTGAATTTTCAGAGAAAATATCGATTATTTGCTTGGTTTTCGGTGAATTGCATAGTCCAAAAACTGCGGACAAGCCTCAGTCCGCTCCAAAAATAGCATGTAGCTCCTCGGCTAGAGAGCCAAAGGTAAAATGCACCTTCGTCATCAAAGCAAGATGATGTCCCACTCGAAAACGTTTTAATCATCACGGACGTTTTCTTTTTCTCGGAGGTTCGTCTAAAAATATAATTTCGGTTCCTATTTGACAAAGGATGGACAGAAACTCAAAACAAACATATTATCGTGTGGCTAGATCTTAGTTGATTACGACTCAGAACAATATCGCCAATCACGTTTAATGGGATACGATCTTTATAAGAAAATAGCGGAAGCACGTCCGTGACGAAAACTGAGTATAATTTTGCATAAAAGAATACTACGTCCCATGTACAGCCAGCAGACGTACAATTTTTGCAGGATATGTTCATTAGGTGGAACACCAAATCTTCCTATACATCACAGTTGGGACAACAAAGTAGAATTTGCAGCAGCGATAGAAATAAAAGCATCACGGACGTTTGTCTGTTTAGGACTTTGATATTTCAATTGTTCTCTGTGACTTTATACGTGCTCATAAAGCTCTTATAATTTTATGGTTCATACCCATGATATGTCAGATCCAGAACATGGTCAGATATTAGATGCCACGTACGCTTAAAAATGTACATCATTACTTTGAAAAACAAAAATTATTGTGAAAATAGCGTTTTTACCGTATTTTTACGCTTTAAGTCCTTGTCAAATGAAAAATATCAGGCAAAAGTCAACCAAACCATATATTTCCTGAAAGGAAATTCACCAATCTTTGAGATGACATGAAAAAATCTGGTTTCTTAGATCATCCTGGCGTGTTCTAAGGGAAAGAATGTCATAAGGTGCGAAAATTGCCAATTGTACATCGTTCAAAATTCTCACCCGGCCAGTAAGTTGAACAAAGCTCAAAATAATGCAACTGCGACGGTTCGTAAAACCCGCATTGCTCTTCACCCTAGCAATTCGGATTTCACGAACCGGCGTATCTTTACTGCGTCGGTTCGTGAAACCCCTTTTTCTCAATTTCTCGATATTTCGAGTACCGTCGTTTTTTTCTTTCTTTGATAAAATTAAGAATAATTAATTTTGTGATCTAAAATTTTGGGATTTGGTAGAGTTTTGAAAGCACTTTCATTTGGTACCAATATCTCGATTTTGAAAATTTTGACCAAAATCGGAATAGCGTCGGTTCGTGAAAACACCGACGATATATATACATGTGTATATATATATATATATATATATATATATATATAATATGCATTTATCGTAAATTACGATTGCTCTGGGACGAGTCTAATGTTGGGCAGTTACGATAAACTAATGTGAGAAAATATCAAATGTACGACCTACCTAACTGTGTAGCAAAGAGACACTCAGCCGACTTCTGTTGGCCCTTTCGATTCCGTTAATGGGTCTCAGGCGAATTCCTCATAAGATAACCCGCATCCGTTCCGATATACGGAAATTCAAGACAATAGTCATTTAACTTGAAAGAGTCTGCGGCGCGGTTTCTCACCACCCTACATGCAGGCAACATGGCAGGATCGGATCCGGGGCCCGTCACGACTGATAGCTCTGACGTTGTCCAAATCGGCGAAGACGTCAATATCTCATGCACGTACGATCCAGTCGACGTTATGGACCTCGGATCTCTCACCTGGAGCTTTTCTCACCACGATGAAGGCGACGTCGAAGTCCTCGTCAAGTACATCTGCAGTTTCCGTACCAGCGGTTGTATGAAAATCCGTTCGCCCATGAGGTCAGCGAAGTACGATTTGCTGGTCGACACTGTCGGTGGATTCCGTGGCGTTTTGGCAGTCAGTGACGTAACGAATGATGACGAAGGAAATTACACCTGCTCCGTGGTGACGCCGATGGGGAAGTTTGAGAGCACTGCGCGACTGACTGTTGAAGGTAAGTTTACTCCGTGACATTAAATAGTTATGTGAAGAGTTCGCTCGCAAAACGTCTTAATTCCGTGTTTGTAAAGTTGAGATATTCAATTCAATTCAATTCAATTCAATTCGCGATTAAAGCTGCTTAATACAAAGGAATGATAAGAAATCAAGGAATATTTTCAATCGTAAGTTCAGAAATATTCCTCATTATGTTTCAAATGAAGTATCAAAGGAAAAGATTTGTTTTTGCTCTTTCTGATAATGGTTCTACCTTAGAATATTTAAACATGGGGCTTCGCCCATTTTGCAATAAAATTCTTCATTTTAAGGCATAGGTAGCTTTCGCGTGTCTTCAAAAATGGCATGATAAAACCAAACAGTCCGTCACCCTTACTGTGGCCATACTTGCTGATATTTTGCATCTTCTTGCCTTTCACTATGTCTTCTACTTACAAAATATCCAAAAGTTATGTCCTTTTTGGTCGCTACTGGCAAGGTTTCATTTTATCATTTTGTTCTTTTCCATTAAAAAAATACAATGACAACGAATACGACATACTTTGTCAGCATTTGGAATCAATGGAGCGAAAAGAGAACTTGAGACAAGATATATTCATAAAAATATAGTGCAGGCATAATTATAACAGCTTACAATATCACACGTAAAACAGAAGACATATCACATCACACGCTTTAGCGAGATGATTAGAAGATAACATATGATCCGTATTTGAGCAAAATAGAACATTAAGGTATTCAACCACAAGGATACGAATATCATGAACATGATGACGTCTTAGCATGCTGAACATAATCCTACTTTGTATGAAATTCCAAACAATGGGAAACCTGAGGCATAGAAATCTATGTGAATAAGACGAATCAATTTTGAATAATTGAAAATTGTTACGTGTGCGGATGCTAACAATCCATAGAGATAGAACGTTATGTTCATACTAAATATCACGATGTTTTCGTATATAGGAGTTATTTTTTCTAAAGCAGTTGAAAAAAAAAATATTCTTAGCATAAAATCTGACTTCATTATGAGCGTTGATCATGTTAATTTGACTATCATACACTTCTTATAATAACAAAATGTTCCAGTGTAATTTAGTTTGAAGTTTTGTTTTGTTTGTTTCTAAGCATCTTCTGAGAATATGATTTATGACAAACATTGAACCTTTGAACGTTCTATGATTGTGGTTCAGTTTATCACAAAAAAAAAATGAATAAAAGTGGCAAGAAAAAAAATCTTTGTTTCTTTTCCTTACTAAATTTCATTTCACTCGAAGGATTTTTTAAAAAGAAATATCTTTCATACAAGTAGTTTTGTTTTTGTGATATACGCCCAATTTCCAAATTTTGGGAGTCCAGTGTGGTTTCCATACATATTTTTTTAACCTTAAATAAATCTGTTTTCCATCGTGACAAGTACTTATCCAACAAATGAATAAATATATTACATTTTTTTTTGTAAACATCAATGATTGCATCGCCAGATGCATAAACAGAAAACCAATCTAAGTTACACAGTTTGTGATTCATTTACACCAATGCCCTCAGACCAGTGCCATTATACTGATTGAACAAAATGAAAGCCCTGGTACAATTTTTGTTCCTAAAACATCTTAATATTCATTACTCATCATTTTCCCATATTGATTCCTTCCCTAGGTTAATGTGCTGAGTGTAAGTTAATTATTGTATGTGTTTAATTACTGGTACACATTGATTTACGTCATGTTATTCTTACTTGTGTTTTGACCTGTCTGTTTTTCCTCATCTTTCCTTTCATCTTTTCCCTGTGCGCTTAGAAACATTGTATTAAGCGCATTACGAATGTAATGTATTATTATCATTATTATTATTCGTGTAGTCGAAACCTATGATCCCGAAGGATAGAAATGACCATGTCGATAAGTGTAATGAATCATCGAAGTAATGCACTTTTTTTGTATATGTAATGAATACAGATCAGTCATTTACTGATATTTGTAGGGGACTTTAGGCGCCGACAAAACAACGCTTAAACGCAGCCTCAGTCTCAACCAGGTCCGGTTCAAACTCAATGTTGAACGTCAATACCGATCACTTTCGGCCTCGAGACCACTGTACACACTGACCTTTCTGCAAGACGCAGGTGCGCTTGTGGGTACAGGTCGAGATTAGGGGGAATTTTCTTGGGACTTCGAAGTCGGATGCGCTGAACAGCATGATGGAAGACATCCCATTATAAGGGCATAAACGATAAAAGGTTATTTAAAGACTGATTAAAAACTGAGTCTTCTCAAAAGGTCCACAAGACCAGCATAAAATGATGCACGTGACGGAGTGAATCGAGCTGTTTACATCCACGAACGCAGCGACTAGGTTTTAGACTGTTTCCAAAGTTAAACGAGAGCATCCCATTCTCACGAGTCCGCGAAATAGGCCTCTGCCCAAGTGCATAATTCGTGAAATACACATACAGCACTAAGGCTTAGACATGCGCTGAGATTTTAGCGGATGTATGTGGCCATGCGTTCAGATTTTTATTTTCATCGGATGCCTGGCTCAGTGTGGATCAGTAAAAAGTCAATGTATGATAATCTTGATCAATCAGATTGCAGGGATTCTATTTAAAGCCCATTTCATGATAATGCACAGTCCAGGATTGTTCGTTACCCTGTTGGTGCTCCCGGGTCAAAATCAGTTATTACTTTAAAAAAGCATGATTTACCATTTGCACATAAAACAAAAACCCAGCATTAGTACTTCAATATAGTTTTAAAATGTGAGTTAGGATAGAAACAACCAATGTAATAGATTGAACCAGTATGACAGATTTTAACAAATATACAAAATGTGAACAATAGTTGTAATAAAAATGTTTTTAGACTATACCGTCTACAGTTATGGTTTATTGAGAAAAATACTGATATCCCCTTATATTTTAGGCCTTATTGCAAACACTTTATATGGTAGGATGTTTTGTCATACATCTGACCACACATATGCATCAAATGTGATAATATGAACATTCTTAAATCACTGCTCCCAAAAGTAAACAGGACCGTTAACCCGTATCCCACGGGAACCGGTTGGTGCCTGCACAAAGTCAACAGTAGTCATGAAGGGGGTTCAAAATCACGCAGGGGATTGGTTAACCTGCAGCTTCTGCAGTTTGAGTATAGAAGGAGGGTTTACTCCTTATTACGCTTAATCCTTCCAGTATCGCCTGAAGCTGGAACCATTTAGGGGATGTGATGCTGCCTATAAGCCGTGGACATGTAACGAAAATGGATATATTTTGTTTATTTTCAGTGTCAATTACTTTACGGAGTACGTACTCCGATAGCGTCTCATGTGATGTCTTGTGCTACATCAGATCAAGCGATAACGAGGAAAATGATTTCTCTTTAGGTACAAAATGTAAATCTTAAGACTTATTTTGCGCGCCAGTGCTGATCGAAAGTTGGATCAAGACTCTCTATACAAGTCATCCGATAGGATGAGGAACAAACATACTTCTCGAGGAAAGGATATCAATCGAAGTGCTCCAAATCTATTTTGAAAGGAAGCGATACCATTAGGGTATAAGATTTATTATAGTTGAGCTTCTCAGACTAGAACGTTTTGCTAAAATTACTCTCACGTGGCTGAGGAGCAACAACGAGCGCCTGTTATGACCGGAAATCAAAGGAAGATTCAGATGGGGTATAACGTGCAATAGAAACCTTCACCAAGCCGGGTCCTTGAAGAAGAAGAGAAAAAAAAAAAACACAGAAAAAAACCCCCCGTATTTCTATGACCTTTCACCCGTGAAATCTTTTTTTTTAAAGTATAGTCTAAATAGAAAGAAAAGATTTCATAATTCCAACAGTGAAAGCTGATCGAAATCGGATAGAAATTAAGGAAATTATGGAATTATGGTTAATTCTCACAATACACTTCTTGAACCATTAATGCGAAATACAAATGAGTGACTTATTGATGATGTCATCACATCACAATTTCCAAATATTTTTGATACAAAATATTGAATTTTCATTTTGTTTTTTGGCTCAGAGGCAATTATACATCAGTATCAAATCCTAATATATCTGCTTAATCAATTTCGAAGGTAATCATCCAGGAGAAAATTGTGTTTAACACATTTACTGAAGAAAAACCTGTGAGACTTCGTAAGTTTTCTGCACACGATGGATAAAAGATAATTGTGCGGTGACATCATCAGATCACGCTCTGGAATATTCATATCAACTGCATAAATTAGCAAGATTTATCAATCTCATAACCTCTCTTATTTTTACCCAAGTTTAATCAAATCTTAGCTGATGTGACTTTAATGTTTTTTTTTCAGAATATATCATAACTGTACTGGAATTCTCCTGTAAGTTGTTGATGCACGATAACATTTCAAAGTCAATATCAAACTGTAGCCAACAGCAATGAAAACTTATATTGAGAACATTTTTTATGGAGAGTGTTTCATATTCACTGTGTGTTAATGGCGAATGTACGTCATAAGCCACGAATCGTACAGCACACGAGTCAGCCCACGAGATTTCTGCTCATGAGCCATACAGTCCATCATTTATTCAGCTTAGGAGTCATACAGCCCACGAGCTTGTAAGTTGACAAGCCCACGAGCTCGACATCAGCTTAGATCATACAGGCTCACGAGCTGTATACGAGACACTAGTCTAAGAGAAAGGAAAATTAGGAACAGCCATCATAAAGCGATACATGCAGCTATATATAGGCCGATAGAGTGACAGCGAGAAAAAAAAGACATTCATTCAGAACGTCATACGCGTTGTCATAAAAATAGTATCGTACGATTAAACAATCTTACAAGATGAGATGATTCTTTAATCTAGCACTTGTCTAGTTCTGAAGTTGTTAAGCGAACTGGCAGCTTTTATGAGGGGTGTCAACTCTTTCAAGATTTTTGGGGTAGGTCAATCTAAGACAACGTTGATATGAAAGCGTGATGTGATGTGGTATGTGCAGGTGTAAAGAATAGAGAACGGGCACTGTACTGACAATAAGAGTGAGTATAATTTGTTGGTTTAGTTTTTATTTGTTTGTTTTTATTGTTCCATATTCAACATTTCAACAAATGAACCATAAACATAACCAAAAAAAAAAATGCATCGGTGAATATTTATATAATATTGACTGGCCCTGAGGGAGGTACCAGAAAATATTGCCCAAACTGAAAGCATATTGCCCGAGTCGAAGACGAGGGCAATATGTTTTCAGTGCGGGCAATATTTATCTGGTACCTCCCGAAAGAAAGGCCAGTCAATATCATAATTATTACCTATCAACCTAGGTAAATCAAGAAAATGTGTAAATACGGCTATACACTATAATTATATATGATAGAGATCAAGCCACATTTGACTACCTGTAGACCATCAACATGTTGAATAATTGCAAAATTGTTCATCAATGTATATCATTCAACTCCAACTTCAAAGATACATGTAGTTGTAACAGGTAAACTTCAAACTTCTGAACGTTCTTACACTTTATTTTTACTTCTCTGTTTAAAGTTTGAGAGTTGTAAAACTGATGGTCACTGTGCAATTACTGATCACAAATGGACTAGTTATTGCCTAGTGCTGCTGTAAGTGGTCGACCTTGTATGAGTTGATTTATCAGCGTTCTTCTGTGGTGCGTGTAACTGACACCCTGGACGTCCTGGAATGTTTTCTTTTCGTGGTCGATCGGAGGTGGGGAGAGAGATTCCACTCTTTCTCTTCCCACCTCCCCAAACCGGAAGATTGCATTGTTTGCACATACTGTTACTGTTACGCAGCGACGTGGCGAAAAGCATATTGACTGCTGACCTTTAACCCTGCAAAATAACAACTCCTGACCTTTAACCCTGCAAAATAACAACCGGAATTGCCTCGCAAAACTCCCTCGTATAGGTAATAATGTCAAATACAGCATTTGTTACAGTGCACCTCAAAACGAACATAAAGTCGCACACACTGATTTCGCGTGAGGACTGAAAATAAGTGAAATGGGTCAACCTAGCCGAACTTGACTTTTTCATATTTTCTGAAAGAGCAGGTCTTCTTTTACATTATGCTAAAATTTGGTATCATAAAACGGGCAGGAAAGTGTGTTTTTTTAGCAGTTTATCAAGAACATTTTTGGTAGAATAGTGTGATTAGGTGTGTCTTTAGAATCCCTTTTTCATTTCTGAAAAACCTTGTCCACACTCTTCACTTTCAACTCTAATAACCTTTGAAAGGATAGTGCTACTGCTTTGAAAGTTGGCATTGATTATGGACAGAATGTGTTAATGAGGCATGCTTAATTTCAGTTTAATCTGATAATCCGTTCATTGTTGTTAATCTGGTGGTTTACTTCGTGTTTTTTGTCCCATTCATCGCACAGCCAGCACGGTTTGGTAAAGATTAAGCGCTTGAATAGACATTGTACTTCAAAGCCTCCTTTCTCAGTTCACACTTTTCCTGAGTTTGTGCTTTCTTTCCAATATTTAGATAGGTTAGGAGAGTCCATTTGATTTGAGTTATACATCATTTTAAAGCTTAAAGTCTGCTCTTTCAGAATATGGTCTTAACTAAAAATTCATGTCTGGCGACTTTTTGTTTGTTTTGAGGTGCAGAGTCACATTTAAGACAATTAAACGTGTGAAATATGAGGAATCTACACAGAAGGAATGCTTGTAGGGTGTAGATTTCCAGATGCTGATATGAAATTAATTCTTACTTGATATTTACAATTGAAAGGAATGACAATTACTAAATTGGGGAAATATAAACGTCGAAGAATACAAAAAAGACAAAGAGAAGACAAAGATCACAATGTCCGCGGCACAAAACTTCTGGAGAGTTGCGTGATCACCCGAGTGAGGTACAAGTCAGATACAGTGTACAATGGCAGAAATACAAAATATGCACAAAGAAGGTCCAGGAGATAGAAGAGATCGCGAACGAGACACATGATAGATACAATGACAGAAATACGAAGTGTGAACAGAGAATGTCGAGGAGGACTGAAAAAATAGCTATAAGTAAGAATTCAGAAAAACTAGTTTAAGTTTATGCTTAAATGAATTAAGCGACTGAGATTGGATCATTTCTCTATCCAAATCATTCCAAAATTTAGGTCCTGTAGTAGTTATTGCTTCTAGAGCACATTCGGTTAATGAAAACAGATTATAGAAATGACTCGGCAAGAAGACCATTGACCTATTGATAATAAGATACCCACTTGGTACTGCATGAGCTCAGTCACATTGAGAAGTTTCAATTCCTAATAACACTTGAATAAAGTGGTTTAACATGCTCTGATCCTGGCTGCGCTCTTGAAATTATTCGACTGAATTTATTTTGTATAGCTATAATGTTTTATATTTGAAGTAGATGTGTCTGCCCATACGATGCTACAGTACGAATTTAATGGAAGAACGATAGTAAGCGTAAAATAATTATATTTGTAAAACGCAACTCGGCAATAAAATTATGTGAAACTAGAAATTTTCCTTTGAACTTCAAATATAAGTTAGGATACTTCCATGACCTGATGATAGTCTATATAATCGAGATTCATACCAAGAAATGTTGTTTCTTTGAATTTGATTGATTAATTGAATTTCGTCAGATCAGCATATTACTAAATAACATATAATTACATTTAATTATATGTGTTACGAGTTTGTGCTCGCCTCCACGGCAGACACACTCATTTTGGTGCTCTGATTTCTATGTCATTTTCTCATTATGATAATAATTGTTTAAAAGAAAAGAAAGAAATATTGTTTATTTTATTGAAATTTGGCACACGTGATTAATGTGATGTGTAGGTGTGATTTTTTTAAACAAAATTAATATATGTAGATGAAATAGTAATGGAATTTTTTTAATGACTAGTTGTGTAATGATATGTTGACAGTGAATTTTTTCCCTTTTTCCTCATTTCTTCTTTTTTCGTTTTTCTTTTCTTTTTGAAAAAGTAATCTGAGTATTGATGGGCTGGTACCCTCACTGATCTCATTACCAGTTGTAATAGTAATGATTTTTTTTTTATTCAGAGTTGAGCAGTGTTGCCATGTGGACAGGATATTTTTTTAATCTCCTTTTTCTTTTCGTTTTTACGTGGTAAAAGCAATTTCAGAATTGATTGGGCTGGTACCCTCATAGCTTGATCACTTCTTGTGATTTACCACATGTGACCACTGTAATATTTGTTCTTTTTTATGTTATGTCGCTATATCATTGTTTGTACAGAGCACCGAAATAACCTGTCTGTTTTTATAACTATGATTGTAAAACATGTGCAATTAAGCCTTTGGCTGCCAGACATGATTTTTAATAAACCTGTTCAATTCAATTCAATCAATATTAAAGGGTGATACAGTATTGGTAGAGATGAGGACTGGGTTTTTGACTCCTTGTGAGATACAAAGAAACCACTTATGAAATGATACAGAGCAAACCATTCTAAGAGGAATTCAAAGTTTATTTGATGAAAATTGGTTTTAGAATGGCTGAGACATCTAAAAACAAAGTAAAACAAAGCGATGGTAATAAAAGGTGGGTCCCACCT
This sequence comes from Diadema antillarum, assembly GCF_040938485.1. Lineage (NCBI taxonomy): Eukaryota > Metazoa > Echinodermata > Echinoidea > Diadematoida > Diadematidae > Diadema > Diadema antillarum. The sequence goes on from NW_027271902.1 coordinate 315,170, forward strand.
TTTATTAGGATTGCTCTGTTTGGATATCTCAGTTATTTCAAAACCTATTTTCATAAAATAAAAGTTAAATTCCTCTTGGAATTACATGCTTTTTCACATTTCATAAGAAGTTTCTCATTATCTCACCAAAAATGTGAGAAACTTGAAGTTAGGTCTCAACCAAAACTATACGATCCCTTTAACAGAGAGTCAATTTGCATTCAACCACTTTTTTATTTCAATTAGATTATGATTTACTGTATTACAAAATGAGAATAAACCATGATAAGAGCATAGGATGTTTGTGTCATCTGCATATAAGATGTAAGAAAATGCATCAGTGGAATTACTTATGTCAGTGATGTAAATAATAAGAGGCGGGGTCTTTATAAGGATTCTTGTGGGACACCACAAACAATTCTTAAAAATCCGATAGAATAGGCAATTTTCGATGAGATAGTAATAATAACAATAGTGATGAAATAATAAAAAAAGGCTGAATCTGATGAGTTATTCAAAGCAAATCTTGTGTGCTTTGACCCCAAAAAGGAAATTCCACTCAAACTTGAATAATACGTACAAAAAAAAGAAGTAATGGTTTTTTGAATAAAATCTAATGATATAAAATGATATGAAACAAAATGAAATAAAATAAGATACAATGTAGTTGAATGAAAAAAAAATGGCGCAATATAGTTTGTATTGTTAACAGGTTTCGCATTATATATTTATCAAAATTAGCATCCAGCATTCGTTGGAAGATATTTTTATTATTTCTACCCCGTTTATCCTGTAAAAACTGAATTGATAACAATTATTTAATTTTTATTGTCGCAATATTGAATTGTATTTGTTCTGTATATTTCTAAGCTTGTTAATAATGTTATCTGTACTGTGTAATTTTACCGTTTGATATTCATATAATACTTCATACATATTAATTTTGAAAAAATCATTTGTAATTCAGCTTCGGGCTAGGATGAATAATGACAGAAATAAAGATATACCCCTAATAGTAATGATGATGATAATAACAATGATGATATTATAATTGACAAAAATAAATGATTATGAATAATGATAATGATAATAATAATAATAATAATAATGATTATGATGCTATACCAATGATGCACAGGATAGAATGCGTTAGTGGAGATGTATGGAGCGTACTCGAGGGTATTTACAATTGTGAAACATGCACTACATTGTAAATACCCGAGAGTGAGCTGCACCTCCACTAACGCCACGAAATAATCCTGTGCAACATTTGTTTTATAAAATGGGTCGAAAACTAACAGCATTTTTCACGTACCTTTGTGGATCAAGGGTGGTATTCTGAAAATCTTCCTAAGTTTCTTCCTAAGTTTCTTCCTAAGTCAGAAACTTAGGAAGTGCCTAGGAAAGACAAAATTGGTATTGGTAGACGAAAAAAGTGCATTCTAGAATACCAACTTCTTCCTAAGTCAGAAATTTGCATATTCCCTCCCCCTTCCTAAGTTTCTTCCTAAGTCTACTTAGGAAGAAACTTAGGAAGATTTTCAGAATACCACTTAGGAAAAAATCCTGACTTAGGAAGAAATTTCTTCCTAGGAAGGATTTCAGAATACCACCCCAAGATGTCCGAAGATGTTCGTCCCAAACATTTACGCACGCGGCACTCGGAAATCCCGCACATATAAGTACTGTACGTATAAGAGTATATGTACGCCACACATGTTATGCACATAAGAAAGGCCGGCCGGCAGCCCGAACTAGAAGTTGCTTACAGGATTGACAGCGCGTATAGTAGCGCGCGCGACGCACTTGTAACAACTGATTGAGTGCACACTGCTAGAGCAAACATTGTGACGTCGGCCGTGGATGTTAGTGAGAAATTAATACAAGCACACGTGACTCATTTCAGCGCTTCCAATTGGCTACATTCTTGAATCCATTTTATAAAACATACTTACACACACATACACTCACACACTTGTTACGTGTAATATTTACATGGGTGCATGTCTTATTGCACACTTCCTGTTCCTTTTCCATTGCAGACTTTTGCTCAAGGTCTGTAATGATGTCCCCGTGCGATCCTGTTCGAGCCGGCGCACCCGCAGGGTTGTCTTGCAGTGCAGAGGTCAAATCTCCGGACCGGATACCTTCCCTGCTGATGGCCAAAGATGGGATGCCCGTACAGGCAAACCGAGCCGGATCGGATATCCGTCGAGGCACAGAGCCCCTGACGATTTCTTACGACTTTGTGCCCCTGGTCGACGATCACGGTTCGAGGGTCACATGCTGCGTGCAGGCGAGATCCGTCTGCCCGCAAGTCTGCGCTGAGCCCTGCGTCATTGATGTCCAGTGTACGGACGCAATCTCATACTATTACATCAATTTGGTTAATGCTTGTCTGTTTCCACAAATTTCGAAACACCAAGTATACATTGGGACCTGCAAATATCAAACATTATCAAGCCAGTTTTCAGATTGTTCCCATCATCATATCCTTTGATAACATACAGTGCACTCCCGGTATATCGAACACAGTTATGACGAAATTCTGGTTACAACAAAGTAAAAATTCAGGTCGCCACATGATCTACTCTATGCATCTTTATTGCTTATTTGTTCGGTTGTAACGAAATTTTGATATTACGAAAGAAAACTGCCGGTCCCGAGGACTCCATTATAACAGGAGTCCACTGTTTACCTTTGGTACTCCTCCGTTTCTGTTTCATTGACCATTCGTTCACTCTACGGTCAGTAAAAGTATCACATATGATGCATGGTATTTTTCTATCATAGTTTGATGTACCTCCTTTTTAACGAATACAAAATTGAACGAAATGAAATGTCTTTTCTTATCTACTTCACATTCTACATCTTCCTCAAATTCTGACAATGACCTTATAATAATCTTCTTCCACCATTTTTGTCTTTCTGTGTGATATTCCTTTACTACTACTTATGTGTTCAAGTGTCTGTTCGTGCCTTCTTACCCTTTCTGCATTCTTCTGATAACCCCTTCTTCTCAGCTTCGTTTTTAATTTCTCCTTCATGTGTCATTACTGTCATATATTTATAATTGACAATTATTGGTAGATGGGGCAAAAATCGGGCGTTCCATTCTTGTGTTCACATTGATCATAGCCTTAAATCAACCGGCACCAATTTTCTATCGTTGTTTTCCAACTTTTCAGATCCACCATCAACGCCGGTCGTTGCAAGCAACATGTCCCAATTGACCTTTAACGAAGGTATGACCAATGTGCGCGTACACTGCTGGGCAGACGGAAACCCGAAACCAGATGATTTCATCCGCTGGTCAAAGGTCGGACATGTCCACGAAATTCTTGCGCAGTCGGCGCTGCGCGCTGGCGAGTCTGTTCTTGAGTTTACCGCCCTCTCTCGTCGGCATGCCGGAAGGTACAGGTGTACCGCTGCCAACGGTGTCGGTTTGTCGGCTCACACCGACCTGGAAATCTTAGTCCAGTGTAAGCATAAATACACCCCGGTCATTCTTTTGGCGAGTAAAGTTCGTAGGTTGTCAGCAGAATTTTGAAGAGTTGGTCCTTAAAGTAGTACAGTGTATTCGCGTTACAATGAATACAGTTATAACGAAATTCTTGTTACAACGAAGTAAAAATTTAGGTCCCAAAAATAGCATCTCTAAATCTTTATGTACAATGTTAGGCTATAATGAAATGTCGATTTAACGAAAGAAAAAAAAAACAGGTCCCATTACATTACTAGTAACTGGGACAACTTTGAGGCTCTTTCTGTAAACTGAAATGACTTCCGATTCATAATGACCTTAATGTGTAATGTCAAAGAATGATTCATACTCATTCGTTAAGGGCCGCACTGTGACGATAAGACTCTCGGCTGTCATTCGGAGGACCCGAGTTCGAATCCCGTCCAGTGCTTACGTCATTGGACAAAAACTAAATGATAAAAAATGGTTTTACCCACCATGTCCCTTTCGATCAGGTTGTATAAATGGGTAGGATCCTACCTGGTAACGCTCGGGTAATAATAATTGCCGGACGCTTTGGGTAAGAGCAGGGGCAGCATTGGAGAGTCCATCCTAGATAAAGAGATCATATAATTATCAATATTGTTATTTTTGTTAATGTTATTGTTACGACTATTATTATCATCATTATTCCCAATAATATTACCATTACTATTATCATTACTACCATTACTGTTATTAGTATTATGATTGTTGTTGTTGCTGTTTTCAATATTACTATTATTATCATAATCTTTATTATTATCATTGCTATCAATATTATTATTATTGTTATCATCATTATCATCATTATCATTATTACTATATTCTATGACGTCACCAGACGCGCCAACCGTGGTCACTGGAAAGAAGCAGACGATCACCGTGAACGAAGGTCAACAGCTCACCCTCACCTGTACCGCCGAGGGTTACCCGGAACCGGAAATCAGCTGGCTGACCACCGACAGCCAGCCGATCACGTGGGGCGTCACGTCGCTTACCAGGGTGCTGGACGACAAATACACGCAGACGGTGGTCGCCACGTTGACCTTCGATGCCATGGTCGCCGGCCGAGACTTCGGCAGTAGGTGGTGTGTGGCCAGCAATGCAATGGGGCAAGATAGGATGGTGATCGACATCCACGGCAAACGTGAGTTCATTCATTCATTCATTCATTCATTCTTTCATTCATTCATTCAGTCATTCTTTCTTTCATTCACTTATTCATTCATTCATTCATTCATTCATTCATTCATTCATTCATTCATTCATTCATTCATTTTTACATTTTCAACAGAATTCTGCTCTCTAACTCTCCATTCTCTCATTAACAATTACAACAATGACCGGAGCACTTGGAGACTTTCCTACCACCGATTAAGACACGCACGCAATTTCTCAATAAGAAGCCTTTTGTCTACGTCATCAAATATCTATAAAAATTTCAGGATCATTGCCAAAATGTAATCATCTGTTTCCTGTGTCATTATTGACTTTTTTCCCAAGTTTCAATTAAATCCGTTCACAACTTTTTGAGTTATTTTGCAACATACAGACCAATGTCGATGATCACTTAACCTCCTTCCTTGGCGGAGATAATAAAGGATAGCTTACATCTAAATCACAATATTCACAGGACGTTTCCTTCACTTCCAATACAATTTACTCACAACGACAAAATGCTTCGTGAGGCTCGAAGTAAATGCCATAAAATCGAGCACATACTCATACATCACACAAATATACCTCTTTGCGTCATCTCTTCAAGTCGCCAAAGGCACAATATACACATATGCAAAGTATCGTTTATCTTCGTTTTTTTTTTTAGGGATCAGACTCCTTTTCTGTGGACGTCTGTCTGTAAACCTCCCCCTATTTTCTGAAATAATCTGGTATCTTGAAAATGTTGTTATTATGAAGAAAAAAAAAGGTCACGTGTTCCTTTTTATCGAATCACATCTACCCTGGCGCGCCATTGGAACAAAACATCATTAAAAGAGAAAGTGTAGAGATCAAGGAGGATTTCATCAAGCATTTTGTCAGATATTTTACCCGACAAACTGTTGTAAGGTACGGGAATCCGTGCATCTGATTGGCTGAGGGCAAATTGTCAGAAAAACAAAGTATCTGACAAAACGCTTGATGAAAATGATAAATTTCCCCTAGATTTTGATATCGGTAATGTGGTAGAAAACTTCAATGGAAGTTTGCCAGAGCTTAACTTAACTACACTTGTATGTATAGGGGCTGGTGGTATCGCTTTTCTTTAATGTGAAAGCTTATAAAGTGTACTGGTGTACTCGTAACTTCATAAATCTTAAGAGGATGTCATTCCAATTTGAGTAAAAATGGTTTTTTGAATGGCTGAGACATCCACAAACAAAGTAAAACAAAGCAATTGTAATAAAAGGTGGGTCCCACCTTTTATCAGGGTCGCTCTGTGGTGGATATGGCAACCATTTCAAAACCAATTTTCATCAAATAAACATCGAATTCCTCTTAGAATTACATGCTCGTTTATATTACATAAGAGACTTCTTGATATCTTATCCAAAAATGTTAGAAACCTGAAGTAAGGTCTGAACCAAAACTATCAGACTATACGATCCATTTAACATTTCATTTGAGGAGTCAGAGAGCGCAAAGGAAAAACTAAAACGAGGCAGGGGAAGGTTCAGAGGTGAAGCTTGTTGTAGTTTTAGCAACAGGTGACTGGACTTTAATATTAGATGAATTCTTTGTGTTCGGATCAATCTATAAACGCAATATTATCTTCTGCTTACGGCATGTCAATATGTTGTATGCGTGTATGCGGTATGACTCAGTATACAAAATACTAGTGATACAAATTTTACCGGACGAGTGGCCATGCGTTCGGATTTTACCGGACGCATGGCTCAGTAAAAATCAATGCATGACAATTGACCAATCAGATTGCAGAGATTTATAAAGCCAATTTTATGATATAGTTTAGAGGCATCGCGGTGGATTTTAGTGGACCACGTTCTCTCGATTGTGACGTCACTGATTCAAGCCCTCTGGCAGCAGACGGCTGGGTTCGTGGACAAAGCACGTTATCTTCGTATTACATGTCATTCCCTCTGATGTGACTTATAGCCGTTTGTCAACTTGCTCATAGATATTCAGTTGCTTCTACAGTGGCCACATGAAGTAAATCCAACACAAATTTGATATTGATGTCATCATTTATATTACTTTAATTTAGATACATTTAATACACATTTGAAATAGAAGACAAGTCCGCAAATCATAGACATGTATCATAATATTCTTTATCCTCTTTACCATAACAAGTTTAATGTGCACGTCTTGGCAATTAACAGCAAACAAAAACCGGACTACAGCGCTACCGCGTGACAAATATTCGAGCCATCTGTAGTTTCGTTTGACAATTATCTATTCATCAGATATTGCTTTCCATTAACTCTCGGTGGCTCTATAATTGTGATAATAAGCATGTAAGGAATCATAGATTGTAACCGAAGACTTATTATTTCAGTAAATGAAAATTAGAAGGTGGTTTCAGCCTATTGTCGGGTCTCGTTGCGTAGTTACGACGGTTTTAAATTCCACTCTGCGTGACCAACTCGAAACTAGCTTCTTGCGCTGGGGAACGGTGGGACCTTACCGAACGTGGATCTGCCTCTGTCACTTCGCTTTATACTGCTATGCTCGCTATATTGACAGGTACAGTATTGTGCGTGATTTTTTTTCATGGTAATTCAGAAAGTGGGTCAATTGACCAGATCAAATTGACGCATTTCCTTTAAATCGACATTCCTTTTTATTTCTCTTTCCAGTCGCGCAGAGGTATCAATTTCCATAACTTTGGATAAAAATTGATAGTCAAATTGTGAGCTGAAGTAATGATAAGTGACTGTTGATTTGGTAATTTATCATCAATTGGTATCAAAAAAAAAATGGAAGTTCTATTTGAGAATAAAAAAACAGTGTGACAAGGTTTACTTTTTTTTAAAAGCTTTTTAAAGGCCTGCGACTTTAATGCTGCGACGCATTTATAGGCAAAAATGCTGTTCTGCGCAAGTGCTAGAGACAGCTGTTCCCAATAGGAGCAAGGGTGATTTCAGATGTATATGGACTTAAGAAAGCGCGCGGGAGGGGGGGGGGGGGTTGAGGGGAGGGACTAATAATACTGAAAAGAAAAAGAGGATAATGATTTCAATTTAAATTCAGTTCAGTTCAATTCAATTCGTTTATTTTCATTCTTTTTCCAACAAAGCATAACTCAAAATAAATCAGGAATTACGTCATAAACATAAACATTCGTCTTTGCAAAAGACAAATGATACCGATAAACATAAGAATGAATGTTCGACAGGCACATTAAGATCACTTCGTTCTTAAATCATCTTTTAAAAGAGTGACTTATGATATTAAGCTTATCTATGGTATTATGAATCCTCGTCTTGCCCATTAATAAGAAAAGATATTAAGAAAAAGATCGTCTTTTTGATTATCCTCGTGTTGTTGGGAACTTATACTAAGGGAATGAGGAAGACATGATGAACGAAGGGAGATATCTATATCAGGTAGATGACCAGGTATATATAATTAGGCAGATAGATGGATTGATATATAGATAGATATAGAGATAAATAGATAGATAGATAGCTATATATATATATATATATATATATATATATAAATATATTGTAACGAAATTCGGTGGAACCGATTCGATTTAATCGCTCGATTATATTTGTTATGATCGATAGTGTCTGTAGTATAGAAATGGGCGCATTATCGGAATGTTGGACAAACATTTTTAATGCGGTAGTGCATTATTACGAGTTTTAATATTTATTATTAGATATGTGGTTACTTGTTTGTCATGGGCTAGTTTGGATTATTTTAATACCAACTCCGGTTTAGACCGATGATACATGCCGAATTATAGTAACCATGTACAAGAGATACTGTTAAAACATATAATCATTGTACGAAATTTGTAACCACGCCAACATTGTAAATAATTTGAAGGAGTACTGCGGGTGTTTTCCACGGTGCTCACGGCCGTGCGGGATTGCCTCCTCATTCCGCGATAGGAGGAGAGGCATATGCATTGGCCGTTGTGTGACATAGTCCGCAACAAGCAGCCCGTGTATGATACATTTCCAGTGTGTTGTTAATGTTCAATTCTTTATGTAATAAACTGTACGTGTGTTCCTGAATTGCAATCTTTACGGTGCATTCTTGAGGGTTCTACCACAATACAACAGTTTGGAGAGTGGTGGTACATGTTCCTGAGTTGGAGCGCCTTTCCTGAGAAGACCAACTAGCCAGTCATTGGATTTCGGGTATAATGGTAATGTGACTTGTCGGATAGTCCGTGCCCAATCCAAGTTCCAGTCGTCGCCGTTGGATTACGGGTACAATGGTAATGTGACTTGTCGCATAGTCCGTGCCCAATCCAAGTTCCAGTCGTCGCCGATGGATGTCGGGAATAGTGGTAATGTGACTTGTCGCATATGCCCTGTGCCAAATCCAAGTTCCAGTCGTCGCCTGAGGAAGTTGGTAACGGTGCGATACAGCACTTTACCCCGTGCCATCAACGATACCAGCCTGTGCCACCATATGGTTGTGAAAGGTGTTCCACGTTAGCGTGACTGAGTTGGTAATAAAACTTGGTAGCAGAACTTGGTAGCAACAGTTGGTAGCAGCACTTGGTAGCAAGAGTTGGTAGCAGAACTTGGTAGCAAAAGTTGGTAACAAACTAGACGTACCAATTTAACACCATCTACAACTGACGTTTGGAAGTGACATTATCTAAGTGATGCTGAACTTGGTATGCGTGCCGCTTGTGTTAAAACGAACCCCGCCTACTCGGCCATCCTGACACGGCTCGCGGAGACATTTGTACAAACAGTCAAATACACTCTCTTAATTCACGACGAGAAGGCGAGTTCGTCACAATATATAGATAGATATAAATAGGTAGATATCATACAAATAAATACATAGAAAAACACAGAGATGGACAGGCGAAGAAAGCTTTTTTTCTATCATTGTAATGTTATTACTATATCTTGTATTACCAGTATTTCATTTTATACAACTGTCCATACCTCTCAAAGCTGAAGTAACCTGTAGATCTTTCATATGAATATGATTTATTAAAATTCTGTGTGCGTATATTACATGGTCCAAGATGTATGTGTCTGTTGTCTGTAGGTTTCTTTCTTCTTCTTTTTTCCTGGAGGAGGCATAGACGGACGGCCACTCATCTCAACAACAAAGAATTTCATTGCTGGTTCATAGTTCCATTGTTCTAACAGTGGTTTTCTCGGCGGAGCTATCAAAAACTGAAACCATCTGACGAGCCATAAGCATCGTTATCACGTTCCGGCTTGTCTTGCCTTGCCTTTTCGATGTAATATCTTATAGATTCTGAAAGACTTCATTAAAAGCAAGTTGTCCAAACAGGAAATGAAAACGACGACGGTGGCCTTATCAGATGGCTACTCCATAGTTTTAAGTGGCTCTGTGGAGACATTGTTTTTACAGAACAATGGATCAATAAAGAGGGATTAAAAAGGCAAAACAAAGCAAGACACACAAAAAACCCACCAGCACCTCAAGTCGATTGTTTCAGGGTAGATTGAATTACAACTATTGTGGCTTTCAAGGCGCATGCGCGTATCCATTGGTCTTTTACATTATACACGTAGAATGTCCATGAACTGTAGATGTTCTCCATGATGCCGGGTTTTGTTTTTGTTTGTAATGTACATTGTTTAGTTCCCATCTACGGATTTCTCCAACACTTTGGCTTTCCAGCACCACATAGTGTGCCCACCGACCCTTTTCAGCCTGTGCTGAAGGTACTTGTCTTTCCAGAGTGAGAGTTTGTTTTTCTGTGTGTGTGTGTGTGTGTGTGTGTGTGTGTGTGTGTGTGTGTGTGTGTATGTGATGTGCGATGTTCTACCGTATGCAGAACAATGACACGTGAATTAAAGGGGAAATCCAGTCCAAATATAATTTACTCTGATAAAAAAGAGTAAAATATTTCGAGTTCAACGGTATAATTTTGATAGAAATCGGATGAAATGTAAGGAATTAAGTCATGACATTTTGAAGTTTCGCTATTTTGGGGCGAAACAGTTCTTGTATGGTCAATATGAATATGCAAATGGCAAAGTGAGCATGTCATCCCCTCTCAACTTACCATATAGTTTGTACATAACATTTTGAACTTTCCAGTTTTTTCAAGCAAATGCAATTATGCCGGAAACTCAAATCCTCGTATATCTAACTGATCACTATTCTGTAGGTATTCAACCAGGAATAACATCATGTTTCAGACTTCAATGACAGAAAAAAAATAGAAAATAGTGAGGTTATGACATGGTTAGCTCACTCATTTGCATATTCATGTCCACTGTACAAGAACTGTTCTGCAGTAATTAGCAAAACCTCAAAATATCATAACTTCCTTATTCTTCATCTGATTTCATTCACATTTTTACCATTGAACTCCTAAGATTTTCTCTTTTTCATCAGACTTTCATATTTGGACTGAATTTCCCCTTTAAAGGTTAGGGGCACGAAACTTATGTTTATCCCTAAGCGTAACTTACGGATGGCAGTCCGAGACACATATGTATATTACCGGCATATGTGAAGTACTTGGTACCTTCAGGGCCCCATTTCATAAAAGATGTTAAAATACCAACTCTTGCTGGGATGGCAACTTCCCATAGCAACAGCCAATCAGGAAGCTGGATTCTTGTCATTACCATGACAACTGACATTCCAGCAAGAGCTGCTATCATATCAGCTTTTTATGGCATGGGGCCCTGGTCTTCTGATTTGATTTTAATTTGATTTGATTTGATTTGATTTATTGGTTTCTGTATCATCATTGTACATGCTCATACCTGTACATAAACATAAGTTGTTAACAAACTATTTTTTCTTCATTGCCTTTACACAATGTACAACAAAACGTATAAGCAATACAACAATGAATAATACAGAGGGGCTACAGCAAAAGCAGTATAATATTTTTACGCATTAATTGTTTTATAAATCTGAGATATTTACTACTATACAGATTTAATACTATGCAGATGATGATGATAATGATGATGTTGATAACGAGGATGTGTGTGGTCTTATTCATCCTGGTATAGTCTCTCAGTGCTCTCACTGCACTGTTCTACAAGAGGGCTCTGCCATTATCCTCGTTATCCCACGCAGCATTGCAAGGTGTACTCACTTATAGTCCTGGGTCGAGAGGGACATGGTGGGTAATAACATCTTGTCCAAGGAAGTAAGCACTGGGCGGGAACCGAACTCGGGTCCTCCGACTGGGAGTCAAGAGTCTTATCCACTATACCACAGTGCCCCTTCCCCCACAATGATAGCATCTCATTGCAAGTTTTATCATTTTCATGATTGGTAATTTATGGAAATATTGTCTAATTTGTTATGCTTATCATACGTGGAGGCCTACATTACAAATTTCCATGACTGATCTCATCTGCGGAATTATTGGCCCTATATCACTGGGACTATAGACGTGTATTATCAGAATATTTCTACTCTAAGGCCATGACTTATAGCTCTTGTGTTTGTTGAGATGTTATATATTACTTGATCTTCTGAACAGAGCGCCCCGATCCACCGACCAACGTATCTGCGGATGCTAGCCATCAATCAGATTCCATAATCGTAACCTGGCTCCCGACCGATGATGGTGAAGCTGATCAGCACTTTTTTGTCAAACACTGTCTCTATCCAGAAGGTATCATCCTCATTATTCAATTCTGAAACGATTCAGTTCAATTCAATTCAATTCAATTCAATACAATTCAAGTTAATTTGCTTTGATTTAATTCAACTCAATTCAATTCAGTTTACACATGTGTTTTCATTTTCTTACGCAGAACATAACGTAAGAAAGTAACAAGATCTTGAGTACGCATTGATTGAGTGTAAGATGAAAACACTCACACTTTACGGATGTAACTTTTAACCTTTAAAGGTACCATTTTGCACCTTTTTGGTCTCAAAGGTGCAAATTTGTACCCGTGTAGGTGCTCCCAGTATGACAAAAGGTGCAGTTGAACCTATTTTTCTTAGAGTGTAACATCCGTTCACTAGTTCGCATATCTTGACAAAATGGGCGTTGCATACCTGTCCACAGCTTTACGAGTGGTAAATTTTACTCTGAAACTGAAATTCTGTCCATGGCTTTTGTCCACCGCATAACAAAACACGCGCTGTATCGTTTGCTTGAATCTATTCTTACAGCCATGTCAACTTAAAGCATTGTGTGAAGTCTTCTTTTGATGACCCCTGTGACGACAAACGTGACGTTATAATAAATCTATACCGTCAATTCTTTCTTGATAGGTTCACCATGCGGGGAAGTGGCAGGCGTAACGAGAGCTATCTTAATTCTCAGTGGGCTCCAGCCCGATACGTGCTACTCCATATCCGTTGTAGCGGAGAATGACGTGGGAAGAAGCGACCCTAGCAATACTGCGCTCGTATGCACAAAAGGTAAGGTTAGCAAGGTTGGCAATGACTTGGTCTTGCTATATGGCAGAGACATCACGTATGAACATACGTATATTGCAACTACTTTCATCCCAAATATTCCTTTCTGTTAATCAATATGACAACACCTTTTGTGTATTCATTCACTTTCTGTAACAATAGTTACAGTCTGTACTCTCATTATAACGAAATTCTCGTCACAGCAAAATAAAAATTCAGGTCCCCCCCCCCCCAAAAAAAAAAATAAATAATAATAAATAAATAAATAAATAGATAAATAAATAAATAAATAAATTGATAAAAAATAAAATAAAAGCTCCACATCATTATACACTATGCTGTTCTGTTATTAAAAAAGAAAAAAAAAATCGCAATAATAAACGAACGAAAACCGCCGGTCCCGAGGGCTTCGTTATAACGGGAGTCCACTGTAATCGTGTCTCGATGTGACGTAGACCGATACATTGCTGGTCCTTGCAAGGAACTGGCCGTAACCACAGCGCTTGCATGCGTGAGGATATACCTAGTCTATACCTACTGCACGTGCGTGCTGCCGATGTTTTACTAAAAAAGATGAAGTTGATGCCATCCACATGCAATGAGCTCTGAAATTACGCGTATCGTTAAAACGCGCAGACCGATGAAAGTCACGCACGGAATTCATCAGCTCGTAAACGCCATGATGATTTCATAGTTGTTTCTTCAAGTTTATACAGAATATTTTCATAAATACACAATGTTCCCGTTTGGCTCCCAGTTATTTCACGTGTACATTATTTGGGTGTATTGGTCTGTCGCCCCATTGATCTATGCAATGCGCGTATCGGAGATCACGTGGTTTGCCGAATTAGTGAAATCTATTAGCATCTTTAATATTTCAAGTTCATTCAATTCACATCCATAAATCATTGAAGACAGTCACCCCCTAATATCCTGACATACTAGCTGTCATAATATCTATCGTCGCCGAGTCTTTGTAACGGGTATGTACAACAGCTCATAGAATCCCGTGATCATAGATAGTGATCGCGTGATTAAAGTGGCTCTTACAAGAAGAAAGTAAAATCTAAATTATATCTTTATAGTTTACACTGCATGCGTGGGCAAGAATGCAGACATGCACGTCACACTTTTCCCGAATCATAATCATAATTAAGTAAGAAGACAGTTCAAAAGAAATCTTTCGAGGTTGAATGATCATGACACATTATGTGCTTATACATCAGCCGCACCCGAAGTCTTGGGATTCACCAACCTGGTTGTCATAGGATCTGGTGGGACCGTCATCTTCGTTCTTCTCATTACAGTGACTCTAGCCCTCTACTGCAGGCGCCGCAAGAGGGCGCGTGGCGTTAGTAAGTCATCCCTTCTCCCATCGCTGACGATAGAAGCTTCTATGTTTTTTCTTCTGTTATGTGTGCAACAAATCACTTACAGTTTGAACATTAATATTTTTATTCTCTCTTCTTTAGAGGGTCATTTCCCCCATTTTCTCTTTTGTTTTTCTTGTGAGAATTGAGTTTCGCGTGCACTATTTTTTTCTTAAATTCAATTTTACATTTTGTTGTTTTCTTGTTGTTTTAAAAAGAAAAGAAAAGAAGTGAAGACAGAGAGAGAGCGAGAGGAAAAAAGAACCCTATTCAGCAGATAATTTATCCTAGACATGGCATAAAATCAGACCATAATAGATCTTAAACAAATCAAACATTATTATTAGATATACAATAATCTCCAAGAGGGAGCTCATAATGAATTGTCTCCACAAGGGAGCTCATATTAGATGTCCCCACGAGGGTGCTCATAATGAATGTCTCCACGAGGGAGCTCACAATTAATATCTCCACAAAGGAGCCCATGGAAATGTGATTGCTTCAGGACGACTTCTGAGCACACTTTTCTCAGTCTCGAAGGCTTGGGTCGTGTTGATGAAATTTCCGTTCAACTTTATTCCTTACTCTTTTCTTTTTGTTACTATTGCCAGTGAATTTCTGCAGTTGTACGAAGTGCCTTTAACCCTATGCGCATCTTGTAATAAATGGTGTTAAGATTATCGATTATCCTTTCTTCGTTAGCTTTGTCGTCACATCTATGGCATTTTTTCCCTCTAAACTTGCAATGAATTTTTCAACTGTTAGATTTGTTTTTGTTTTAAAATTTACCACTGGTGCGGGCTAGAGGAGGCGCTATTCACCACAATTTTGTTCATCGTCTAATCACTAGCTATAAAGGCAAGAATGCAAACGCCATTATGATATTTTGAATCCTATATTTTGTTTTGTGAACACATAGTTCAGCCGGCAAACTCCGAGAGTCTCCCTCCTTTACCGCCAGTCCGTGACGTCATCGTTTCTCCCATGGATGCCATTCCATTTGTCTTCCAATCTTCCGTGAGCACAGAGGTAGGACTAAAAGGTGATAAGGTCAGCATAGCGAAGGATTATTGGAGGCCAAACGAGTCATCTCCATTCTTATCAATTTGAGATGTTCGCCATTAAACCTGCTTAGATAACAAAGAAAATTATAAGAAAATATTGGAGACCTTTAATCACAGCTCCAAGAATAGTCCATGTTGTGCAACATATAATGAGGTATCATTTGAATGTTCCATGACATTTGCTCTTGAGACAACTATTGTTCTCATGAAATAACTGCACGCTTAGGCAAACATAAAACCTACAAACATACATAATCCTAGCTCTAATAATCCCAATCGTAATCCTAACATCAAACTAAACCTAAAACCCTATTACAGCCCTAACCCTAACCCTAAGTCCATGGAGAAAATAAGACTGGAGAAATTGTCGAAGGAGCAAAATAATTTCATGTTACTCATTAGAAAGGTTTTATTTTGCTCTATCTGATAATGGGCTTACTTTATGATAAGAATGGTGCTTGATTAACCTGTCTTGCAATCAAACTCTCTACATCCGCCTCAAATAAAACTTCTTGGTTTTCATCAGCTTAAAAGTGTTGTTGTAGTCTGTATTCAAGTTGACATAGTATTAAAAAGTTACTGGAAGTAATTTAATTTGACAGAAAAACTGAGGAAGCTAGAAGAAATTTTGAAGTTCAACAGTTGTTGTTTTGTGGTCATATGATCCGTTTGAAATCACATACATATGAAAATTAAGCAAGGTAAGGCTCATGTCTCCTGCGCGTTAATTTGTACCTAAATTCGATGATTTAAGATTGATGTTCTTGTTGATAAGTCTGTAATTAGCCTTGTAACTTTCTGTACTTGTGCCGTATTTTGACTCCTGCCATTTGCCTGCGAGCAGCGTAGTACCGAATGTAAAACCAGCCTTGCTTCTACATACAGCTGACAACGATTAGTATGAAGTGTCTGTGCTGAAGCGTTGGGCTGTTCATCCAAAAAATTTGCATAAATTACCTCGCCATTCTCATTTATCTATATCTTGTCTTTTTGCTTTTATTTTATTTTGGTATATCAGGCTGAAGTCGGGTGCGAGTCCACTTATGCATCGATCAACGACATGAAGCACGAGCAAGGCGCCGCGGCCGCTTGGTCGCCAGAAGACTGCAGCCTGCATTACACACCAATGAGCCCCATCGGGGCTCGTACCACGAGGATTCCTGATCCTTTGGATGTCTATAAGAATGGAAACTTCGCCCAGGAGAACGGATTCGCCGAGCCACGGGTCGCGGGGAGTGCCGCATCCCCACCTCCCTACGGAGACCAAGCGGATGGGTTCCTCTACGTTGGGATGAAGGGAGGAATGAACGCCCGCAGCACAACTTACTTTTGACTTTCACTACTGCAAATAATATCCGTGGCAACCGAATTGCCGTAGTCATCAGTGCTTGTTTTTAAGCAACACGTACAGACCTCTGCTCAGGCCGTTCAACCCCCAACAGTAATATCAGTGCTGTGGCTCTAGTGAAATGTGCTTATACATTATATGGACAGAAAATAAACAAGTATTTAAGAGCGCCATCATAATCAGAGGGCTTGTCGGGAGAGGGGGTAGTTTGCGCTGAAAGATGCCTCTATTGACAAACTTTAGTTTGAGGTGGACTGTAAGCCAGTTCGGGTTCCACTTTGCTCATGAGCACACACACAAAAAGGTCATTTGTACCAAAGGGTACGAGTTTGTTATCAAATCGCGGGATAAGCATCTGTTGTTATGTAATTATTTTTCAAGTAATCCTTATAGATGGTGCGCAGCACATCCACCAGATAGAAAACGTGGTATTTGGTAGTATATGATAGAAAAAAAATTGTTAATTCATTCAATGCAAATTAATGAAATATATGCTCTCCCAGGTGTTAATTGACGGACCATTCTGGTCACCCGGACAGACTTTTATGAAAATTGTCAGTCACTGACAACGTCCTCATGCTACTAAAACCTTGCATCTGATTGGTTGAGAGCAAATCTGTCAATGACAAAACACTAAATAGAATGCACCCTGCATTGTCTGTACGCAGGTGTATCTTTCTTTTGTCGGAACATGATTGATGAATTCCCTATATTGTTATGTCGGGCAAGCCTATGCATTATGCTGCTTTGTAAACGAGTGGAGTGCCCAAAAAACTGAGAAAAAGAAAGGTCTTTGTACCCGTGTACACATGAGCTAACTCCGAACTGGCTTATTCATGTAAGAGATAATGGATCTATGGGAGAAACCTACAGGCTAGGTTTCAGTGAGTTGGTTACATTTTTTTCCATATCTTTTTTATCTTTCTTTGTGCATATGTGTATGTGGATTTCTCCGTGTGTGTGTGTGTGGGGGGGGGGGGGTGCATGGAATTTTCATTGCGTAATATGCTACACTATTCCCCCTATTTTTATTATGAACAATCATCGTACTTTCTTTCGGATTAACGAATCTTTGGGATAACGAACCATGCTTCATTTTAGGATGAACGAACCACAGGAATAACGAATCTTATTTCATTTTCGGAATCAGGAACCTTAGGAATAACGAACTTTGGGAACAACGGAATTACGAGCCTTGTTTCATAATTATTATGTGGATTAACATACCTTAGGATTAACGAATCTTCGAAATAACGAACTGTAACCCCCCCCCCCCCCCCCCCATTGTGTATGTGTGTGTGTGTGTGTGTGTGTGTGTGTGTGTGTGTGCGGGCGTGTTTGTGTCAGTTTTCAAAGATCTATCAGACATGCTTTCCTTATACTGTATGTAATTGTTTCATGTCACAAAAAGGATGAAATTTGACGAATAACCGTCACATTTGGGCTCATCATGATTGCGCAAGACAGCATAGGCCTATACACAAAGATGGGTTTGTGCAATCGCTTCAGTGACCCGCACAAGTATGGATGTATTTGCGCATAAGATACAAAAGGTATTATTCCGCACACAATCATGTGAAAGTAAGGCAATCTAGAGAAGAATCACGGAAGATCATCCTATTTTGAAACTCCACACACAAACTATGCATGCATACTAACTGTCTATTAGTACAGGGATTGCTACATTATTGCGAAGATTATTAAATGTGTAAAAAGTGTAAGAAGTGACGCAAGTTGGTAAGAATATCGCTACAGAAAATATGACTCTGACCAACGTTTATTTTGCATAAATAGGTTGTTATTTTTTATTACCAAATCATATTCACGAACAGCATGATATGAAACACATGGAATATCAATTTAAGTACAAAACGGGCACAAAATTAGTATATCATACTAACACATCGGCACTGTTGCGTGTGTAATTAGAGTGGGCATAATCATGCATCTTAATTTTACACTATAACACTGCATTATGTCTTAAATGACTTATATTTTGATTTTATCGATAGTATTTGAAGTGACGTTTACAACCGGTTTTCACACATGTTTTCTGCGAGGAAGATTCATTCCTGGAAATTTAAAAAAAGAGATACTGACTTCTCTAAAACCTTGAATCTCACAACATCTTCAATATGATGAAACTGTCACGCAGATAACAAATAAAGATTTGTCTACAATTATGCTAGTACAATTTGTATTGTAAATATTGTACTTATTTACTATAATCAGTAGCTATATTGTCATTATACAATTCAATATTTCTCTTACTATCATTATTATCCTTGCTTTCTTTTTTAGGTGGAAAACGTGTGATACATAGGTTCTATATTTTCGGAACGGACTAATTTCATTGTATCGATATAATTGTTATATACCATTGCCTATCTTGATAATAGTTAAGTCTGTGATCCACTTAAGAGAAATCTGTAACTCTCTATATATTTTCATAATTTATCACTACATAATAATTATACGATTGTGTAGTACGTGTACTCGTTTCCTGAAAAGTGGGTGGCGTATATGAAGGGACATTGCATTGTAAATCTGACTGCACACATGGAAAAGCCTCATGCATTAAAAGTCCAAGTACTTGGTATCAAGTAGAACATTGCACTGGGAGTACTCGAGCAAGGAAATTACCCGGTTTACACTGTAAAATAGACTATTAAGACATAAGTGCAGTACAGTTGGGAAAAGATAGTATAGCGCAGAAAAAAAAACACGCTATAGCTATTCCATAGCACGAGACTGGAAAAGTGCAGTGTTCATAGTGTAAAGAGTTGGTAGCACATATCCTGAGGAAAACACATAAAAGTCAGTACAGTATTTATCTCCTGGCAAAAGATGGCGTTCACAGCTGCGCACACATCTATTATAAATTTAGGAGCAATGAGTTTGAACGAGTCTATATGTGGTCACCTAAGTAACTCTATGGCACATGCGGAACGCGTGCGTTTCCTTTTGAGTAGAGCTCGATATGACGTCATCAATTTACGATCATGAATCCAAGTCTGAGTATAATACGTTGCTCATGTGACGTTATACATTGTATTTGTGTCTGAAACTTGCAATTCTCGTTAATGGTATAGTTCAGCTCAATGGACTCGATTTATAATGGCTGCAGTAAAAGTACGATTTTACGTGTGAGTATCTTTTTGGTTGCTTTTGTAAGTTACAGTGTAGACCATAGAGTGAAACACATTGTATGTAAAGAAAGAATGTCAAAAACACCTATTGCATGGTTATAAAACACTGAACATCCTTATGGTATAACCACTGTCATAATGAGTTTTCCGTGTCGTTATTTGTGACATTTTAACGACTCATTCTGCAATTTACTGCATGAACAAAATCCCGCCCAACCCCAGTTCCTTGTTGTTGTTGTTTTTTCATATTCAGCGGAACTCAACATTAGAAAAGTTTCGTCCACCTGAGCAATAATGACTTGTCTACCATGTATGTCACACATTCAGCCAACGATAAACATTACTTAGCAGGACAGGCGCCGCCATTGTTGCTTCTGCAACATGTCAAGCACAATATTGCATTCTTATAGCTCCGTAAATGATATAGTAGACACCTCAATCGTGTCAGTGGAATAAGAACATGTAAACATTAAACGAAGTACATCCTGTAATGGGATGGCATGAAATCCCTCCTTTCTCAGTGGCGGATCCGGAGGGGGCGCACCGGGCGCGCGCCCCCTCTTTATTTTTTGTTGAAACAATAGAAGTGCAAAGAATAAAAAAAGGGGCTCTTGCGCCCTCTTTAATTTTGCAAAGGCGCCTCCCCTTTACGGAAATCCTGGACCCGCCCCTTTGTTGTGTCCGAAAGTTGGTAACTTTCCGAGGAAAAAGCATAAAACAAACGTCAGGATACCAAGTTGGCATGGTTACATTCTCAGAGATGACACGCCATGTTTGCAAATAAGGCCATGAGAGCTTTGATACTCCTTTCATGCTAAAATATGATTATCGATTCTCTGTTCCTCTCTCTATATATTTAATACTATAATCTCTCCTTTGCATTCAACTCACACTGGCCTTTTATTTCTCTTCATCCAAACCTCTCCGAAAGTACATCTGAAAACAAACTGTAAATGTCCACATCGATACCCCCCCCCCCCCCGTAAATAGTATGACACCAATACACTACATCGTATAAATTATGCTGACCCTTAGAATGCGAAACATGGTGTCAACTAATACTGTGATATAGCTATATTCTGCGGATGCAAGCTGATGATAATGAGCGTAGTGATGACGTTACTTTATATTACAATACAGTGCTTTCCCGTTATAAAGAACACGCTCTAAATATCGAAATTCTCTTTACAACGAAGCAAAAATTCAAGTCGCCAAATCATTATCTATAATCTTAATGTCCTTTACTGCTCGTGAAAAACAAAATTTCGATATAACGATAGAGAACTATCGGTCCCGAGGACTTCGTTATAACGGGAGCGCACAGATATGTACTATTATTTCTATTACAACTGTTATCATTAATGAAGTTCATGTCAATTACATGGCTGCATATAGAATCACTTCGCAACGCTCGTTTAACATCATGTACTTGAGCTAGACGCATGTATAATATGAGTAGCCAAACAAACAAGCAAACAAACAAAAAAACCAAGCTTGCGACTATGTTACGATCTAATTTTTCTTCCACTTTGGTTGGTGTTGCTTTTTTTCATTTATTGTTTGCACTGTACACTCAATTTACCTGCAGCAGAATTCATCGAATAGTATACAGAATTAGGAATTCTTATCGTAGCAACATATGAATAACCTATAATTCCTACGGAAGTGCTAATATTGACTTTACAAGGTCTTGGTGATAATTCATAACAACATGAGATCGTAGTAGTGATATTAGTGTTGTGACCAGGCCTAAAGTCACGCAAAACACCTATCAAATGTTCAATCAAAAAAAGTCGGGTAAGGATCAACTATTTGACATAATGGTACATTTACATCTTAAAAACCGCCAACTGCAAAAGAGTAATGCTTACAGCAGGTGAAATAATCTAGCACATCCAGAAAGTTGGATACATTACGTCATCACAAGAATCTCCTGGCAATTGTATCGCAATAAGTATTGGCTAATAGAGCACTTCATGAGCAACTACTTAAATAACTATAATGTAAGCTGTAACTATACTCACATCACATGGTGCGTTTGTAATATGATGTGTAAGAATAAATAATTCGTAAAAAGTCCCTACAAGCGTATTGCACAACTGAACTACATACATGTATAAATAATATCAACTGAAACGCATATAAGAGGCACGATTTTGTATACAACAGCAGAAGATTAAGACACGAAACAAAGTAGCGTAAAATAGCATTAACTTTTCCTTTCCCCTGTAGATGCGCGCTACTTTATGAGGCAACTGAAACAAGCTTAGATTAGCACATAATCATGATAGTAAACTGGGTTATGAGCAAATTAGACGATATTTCGTCATTATCCATAGATGTATAAATGTAGATACGCAGAGCATGAACTACCCCTGCATATCACATCACTATACGGGAATTACACGCAGAAGTCGCCGCAGATAGATCTGAAACAAACAAACACATCCTCGCACAAACAGACAAAATTAAATCACCAATCTCCTTTGAACCTATCGAGTGTAACGAAAATTTCACAGCTTCATTTTGAAAAGAGAGATCACATGATTTGTGTCTACGAGAAAAACATGATTTTTGCAAATCAAATCCAAAACATGAACGGAATAAATGGGGAACAGGTTTCAAATCGAAAGAAATTCAACAGTTTTGGAAATCACGCTCTTACTCCGCATGCATTTAGTCACATGTGACGATAACACTCAATAGGCCATACTCGACTCCATATTCATGTCGTCCTTGAAAAAGACGAGGAAAGATATCATACGAAAAGAAAAGTGCAAGCTGCATCAGTATCGGCTCAAAACAGGAATGCGGGAATCGAAATATTTTCGAAGATAATCAATAACAATGACACAGGTCGATATGAAGTCAGGTACATGCAAAGTCTCCTACAAGCAAGCACAAAAGCCTTTACTAAATTTCCTTATCCATATTAATCCATGAATAAACAAACGCTTTCCTATATTTTCTAATTCTAATCAAACGTTTATTGCTGCTTTTGTTTGTTTTTTTGTGCTGTATTCTTAAGTTCCCTTGTGTGACGCTATTCCAATTTGTCCGTATGAGGGCGCCACTGGCCATATAAAACAATAAATTGTTTGAAATTACATCGTCTTGTTCCACCACATTTTCTATGATCGCGCAGTACTGGTGACAGCGGAAGGTAGAATTCAAACCGCATCACTCTACTCAGGCTTACAGACACTGTGTTTTCACACTGTGAAACGCTAAGACACACATCAAATGCGTCATACGAAATACTGCGCAACACTCTGCGTTCTGTGGAAGCGTAGAACACCGAAGACTAAGCCTCCACTCTGAGAACAATTCACACACTTTTGTTTTTAAAGTTGCATATCATAATTTTCCACATACCCTTCAAACAGTCACAGACAAACACTTCTCTCCTCTCAATCAATATACCAGTTTACTACAAACATGATTCATTACTATAAAGACGTGTTACCTGGTAACAGAGCGTTGTACCTGACAACCAAAAAGTACAATGACCGAAGCATTGCCTGACAAGCAAATAACTAGTGGGCCAGACCGAAGTTTAAAGTCGTGAAATACTGTCCAGTATGTGTCCGTCGATAGCAATAGGTGAAACAAATGATGAGTCTGATCGCAATGAGTAAAAATATCCCATTTTTTTCTTTTCTTTTGCAGCTATAATCGCAAATATCTCAAATTGACAAAACCTTTTCAATGATGCCTCACGAGTCTGCTAGTTCCATAACAAGGACTATTCTTAAAGTAATGAGTAAAAATATCCCATATTTTCTTCTTTTCTTTTGCAGATTTAATTGCGAATATCTCAAAATGACAGGTATGGAGTTAACTCGTTTTACAAACAAACTCTTCAAATTGATCCTTATCATGCATGTCATGTCTTCGGAGAGGAAAAATACATATCCTTATATTTTCAAATCACTATACTGGCCTTCTATATTTTCAAAGAGTGCTCTTATGTGCAAGATGTAAAAAGTGCCTTCTACATCTTAAAAATCTTCATAAGGATAACTATATACTAGTATTATCAGCCACAGACGGCTACTTGGAAGGTTTGAGCAGAATCGTCCTAACATAATCGTTGGACATGCAGTTCCATTCCGGAGTTCGCGGTTGTCGAAGCAAGTAAGCACGACCATGAAAATTTGCCCGCTCATGCAAGGAACACTACGAAGTAAATTTGTATTGTGAAGTCACTCCCATATTCCGTGAGGAACATTACGAGCTAATGACTTCACCATTACGTCACACACCAGATTTTATACTATGTTTGAATTTTATGTGCTACTAGCAAGTCGTAGAAGACTAGGATGTCTCCGCTTCTATAACATAATCACTATTTATATCCGCTTAAAGTACAAGGGCCTTCATTTACAAATTTTGATGTAGTTCATTGAGCTTGACCCCTAATCGAGGATTGACTCTAAACCCTCTCTGCACTCAGAAAAAAAAACCTTCCCAATTTGTTTCTTTACAAAATCACATCAACTTTGGTCTTTCTTTACGTTTGTACAAAATACAATGTGCATCAATTCTGCGTAACTATGATTTTGCCGACATTATGCAATTGTTTGTTACATTTTATTGATGATGGAAGTGCAGAAATAAAACTGTGAAATGAACGACCTGGCCAGAAAATGGAACTTTGGCAAAGTATCGATGACCTTTGACCTTGACCATTCCAGCATAAATTTCAGATAGCTAATCGCTCATTCATTACTATCCTTATTGTTATGACCAGAAATTACACTTTAAACGACTTAACAGTGACCTTTGACCTTGAACATGACCTATCATGAATAGCGTGTTCTTGCCCATCGTTGGTCAATTGACCTCTACCCTATCTGATCATTACCACTTTACGCATGGACACTCCTCGCAGAAGTAAAGGCTGGAATTGACCTTTCTTTTGGGCAAAAGTAAAGTGACTGTGACCTTGAACGTTGACCTTTCACAACAATCAAGCTTTGAATATAATTGTCTATTCACTTTTACCTTGCCATTTCAACCACATCAAATCACTACTGGACATACATTGATGAAGTTAAAGCTGTAAATGCCATATTATCTAGCCAAATTTCAATGACGTTTGACCTTTGACCGTGATGGTGTGTTGCAAATGGTTAATCAGTATGTCTACGCAAGATGTGAACAAAACGGGCCACGTATGAAGAGAATCCACTGAACGGTATTTCGTATTACAGGGACAACGAGATCTGGGTATGTGTGACGTACGGACAGACGGACGGACAGATTGACGGGCAGCTCGAAAACGTAATGCCTCTAGCACCATTTGAGGCCAAGGCATCAAGAGAGATTGTGACAAGCGCTCATGATTCGGTGCTCAGGATTC
Organism: Diadema antillarum; assembly: GCF_040938485.1. Lineage (NCBI taxonomy): Eukaryota > Metazoa > Echinodermata > Echinoidea > Diadematoida > Diadematidae > Diadema > Diadema antillarum. The sequence goes on from NW_027271902.1 coordinate 340,493, forward strand.
AGAGCGCGAATTTACCGATGACCTTAGTGATAACCACGGCGCGTACACTGAAATAGAATCCGCACATGGTTTATTATAGTGATGCATAATTATAATCTGAATGTGTTGAGGAACTACGTCATCATCCTCTTTGGACTGTCTGCGATATGTTAGCAATGTATTTAACGTCTTCTCACGATTGTGAACACATTAATATCCAGTGGCGGATCCAGGCGGGGCGACCGGGCGCGCCCCCCTTTTTTTGTTAAAACAAAAGAAATAAAAAGAGAGAAGGATGGGGGGTGGGGCGGCATGCGCCCCCTTTAACTCTAAAGGTGCCACCCCCTTTACGGAATTCCTCGATCCGCCCCTGTTAACACCGATGAACACACAATGTTCAACAGCTATAAGGTCAACGAACTTCTTGTCTGTGCAGTTGTGACACTACGGTACATTATGTCACATTCGTAATAGTCGGCAACAACAATTGCTTGTCTAATAATGACTTTCTCTTTTACTGGCTGACTAAAAGACACGGAAGATTTCATGCACACTCCCCAGAAATATCGAGAAATTCATGTCAAATAACATATCCAGGAAAAACAACAACAACCCTGCCCTGACGTAAATCACCGTTATGGAATGTCTCTTTACGATAACACAAATATCGTACATTATAGTAACGGCACCGTAATAAAAATGATGATAATGATGATGACAATAATGAGTATGATCAAATAACATTAACATAAATAATAATGATAATAAAACTAATAATAAAACTTAATATAGTAATTACGATATTCCTTGAACATCAGCACGGTAGTACACAATATGATACTGGATATGGTTGAGGAACGAACTACTATTAAGAAAATAACTTGCTGCAATTTTTCCTGCAATGGATCACATTGGTTCTGGTAACATTGCCGCGACGTGAATGTACAGAGAAATCGAGATTGTTAATACATAGACACACACAGTCATGTAGTGCACAATTCAAATCTGCAATACTTAGAAGAGAATGGCTGATTTTCCATGATTATTGACACTTTGTAATGTATCGACGAAACGGATGCATACTTATAAATATTCATGAATGATATTCATATCCACTTCACGCTGGAGATATCTTTTTTTTTCACAAGGAATAATTAATTTTAGCTGGATTACGCGTCAGTTCGACATGTCCACTGATGCAAACACGCTTAAAACTACGTTCGGGGTCATTCTGTAATAGACATGAGTCTTACATTATAACTGTGAGGATAATTACTATGCTGATGATCAAAAAACAAGCTAACAAAAAGATACGAAAACAAGAACAATACACCAACACGAAAAGGTAGAACTAGACTGTGTCACAGACCTACTACATCATGCTGATGTTTACATTAACAATATATCAACGATTTTCCAATTCTCCGCTCCTCTCCGCTATTTGAGATTAACCCTTTGAGTGTGTTTAGTGCTGATTGGACAGAGATATCTCATAGTGTTTTACACACTGTTCAAGGCATACGGCACAGAAAGGGCTGTAAGTAGAGATTGCTTTCTCCGCGTGGGGCGTTCTCCTATAATTTTCTGAGAACGAAGTATTCCTACTTCGATCCATGAATTTCATGTAGGTCTGATGTTCAGCCACTTTGTTATCCACATGCTCTACCACGTACACCTCAACGTAGCCCTTTCAATCGAGTCAACCACGTGCTGCGATTGATTCAAGCGTATTATGTCGAGAACTCGGGTGATGCGGGGCAATGCTGTTTAAGCAGACAACACATTAAAAGTCATCGCGCACGACAACTTCATCTTTTTATACGCATCTCGTTTTACCATTCCATCCAGAGGGTGCACACACAGGGACAGTCAGTCGAAATGCCACGTATTGTCCACGGTATATGACATAATTCCCCCCAAAATAAATAAAGGCAAGAGGCGTTACTCGGCACGGCAAGCACAAACTGTCGTCAGACCCATAGTGTGGATCACCATACAGTCGTTCATGCTTCGTGCCGAACGAAATTGTGGACCGTGTCGAACAAGTTACCCAGGCCCTGGAGAATACTGTTGAGCGGTCCCGGCCTTGGCTGCGGAGGCGATACGGTTGGGACGTCTTTCGGCTCGTCCTCAACAAAAACCCACCCTTGGCTCACTGTACTAGCTTCAAACTGACGAGAACGTTCCAACGTTTCTGCTGCAGAAGAGAGTTGAAACAGAAAGAGCTGTAATGAATACTCTCCTACTAGTTCTCGCAACGTCCTAGTTGGCGTGAGCAAGAATAATCTTGTGAACAAACTAATGGAGCGGTTTTTAGCAAAATCGAAGCTATAACTAGAACGTTATGGAATTTGAACGATTTACACATTGAAATGAAACAGTAATATAGTTGGAGAGAAAATGTGCAACTGAACGCGCTGTTCACTGCTTATGATCACCTTACATGTTTCTCAGTGACTTGTACTTTAGCCTAATTTGCATGACTTATTTTCATGAAATCAAACAGAATCTTGGTATCGGTCGTGTTCGCTTAAGGTAGTTTTGTACTATCACGACAGCAAAGAGTATGGGGAAAGGACTCGTGTATAGTTGCTAAGTCATTGACAACTGCACCACACCACCGAACAGCGCCCGTCCGAATCAAGGTTCCGTGTATGGATGGGTGGAGGGCTCACACGGGTAAATAATTTCCCATAGAGACGTGTGTTCAAATTCAAAATTCACAAAATTCTGTAAAATAGCTGGGGGAATGAGGTGTTTCATCTTCACCAACCTGGATAAGTGAGATATACCCTTTCATCCATCAAATTTCCAAGGCGGGTTCTTCAGCTCAAATTCTGTCCAAGGGTCCGCAAAGCCGGACTACGAATTCTTTTCACTCAAAAAATCACCCATTTTCTGTACATGCACCCAATGAAAATAATATAGTTCCTTCAAATTCCATGAGAAAAGCTTTCATCTTCCAACCAAAATGTAATTTGTAGCAAAATTCATACACACTCAATATGTGCAGCTATTCAGTTTTTTTTTTTTGCCAAACTGCATAATTGATTTTCATTTTTTTCCTTCATTCATTTTGGTATCTTTGGTACGATTTTGTGAAGGGGTCTGGGACATTCCATTTTATTAACAGGTGTGAGCCCTAAACATTATGAGGAGGGAAAATGGGGTCTGTACAATACCTCTCGGGCTTGACTGGGTTTGGAGAAGCTCTTCTGTCTGTTCTTGCTCCTCCCCGCTGCACGTGCTCTTTCTCTCACTGCTTTCTGAAAGTTAAAGGGATGGTATCGTTTGGGTTGAGATGGGGCTCCAGGTTTCCAACTCTTTTTGTGTGATAATTAGAAATCTCTTCTAAAATATCAAAGAGCATACAATGATTTTAAAGGGAGTTCAAAGCCCATTTGAATCTGGATATCTCAGCCATTTGTAAACAAAATTTACAGAAGGTTTTTACGTATAGGTCAATGATTTAATAATAACTATGCTCTGACATCATCACCTCATATAATTTGAATATGTGGTTACCAATGATATAATCATTCTATGAGGATTATGAACTTCAAATTTCAAATATTTTGTCATTAAAAGTCAAATTTTTATAAAATCTTTACCATTACTATATTTGATTAGATTTTGCATTTACTAATCATGACAGTTAACTTGAATATGTTGTGGTAATTGCACATCATGGCATTAAACCTTATCACGTCCGAACATCATCTGAAAACTCCCAAAGTGGAGCCAACTGACCCTCATTATTCTCCACAACGATTTCCGGTTCCGGTATGTTGACAGTCTGTTTGCCTTCGCTCAGTGTCGGTGCCTCCTCCTCCTCCTCCTCCGGAGGTTCTTCCGTGGGCACTACAACTGTAGATAGAGAAGTTCGACAACAGAGGGCGCTCAACTTAATTCCAAAAATCTGCAACCTGTCATCGCAGTGTTTTAAAGGTACTGTTTACCATTGGAAACTGTGATTTTCACATTTGATGCATTTGTGGAGGTCAGGTGTACCACAAAACGTCCTACCATATACAAATTTCGCAATGAAGCCTAGAGTATATAAAGGGATATATATCTATTTTTCTCAATAAACCATAACTGTACACGATTTATTCTACAAACAATGTTTCATTATAAATACTGTTCATATTTTGTTAATCTAACAATATCAAACATTGATTATACTGATTAATATTTTTACATTGGATGTTTCTATCCCAAATTCAAATTTCAGAACTATTTTGAAATACTATAGCTGAGATTTGGTCTCATCGACAAATGGTAAATAATGCCTTTTATGTGCTGTGTAGGTGCCATCGTGAGAAGGTGTGGCCGCGAGAATCAGGCAATGCTGGGGCATAATAACATCTTGCGAAAAATAATGCTGATCATCGCAACCCCACCGGCAACATTGCTAATGTTTACTACCAGGATCCTCTAAGTATACGCTATCATCGTGTGACCGGAAGAGGAACAGGGGGGGGGGGGGGGGGGGCAGAGAGAGAGAGAGAGATAGAGAGAGATGCCAAGAGACAGAAAACAATGTGGCTCGTCAGTCACATGCGCGTTCATGTATAGTCTTGGTTCAAGGCATTTTCCTAACCCTATAACCGGGGATTTGGACCGGTCTTCCTCCTACACTGATACTCAATTAAACAACTCTTCATTAAGTAAGGAAGCAGTGATGCAAAGTTCAAAAAAAAAAATTATGAGTGAGATTTTTGTGACTCGGCATCTCGGCATGCTAATATGCGCGCGAGCGAGGGTGTGGGAGGGGCCCAAGTTGCAGACTTCGCCCGATGCGTGAGAAAAATGGGTGCCATGCGTGAGATCGTGAGATGGCCCCTAAATGCTTGAGTCTCACGCATTCTGCGTGAGACTTGGTAGCTCTGAGGAAGCAGTCAGACAATGTCTTCAAATAACTATGTGAATGAAGAATACCATCTTTTTTTTTTCTTAATAGAGTACTGTACACTACATACATGAGTGGCTCCATAATATTTCTTTTCACTATACATATCAGTGCAGTTTATTTCATGATATCAAGTTTCAACGCTACGACTGTCGTTTCCGGTTTTGCGCGGGAAAATGGGTTTCCTTCAACCGAGCCCTGGGAGCTCCAGGTTCATCATTATTACATTCTATACCCGATTGGGAAATCGAAAAGATGCAAATTCTTTGCTTTGACAGGAAATTTGTGCACTTCTGACCTGGCCAGGTTCAGAAAACATCAACAAAGATTTGAACTGACTGAAGTATGTACTGTATATTATGATATTGTTAGAGGGGAATTTATTCTCGATGTTTGTTTGTTTCATTTTTGTTTCATCTGAGAAGATGGCTGGATAGTCCATATTCAGCAGCAATATACTGGTCTTCCATGGGGTCAAGTTGGATGTGAGCATGTGACCACTTCACTGGGTTATGTACCCTGCTCTTTGCGATGAATTAGAAGCGGGATCCTTTTACGTGCAAAGGCTTCTGACTCTCTCACACACGGGACCTCCATTTTATGTCCAATCCGAGGGACATCGGTTAAGATGTTTTCGCCTCCTTCTAGAGTGGACGGTATGATTACACACAACATTGTTCAGTCCAGACTCGGGTTCTAAACCGGGTCCTTTGGATTTGGAGATATAATACGACGCGCTACCGACTGGGCCAAATCACAGCCACATTATGTGGATTCGGTGAATGTAGAAATTTCAATAAAACGTATCAGCTGAATCAGAGGAAATCGTGATAAAGTCAATTATAATTATGACAAATTACGTTTCTTTCTTTTTTTCTTTTTATATTTGTTAAAACTCGTGTGCCGCGTTGGAAGCGGAGACTATAACATTCCGGGATGCCATATCACAATATAGGCCCTACAGAAAATATAAAGAGAACTCCACACATTTTCATTTTATTGCATGATAAAAAACAGAACCCCCAAAAACTGAACAGTTCTGGACTTGCCTTCTTTCAGTAAACGGGAAACGTGCGTTTCTTTAGCTAAACAGGGCAAACGCTAAACACGGTCTCGCCTGCATAAAGCAATAGGAGTTTAGAGGGTTTTTTTTATGTAAGTTCATTAACCAATAGATCTAGTCAGACTTCGTCAGTATTCGAACTTGACCGGGCATCATTAGGTGATGTAGGGCCTACCCGTGGTCACAGCTCAAAGCAGTATAGAGTTGTTGACAGTACATCACAATATTGTAAGTACATGTATATACAGTGCTTACTCAGAGAGAGAGAGTTCAATGACCTGTGACCTTTGACCTTACCGGACTTCACCAATATTCGAACTTGACCGGCATCTTTGGTTGATGTCCCTGTGTATGTACAAAGTTATTGAGTGTAGGCCTTTACACACCAATCCTACAAGTACAGAGCTTAACAGGTATCAAAATAGTCCATTAACCATTTGACCTTTGAACTTTTCGGACTTCAACCAAAATCAAACTGGACAAACATTTTCAAGGTTATGTTCAAGTGTACAGTACTTATCAGGTATGTTAATTGACCATTTTGCCCTTTGATTTTGTTGGACTTCATCAAAATTTGAACTAGTCCAGCATTCTTAGATTACGTTCCTGTAGTGTGAGTCTGATGGTAATAGCTCAAAACTGTGGAACGTTTTTCATGTTAGGAAGGAACACCAAATAATGATGCCGTCGCCTTCGCCGCCGACAACGACAACGACAACGACAACGACGACGACGACGACGACGACGGAAAAGAAACTCCAATGTCTCGTTTCTGCTACGCAGTGAGACAAAAACTGAATGTACGGTCACTTTGACTGCATGGGTATAATGCTCACACGAACTTTTCTCCTTCAAGTACCCTGGAGTATTTACCCGCCGCTATCGATCTCTGAGAAGAGATTTGGCACATTCTGCGCGCACTGATGCGAACTTTTGCTTTATTCTGTCTTTGTGTGAATGGATGGTGACCCATAATTATGTTTTTCTGTACATAGATAGCGACCCATAATTATCCTTTGTCTACACGTTTAATTGGGGCCGCAACATTATTGCCTTCCTATGACTAATGACCCCGCCATGAACACCGGAAGTTATTGTGGGATAGATAACGTCCGCCGATACACTGTGTATCTACTTGTTTATGTATTTCTCTATCAACCATCCATCTATCTATGATGTCTATCGGTCTATTCATCCATACATCTATCTATCTATGATACCTATCTGTTTATCTGTCTATCTACCTGTCTATTCATTATATGTATGTATACTAGTGTAGGCCTATCGAGAAACTGTATTTCATACAATGAAAATACACTCCAACCTGTCTATACAGTGTCCACTCAAGGGAGACAAACCCCCCAAAAAACAAACAAACCCGTGCCCGTTATAGACAGGCGGCCACTATATAGACAGGTTCTTTCACGTGCTTTTTCTTTCGGAGGGAATTGTTTTTAGTGGACGTATATGGCAGGAGGCCGCTTTAGACAGGTGGTCGCTATGACAGGTTTAACTGTACCATACAAATTACATGTTACTATCAATAATTGATGTCTCAATTTTTCCCTGTCCCCCCCCCCCCCGTAAAATAAATAGGCCTACATTTTGTATTCTTACCTATCAACTCCAGAACGTAGTAATTTTCCTCCGCTTCACCAACACCTGATTTGGTGAACGGGAAAAATAACATTGTCATTGTTTGAAGTTATTTGTATGCAATGCAGAGATTAAATGAAATAAACTAGACTGCAATGATTTCGGCAGAGCAGATACTGATTTTGGAATCCCCGAAGCCTTTGCTTATTTCTTTTTGAAAAAATAAAAGAAGTATAGCGAGCTGAATGAATATTTGACTTGCATGTTAGGCTGTACTGAGTCGAGTTAATGAACTATGCGATGGATATGACTGAAATTGTGCGTTCATAATACATATCATAAAAACTAAAATGAGGAATAATTGATTGATTGCAGCTGTATGAAGAGAATAAGAATGTTGATTAATGCTCTTGATGCGACGTGATGCGACAGCGGCAGGATACGATGACGAATAGCAAAATAGTAAACGTGTGGTAAACACGATGGAGTTGATCCAAGTAGTTAGTTTATTCTTGCATTCCCACTAAGAAATGACATCATTGCACGACACCATAGCATACCGACGTAGGAAGACCCAGAGATCCCTTTCAAACGTCAAAGCATTGAGACGTCACAATGCCTATGTCTAATGACCCTACCATGAACACCGGAAGTTATTGTGGGGTAGATAACGTCCGGAGATACTCAGTGTATCTACTTGTTTATCTCTCTCTCTATCAACCATTCATCGATCTATGATGTCTATCTGTCTATCCAATATACATCCATGTGTCACAAATGTACACACTAGTAGTTATGTACATGTATGATGTACTGCATGCATGATTGTTTTAATGTGTATGTACACAGGTTGACCAGATTAATGGAGAACATTCTATGTGGTATAGATATAGTACATACAGGCTGACCAGATAAGTGGAGAATTTTCTAGGTGGTATACAATGTAGCTATATACAGTACATGCATGTAACAGGAAATACATTATAGCTCACTCAATCTAGAATGATTTCACCCATTCCAGAAAGTTCTGGGAAGTGCTAACATATTTGGCTGAGTGAGGCACTGTCCCTGTAGCCCAATGTGATTGGTAGTTATTCTTGGCAGTGATGTTTTGTACATAGTTAGGCAGTGAGTCATCCAGGTTTCCTGGAACTTAGACTGGCTAGTAGGTTGGAGAGAGTTATAGAATGTGCTAGAAGGGGTGAATAGATAGTATATAAGCTAGAGAAATTCTGCAGTAGGCAGAGTACCCAACACCTCTGCTCTGAGAGTTACGTCACTTCTGGCTCTGAAGCGACTTGTTATAGTCAGTCCTGTGTTACCTGCTGACCTGTTATGTTTGTGGAGATAAGGCCTGGGAGACATTTTTGCCTGCAGAGAATTAATGTGCCTTCATTGGAGATAGACTCCATGTTTTTATGTCAATGGACATTGCTACGGCAAAGCTGTGACGGGCTGGATTCCTAGCTGGACAATATAAAGTGAATCATCATTCAACGCATCGACTGGACGTGGTCGTTGGATTCTGCGCATTTCGCTGTGAACAGTATACTGTGGAGCTATTGTGGACATATACCCTGGATTTAAAACGCGGACTATTGTAACCTGTGCCTCTGGATTTACGTCGAAGGAATCATTAATCAGGTGCATCACGGATCATTCATTTGTGCATCAAGCATCGTATCTGGACACTTTCAAAGGATTACTTAATACGTGTAAGTGATTCCACTACCGATTTATAACTGTTTCTATTGATCATTGTACTGATGTGACGCCGATTACCAGTCTGTACCAACAATATCACTGTTAATAAACCGCCTGAACATCAGTTGATTGTTTCTTTTGTGCGATCATTCTCAGAGTGATTTTGGTCGTAACAAAATTGGGGGCTTGTGTCCGGGAATTGAATTTAAGCCAAAATTTAGAATTTGGAACGTTCCGGAACTTAGAATATTGGTACAGACATAATACCAGTTGAATTGATTGTTCAATTGTATATTTTGTGTATTACAGTGTGACAATGTCAATCAGTACAATGGATGTTCAGGCATTTGTTCAGAGGACAGATTTGTCCCTCAAAGATTTGCAAAGGTTACGCAAATGTGATTTGACTGCTATTGCACAGCATTTAAATGTAGATGTTCCACAAGGTGCAAGAAAGGCAGAGATTCTTGACTTGGTAGCTGGTCACATGGAGCTCAAAGAAGAAATTGACACTCCAGATCGAGCTCAAATTTCAGATCAAACACGGCTTGAGCTTGCTAAATTGCAACTGAAGGAGAAAGAAATGGATATGAAGGAAAGAGAAAGAGAAAGAGAAATTGAAATGAGGAAACTTGAAATTGAAGAGAAGAAAATGGAGCAACAACTGAAATTGCGTGAGATGGAATTGACTCATGCACAGACTGTTGGAAATCGTGAAAGGGCTCCCTCTGAATTTGATTTGGCCAAGAACATTCGATTGGTGCCAAAGTTTGAAGAAAACAGAGTTGATGCATATTTTGTGTCATTTGAGAAGGTGGCTAACAGTTTGAACTGGCCACAGGAATTTTGGCCCTTGCTCCTTCAAAGTGTGTTTGTCGGCAAAGCAGCTGATGTGTACTCATCTCTCTCTGAAGAGCAATCACGTGACTATGCTACAGTCAAGAAAGCAGTGTTGAATGCTTATGAGTTGGTGCCAGAGGCGTACAGACATAAGTTCAGAAATTCGTACCGCAAACCAGGCCAGACACATGTTGAGTTTGCTCGTGAAAAAGAAATGATGTTTGATAGGTGGTACAGGTCCCTGAAAGTGGATCAGGATTTTGATAACCTACGTGAGGTTGTTCTCTTGGAAGAATTCAAAAAGAGTGTTGCTTTCAGTGTGAGGTCACATTTGGATGATCACAAAGTGACAAGTTTGCATAAAGCAGCCTTGATGGCTGATGAGTATGAGTTGACCCACAGAAATGACAACAGACCACCTTTCAGGAATTTCTCTGGAAACAAGAGAGACAAAAATCAGTCGAGCAATCCAAAGAATGCTGGTCCTGAAAAAGGCACGAGTTCTGAAACTTCATCGGCACCAAAGCCTCAATCTGACAAAGGGTCCAGTACAAGTGCAAATGTCATCAAATGTTTTCACTGTAACAAGACAGGGCATGTAAAGTCACAGCGTTGGAAGTTGCAAAACAAAACAAAGAAGGACTTGGGATTTGTCATGTCAAAAAGTGTCCTACCAGAAAACAGTGTCCCGTTCAGTGAAACACAGGCCATTGAAAGTCAGTCTCCCAAATTCAAAGATAGGCTGAAGCAGGTGGATGAGAGCTATCGTAGCTTTTTGTTTGATGGTGAGGTGACCCCATGTACTTCTGGTGAGGCAGGTAAGCCAGTGGTTATCCTGAGGGATACGGGGGCCTCTCAGTCATTGATGGTGGATGGTGGTATGACTTTTCCACCAGATAGTGCAGTTAATGCAAAAGTCTTGATTCAGACTGTTGATGGCAGTTATATGTCAGTGCCACTGTATAGAGTGGATTTGAAGTGTGACCTAGTTTCTGGTCCTGTTACTGTTGGAGTTGTTCCTGAGTTGCCCATGGCAGGCATTGACTTTTTGTTGGGGAATGACTTGGCTGGGGACAAGGTGGTTGCGTCTCCAGTTGTTTCGCATAAACCAGTGGTGGTTGCTGAAACTGAGCAGTTGCAGGAGGAGTTTCCTGGGATTTTCCCAGATTGTGTTGTGACTAGGTCTCAGGCTCGTAGAGCTGTTCAAGATGATGCGGATTCTGTTGATGTGGAGGAGAATTCCGGTGTTTGGTTGGCAGAAACCTTTTTCAAGGATTTGAATGATGGGGTTGCTGTATTAGGCTCCGAGGCTAACAGTGATGGGCTGTTTAGCAAGTCTTCCTTGGTTGAAGCACAGCAGGCAGACTCTGAGTTGAATGGCTTGTCTCAGACGGCGTGTTCTGAGGCTGAGGCTGAAAAGGTCCCTGAGTGCTATTATGTCAAAGATGGCATTTTGATGAGGAAGTGGAGACCTCCCCATAGGCCAGCTGATGAGGATTGGACGGTGGTCCGTCAAGTTGTTGTCCCTCCTAGTTACCGCGGTGAGATCTTGAGGATTGCTCACGAGTTACCTGTTGGCGGCCATTTAGGCGTCAGAAAGACAAAGGATCGGATCATGAGACATTTCTATTGGCCAGGGTTGAATGTGGATGTGGCTGAGTTTTGCAAGACTTGTCACACATGTCAAGTGGCTGGTAAACCACAGCATTCGGTGAAGCCGGCGCCATTGATTCCGATACCTGCGTTTGAAGAACCATTCAGTCGGGTTCTAGTTGACTGTGTTGGACCTTTGCCTAGGACTAGGTCGGGTCACAAGTACCTCTTGACAATCATGGATATGTCTACACGGTTTCCAGAGGCTATCCCATTGCGAAACATCACTGCTAAGACTGTGGTAGATGCTCTAGTGCAGTTTTTCACTAGGTATGGGTTGCCCAAGGAAGTGCAGTCTGACCAAGGGTCAAATTTCATGTCAGGCATATTTCAAGAGGTGATGTATCGTTTGGGTGTGAAGCAGCTGAAGTCATCAGCTTATCATCCCCAGTCCCAAGGTGCGTTGGAGCGCTACCACCAGACCCTAAAGACAATGATTAGGGCGTTCTGTGAGGAGTATCCCGAGGATTGGGATAAAGGCATCCCTTTCCTGCTGTTTGCGACGAGGGACTCCCCAAATGAGTCGACGGGTTTCAGCCCATTTGAGTTGGTGTACGGTCATGAAGTTAGGGGCCCACTGAAGCTCATCAAAGAGAAATTCATGACTGAGGATGATGAGGTCCACCTACTTGACTATGTGTCAAAGTTTCGTGAAAGGCTTTCAAAGGCTTGTGAGGTAGCTAGGGAACACTTGAAAGTGTCACAAGACTCTATGAAGAGAAAGGCAGACAAAAATGCCAAAGCCCGAACTTTCAACCCAGGTGACAAAGTTCTTGTACTGCTGCCCATACAAGGTGAACCACTGAAAGCCAAGTTCAGTGGCCCATACTGTGTCAAAAAGAAACTCAATGATGTGAACTATGTGATCAGTACGCCAGACAGACGAAAAGATCAGAGGGTGTGTCACATAAACATGCTGAAAGAGTACTATGAGAGAAAGGCTAGTCAGCCGGTAGGTGTAACTCAGGTGGTAGAAGAAGAAGAAGATGAAGAGGGAGAAGCTCAAGATGAGCATGGAAGTGAGCCCTCTAGTGCCAGGTTGTCTAACTCAGAGATGTTAGGGAAAGTAGATGAGGCACTGAACTACCTACCTGAAAATCAGAGGAAAGATGTGACTAGTCTGTTACATGAGTACAAAGAATTGTGTAAAGACAAACCAGGCTGCACCCCTCTGGCGGTACATGATGTTGATGTAGGAGATGCTGACCCTATCAAGCAAAACCCTTACAGGTTAAACCCGAGTAAACTGCAAAAAGTAAGGGAAGAGGTTCAATACATGCTAGACAATGACATAATAGAACCTAGTAAAAGCAGTTGGAGCTCCCCAATCGTCATGGTGCCCAAACCGGATGGGTCTCAAAGATTCTGTATAGATTACAGAAAGGTGAATGCCGTGACGAAAACAGACTCTTTCCCCATTCCCAGACTAGAAGACTGCATTGACAGGGTCGGAAATTCTGCATATGTCAGCAAAATAGACCTTCTAAAGGGATACTGGCAGGTGCCCTTGACCGACAAAGCCAGAGAGATTTCTGCCTTTGCTACACCAGATGGCTTGTTCCAATGCAAAGTAATGCCATTCGGCATGAAAAATGCTCCAGCCACCTTCCAACGGCTGACAAACCAAATCATTGCCGGACTTGACAATTGTGTAGTATACATTGATGACATCCTAGTGTATAGTGACACGTGGGAGGAGCACATTACACACTTGCGGCAACTTTTCGATCGACTCAAGGAGGCCGGATTGGTGATTAATCTGGCAAAGAGTGAATTTGCAAAGGCCAAAGTGGTGTATCTCGGGCATGTAGTCGGTCAGGGACAAGTGTTGCCAAGAGAAGCCAAGGTAGAAGCTATACTAGGCTTTCCCATTCCCCAATCCAAGAAGGAGTTGCTCAGATTTCTGGGCATGGCTGGTTTCTACAGGAAATTTGTACCAAATTTCAGCACAGTAGTCACCCCCCTAACAAACCTGCTGAAGGGCAAGGCAAAGTACACCTGGACTGATGAGTGTCAAAGAGCCTTCGAGAAACTAAAGGCAGTCCTTGCTAATGAGCCTGTTTTGGCAGCTCCTGACTTCGCAAAGCCATTCAAGGTGGCAATAGATGCTAGCGATGTAGGAGTGGGAGCGGTTTTGCTCCAAGAAGATGAAGAAGGCACTGAACGACCAGTTAGCTACTTCTCCAAAAAATTGAACGCATACCAGAAGAAGTACTCCACAATTGAGAAGGAGGCTCTCAGTCTCATCCTTGCCCTCCAGCAATACGAAGTGTACTTGACAAATAGCAAAGGGGAGGTCACAGTCTATACTGACCACAACCCCTTGGTCTTTTTAGATCGGTTCAAAATGAAGAACAACAGGTTGTTCAGATGGAGCATGATGACGCAGCCATATGCACTCAAAATCAAACATGTGGCAGGCAAAAACAATGTAATTGCCGACGCTCTGTCAAGAGTGTAACATGAAGAGAGTATCAAAGGTGAAAAGTTTTCACCGCATATCATTTCCAGTGTATGTGTTAAGCATATTCATTAATGTGTGCAAAACAGTTTGATATGATTGTATAAGCTCCGAGAATCCAAGCAATATCATTGTAAATGGTATCCATGAAAAGAGAACATGGAATTAATACAGCTATCCAAAAGGCATGTGATAGTATGTGATTATTGTTGCTTGACTTGGACTTTATTTCACATTCGTTGTAAATAACAATGATAAATTGTGAAGGTAAAAGAAACCCTTGCTACAGCAAGGCTTTCTTTTTCCCATGGGGGATGGTGTCACAAATGTACACACTAGTAGTTATGTACATGTATGATGTACTGCATGCATGATTGTTTTAATGTGTATGTACACAGGTTGACCAGATTAATGGAGAACATTCTATGTGGTATAGATATAGTACATACAGGCTGACCAGATAAGTGGAGAATTTTCTAGGTGGTATACAATGTAGCTATATACAGTACATGCATGTAACAGGAAATACATTATAGCTCACTCAATCTAGAATGATTTCACCCATTCCAGAAAGTTCTGGGAAGTGCTAACATATTTGGCTGAGTGAGGCACTGTCCCTGTAGCCCAATGTGATTGGTAGTTATTCTTGGCAGTGATGTTTTGTACATAGTTAGGCAGTGAGTCATCCAGGTTTCCTGGAACTTAGACTGGCTAGTAGGTTGGAGAGAGTTATAGAATGTGCTAGAAGGGGTGAATAGATAGTATATAAGCTAGAGAAATTCTGCAGTAGGCAGAGTACCCAACACCTCTGCTCTGAGAGTTACGTCACTTCTGGCTCTGAAGCGACTTGTTATAGTCAGTCCTGTGTTACCTGCTGACCTGTTATGTTTGTGGAGATAAGGCCTGGGAGACATTTTTGCCTGCAGAGAATTAATGTGCCTTCATTGGAGATAGACTCCATGTTTTTATGTCAATGGACATTGCTACGGCAAAGCTGTGACGGGCTGGATTCCTAGCTGGACAATATAAAGTGAATCATCATTCAACGCATCGACTGGACGTGGTCGTTGGATTCTGCGCATTTCGCTGTGAACAGTATACTGTGGAGCTATTGTGGACATATACCCTGGATTTAAAACGCGGACTATTGTAACCTGTGCCTCTGGATTTACGTCGAAGGAATCATTAATCAGGTGCATCACGGATCATTCATTTGTGCATCAAGCATCGTATCTGGACACTTTCAAAGGATTACTTAATACGTGTAAGTGATTCCACTACCGATTTATAACTGTTTCTATTGATCATTGTACTGATGTGACGCCGATTACCAGTCTGTACCAACAATATCACTGTTAATAAACCGCCTGAACATCAGTTGATTGTTTCTTTTGTGCGATCATTCTCAGAGTGATTTTGGTCGTAACACATGTATCATAGCTATCTGTTTATCTGTCTACCCTACCTGTCTATCTTTATAAATGCATGTATGTATGTATTTCTGTATATATGTCAACGTATTTTATACAGTGAGAAAATACCATACAAATTACATATCATTATCAATAATTGATGTTTGGAATCCTCCTTTTTTTTACCTGTAAAATATGCAGGCCTACATTTGTATTCTTACCTAACTCCAGAACATTTACGGGCGGTACCGCTGCTGCCACTGAACTCAATACACACGTTGGTGTCATCCATTGAGCTCCATGCAAGCTCCTTTTTATTCTCAACAATGTAGTATTCAAAAGACCCCGTGTCTCATATAATGTTGAATCAAATAGAAGCCCCAACCCTAGCCCCACCCGTCTCCTTGCTTTAACACTGGTTCAAATTTATACGCAAACTACCACACATATCATCACTTCAGTTCAGAAGTAATTTGGGTGACTTATGACCTCGTGACCACGTTGGAGCAATAAAATACTGATAAGTTTTTCCCGCCTTATCTCGCCTGCGCAAGCTGAGATGTTAATCTGTTGAAAATAATTCGAGTTGTAGCCTTATTCATGCCATGATAATGAAGTTCTACATCTTGATGCTGTTCAAAGATAACTTTAACGAGTCTATGTGTGTGCGGCGAGCCCAAACCAAACACTAATACCGGATAGGTTAGCTGCTAAATGACATCTCTAGTGAATGTTGTCAATTCATTTCCCTTGCATGGTGAATGTGACGTAACAGCTCTCCATCTGTTGACATACAGCAGACAGCAGGTAAGAAAAGCTCGCGTGCAACACGTGAGCATCACGCATTCAAGCTTTGCGAATGAATCCTAAATTAGGATTATTACGTCACTGAAGGGCGTGAAGGTCATTCACGTGACAAGCGCGATGAAAATGGATATAAGAGGCATGTACACATCGAGAAACGGTAAGAAATAAAGAGGTAATTAAATTATATTGGAAGCAGCGAAAAGCGTAATATGGCAACATTGCTCTAGATCCCGTAGACAGTAATACAAACAACATTGGGAAATAATCGCATGAAAACATTATTTTGATTGTAATGATGATAAGAATGCTATGAATAGATTGATGGCGTGAAAGTCTAATGAATGTTGCCATGGAGAGAAAAAAAAAGATGGAAATGTCTTTCAGTATGACGTCATTGACTGACGGGAAGAGGAATAAGATGAGGTTGTCGAATACTTGCGAGTAAAAGTATTTTATGGTAATCAAACTATCTTGAATGTTGTTTTTTATGATCTGTAGCTACGCATCATAGCAATATACAATTATATATTAGCCATAAAATCTGGGGCACAATTCCCATTAGAGTTGAAGGGTTAGGATTATTTCTTTCGCTCGTGACATGCACTAAATACCAACATGTAATGGCGTGTGTACTGTAATCGAGATGTACTGTATAATCATAGAATCGCATTTTAGAAAATGACGAGGAATCGGAAATACGACGTTCCAAAATTCAAGTGCAATGCTACAGTAGTAATTTCAGTTGAATGTGCAGAAGATTTCCCCAGCAACCTGTCGTATATTGAAAAGCCTCGAATGTTGGTCTGAACTGAAGAAGGTTGTTTCAAAACATTTGCCTCTTGCATAAAACAACTAGGGCCCCTCCCTCCACCTTGAGAATAACGCTTTCGAAGGACCAATATCCCCATCTACGACACTGCCTTTCCGGAACAAGATAACCCAAGGACACGTTTCACTGGACAACAAATTTCAGAAATTTGTCCTAGAATCCTAGGAATTCGATAAATGATAATAAGGAAAGATTTCGTTAGGTTGATTAATTTCACTTATTAACCCTGCTAACTGTCACACGGGAGTAAACTATCCGGATAAACAAGTCCAGGGGTTCTCGGTAAATATTGTCCCAAACAGATCGAAGGCCATTGTACACACGGATATCCGGATCCCCCGCCGCCCCTGCCCCCCCCCCCCCCCCCCCCCCTCCGCCTATGAACATCATCATCATTCTTCAATTCTTACCGGCTCCCTGCTGCATGTCAGAGAGCTCCTCGGGACTTGATCTCGCTCTCCGCTTCGATCTCCTCCTGCTCTTCAAGATGAGCACGATCGCGATCAGCAGTACGAGTAGAACGACGAGGAGAGCGATGACGATGACAATAATCACGACAAGTGGAGACCCTCCCACTGGATGGAAATGAAAAACATGTTATATGAGAGGTATGATTTTATAGCATATAGAAGATTAGTATGGCGTTGCACTGTCTTCCCCAATCTTTTTAGTCAAAAGGCGCTGTTGCAGGGATTGAAGGGATTGTCAAAGTAACAAAAAAAAAAGTTTACGTAAACGAGGAGCAGAAAGATGGGGAGAAAGATAACAAGGTTTCGGAGGACAAAGATAACAAGGTTTCGGAGGACAAAGAAAAGGAGGAGGAGGAGGAGGAGGAGAAGGAGGAGAAGGAGGATGTTTACCAGAAGGAGAAGGAGGGGGAAGTAGCTATTTGTCAAGGCCCTCTCGCTGTATGGTGAAGAGAGCCCAGCCGAGTGGGGTTGTGCTTAGCCTTTTATCAAGGCCCTCTCACTGTATGATGAAAAGAGCCTAGCTGAGTGGTACAGCGAGAGGGCCTTGACAAAAGGCTAGATTGTGCTCGGCTCGCTTCGCTCGCCCGTTATAGCCATCTTACAGCGAGGGGGCCTTATCAAAAGGCTAGAGGGGGAGCAGCTGCAGGATGAGAGAGAGAGAGGGGAGGGGGAGGGGAGGAGGAGGAGGAGGATGTTTACCAGTGGGAAATGCTTTTATTATTTTGTTGCACAGGATATTGACGCCCTCAACGTCGAAAATTGGAGTAGGTTAAGGTGGATTTGTCAAAGGCGGCGACCTCGTCGACGCGGAGTCCAGTTGGTACAGGGTCTGGAAACCAGACTAGTTGGAAGAGGAAGGGGGTGACAATATGAGGAGGGGAAAAGTGGAGGGTTAGGAAGAGAAAAAGCAAGGGGAGCAGGACAAGAAGCCAGGGAGGGGGAGGAGGAGATGGATGTTTACCAGTGGGAGGAGGAAGGGAGCGACATGATGAGGAGGGGGAAAGAGGAGATTTGGAGGAGAAAAAGCAGGACAAGAAGCAAAGGAGGGGGACGAGGAGATGGAGGAGAGAGAAGAAGTCAGAGGAAGGGAAGAAAGAGAGAGGAGGATGACGGCGAAAGACGGATGAGTAAAAGGAGGAAAATGACAGGAAGAACTGATTACTGAGCAAAAAGAGAGGGAAGAACGACAAAATATAAACATGGAAGAAAACGGAACAGATTTAGTTTATACAGTCATTAACGAAAGTCCATCTCGCGGTCATTGTTTGTTGTTGTTGTTGTATCTGTCCTAACTGACGGTAATATCCAGCAAAAATTTATAGTAATAGATATCCTTGATATTGACCCACATCGTGCTTGACAACCACCAGAGTGTTTCATGCTTTACATTACGCCATGCGTCATTATTTATGCCTCTTTTTCCATGTTTTGACCAGTTTGGTCTTCTCCCAAATCACAAGTTCACATTCCCTTCGACCTTTGACCTTGTACCTTCCGTGCCGGCAACTTGGATCTCCGTCAGGCGATATCCGCCCACTGCATCGCCGCTGACGTTGCAGATAAACCTCCTGGTAGAAAGACTAGCGGTAACTTCCAACGTCACGGACATAGACTGCGTTCCGTCCGACTTATTTGTCAACGTCCTATGTGCGTCCGTCATCTCGTGCGTTCCGTTCCACCACGAGAGCTTTACAAGGGGCCGAAAGCCATCGACCTCGCAGGTTATATTTAGACTCCTTCCAGCCGCTTCTTCTATCAGACAAGCACCGGATTCCTCGTCACCTTCTTCTGACCTTGCACATTCAACTATTGACGGAAAAGGCTCCCTTGGAGCGGCTGGATAGAGAGACCATAAAAGAATGAAATGGGCGCACCGTCACATAGCTACAATGGCAAGATACTATAACACTGCCTTTAAAAAGACTAACAAAAGTATTATAATATTATGAGAAAATATCCACAATCGGCTCATTTAACATAACACACTGCCCCCCCCCCCCCCCTCCCCCCTCTCTCTCTCTCTTTCTGTCGCGTACACACATGAACTTCATCAATTCGTTGTTGTCGTTGCTGGTTTTAATAGCGCTATAAATCAATTCTCAATGCTCTTTCCGATATTCACCCTTTTTTGTTTTTGTTTTTTTCATATAGAAGTTTACATCATATTACAAAACGTATAATGATAAGCAGAACGTGTCGGCACCGCGTCAATCAATCACTGCAGGATGGTTGTTGGGTGGGGAAAAACAGAATTATTATAATCATGAATCTGATGGGTAATCCAGCTATTTTGAAATCTGTCTTTGATTCATGTATGGTTTTGTGCATTTTTAATGTGAAATGGAGAATAAACAGAGAAACAAACAAAGGAATAAGATCTCCGGTGTTATTCATAGCAATTTCCTTCCTCAAACATTTGGCGTATCTTAGACCTATCATTTCATAACTTAGCACTATAATTTACTTCCTTAATCAGCCCACATGGTGCGAACTGAATATCCCGTTTGCCGATGGTATACAGATAATGTGTCTTTCCAAATGACGGCTTTTCATTCTTACAAGTCTCGATATATACAGCAATCCACCCATGTATTCTCTCATCATGCTTCTTGTTCATACTTACAAAGCACATGTATAGTACTGGCATTACTGAAGCGCTCTGCTTGGGCCCCGGACAAAATGACCCTGCAAAAGTATTGCCCCTCGTCCGATATCTGCACGGGTTGTTTCAGAACCAGCGACCTGTCACTTGAAAGACTGTACATGAGACTATAGTTTCCGACTTTCTGCTCCTTCCCCTTGAATTCCTTCACCACGGCATCGTCCGGAGAGTGCGTGTCGCGATGCCACGAGAAGCCGAAGACGACCTCGCCCGGACCCAGCCGCACGTCGCACGGGATGCTCTGGTTCGTCTCGCCCAGCCGGAGAGATACCGTCTCTTTTGTGATGATCTCCAGCGCAGATATTCTGTTCAACATCACGGAAGCTTCATGAAAAGAAAGGAAATAAAAATTGCCGAATAAACACACTGATTTTTATACTTAACAAGTAGAGACACGATAACCTTAATTTGTTTAGTCTGGTTTGTTCAGTTACTTTTCACTTTGACCCCCTCGTCGGTTTGTTTAATTCGTCTATCTATCTATCTATCTATCTATCTATCTATCTATCTATCAATCTATCTATCTATTTATTTATCTATCTATCTATCTATCTATCTATCTATCTATATCTATATACATGTATATGAACATAATATGTATGTGTGTATGTTTATGTTCATCCACAGGAAATTAACAATTGCCGACACAAATACGTAAACGATGAGTAAAACATAAAAAGGATGATAATAATTCATCACTGTGTAATAATATCACAAAATAGAGTTAGCACCTCTATAGTAATACAAACACTGTATCCCAATCAAGTTATTATGTTATCAGCGACAATAAAAAGAATGACGTTGAGGAATCACCTTATGGAAAAGTGTCATTAAAACTTCTCTGATATTTAAATCTTTAGATGTTACGTCACAGCCAGGACTTAAATTGCGATGAAACGTTTCCATGTGACGTCATTTAATAGCGCCACTGAATCAAAGATGGACTACCAATTCAATTCCTGGACTAAAGCATAATCTACTCAGGGCATAATCCACTTTTACACTGGTCATGAAGTGATTAAAGACACTTTTCATTGCATTTCAAATTGAAGACCTACCCCCCCTCAAACAAACAAACAAACAAACAAACAAACACAAAGACAAACAATCAAGCAATTGATCATTTTGCACATAAGTGTGGTAGCCCTTGTATAAAATGCTATGCTACAAGATATTGCAAATATATCACTGTTTATTCTGGAAAAATGGCTTCTTCCTCGTCAGCCCAGCTGCACAGCAAGGGATAAAATTACCTTTCTAGATCATTTACACACTTAAATCTACATAATCTGCCATTACAATAACCATGCTTCCTGTAGTCTCGGCCCGAAATTACACTTCGGAAAACAAAAGCGTGCACCCAAGATGAACGGACACATAGGTCCCTATTTTAGAGAACACACATACAGATCGTCGCCATGGCGATTAATAATGATATACGGGTTTTCAATGTCACATTCTGAGTCGCCTCGTGACCATCCGCGTGCTGCAACAGCTCCGTCGGTCAAGTACACACACACAAACACACACACCTACACAGTATAGCACGGCATGAGACTTCTAATCTTTACGCTGCTGTGCATGCACGCAATGTGTGTACTTATTGATCGCTTCGGGAGCTCCCAAATAGAAACCTACACGTTTTGCTTCCTCCAAACCCTCACCACATCATAGTATAGGCCTACACCGCCATATTGATTTGAGCAATCACAGCTTATGATTAATAACCAGATATAATGAAATTGATAGCTCTGCGTCGATAAACGATACAGTGTAAGTTTCTGGTTACTAATATCCAGCCATTACTCCAGGGACGTGAGGAAGTGGCATGGGACACAGCAAAACAAATCCTTCCTTGTTACGAGAAATCATGTGAGAAGTATTATGAGACCTTCATCATAAATTAATCATTACATAGTCAACGTCAGAAGAGGGGGGAAAAGGAGAGGCATGAAACTCTCTAACTTTCACGTTTAAAAATTTCAAAATTATCGCGCTTATACAAAGCAACACTCGAGTACTGCGCATGAATAACACCATATTCGTACATTTCGATATGATTATAAAAATTTGTTGTTTTGGCTTTCACTTTTTTTTTCACTTGTGAAAGCAACAAGTTAAAAGCTCTCACCATTATCATGACATTCTGCACGCGAACGGAGAAAGGACTTCAAAGCTACTTGACATACATTTTATTTTGATCATCACTTTGGTTTGACTCACGTATAGTGACATGAAAACAAGACAAATGTCACAGAGCACCTGACGATAGCATCGAAGTTAACATGCGCCCTCTCTTGGTACTATATACACAACGTAGCAGCTGCTTCTGAAGTTACGCATACGTAGATTGAAGTCGAGTTCTACAACGGCGACACAGAGCTATCGTTTCATTCTAGTGATGTCCGATAAGGGAGAGTGGGGTATCTCTACACGCGAGTCTATGGTAAGACCATGGAGCTATCTCTGTTAGTAGCTCCATGGTAAGACTCAAGGTTCAACGCAACGTAAGCCCCGAGAAAGGGATCATGACTGAATTTAAATATCACGGCATCTGATGGGTATGTAATTCAACCTTCCCTATCCCACCATCACTATTCTTTCGTTTTTCTTTAGACCTGCTCACAAAAGGGTCATATAAAATCATAAACACAGATTGGAGAAACGGAGTAATACAAAATAAACACAGACACACAAACGGAGCGATCCAGTTATTTGATAATTATAGTGCCATTTTCGACACTTCGATAATGATAAGCCTATTAAATGCCCATACACTCCCGTGGATAAAATGTATAACACGGACCGAATGACATCTTACAAAGGAAATTAGTATATACTCCATTTACTGCTATCATACAACGAAAAAGAACAAGGTGTTCTCGTAAGGACGCAAAACTATGTTAAAGGGCATGGTAATCTACACTGTAGTAACAAAATATCATAAATGATACGATATGACAGGGTATAAATGATATAGGCCTATGTTATGATATGATATGATTATATATGATATACGATGGTATGATATGATGTGATGTGGTGATGTGAAGTGATGTGATGTGATGTGATGTGATGTGATGTGATGTGATGTGATGTGATGTGATGTGATATGTGATGTGATGTGATGTGATGTGATGAGATGTGATGATTTGATGTGATGTGATGTGATGTGATGTGATGTGATGTGATAGTGATGTGATGTGATGTGATAGTGATAGTGATGTGATGTGATAGTGATAGTGATGTGATGTGATGTGATGTGATGTGATAGTGATAGTGATGTGATGTGATAGTGATAGTGATGTGATGTGATGTGATGTGATAGTGATAGTGATGTGATGTGATGTGATGTGATAGTGATAGTGATGTGATGTGATGTGATAGTGATAGTGATGTGATAGTGATAGTGATAGTGATGTGATGTGATGTGATGTGATAGTGATAGTGATAGTGATGTGATGTGATAGTGATAGTGATGTGATGTGATAGTGATAGTGATGTGATGTGATGTGATGTGATGTGATAGTGATGTGATGTGATGTGATAGTGATGTGATGTGATGTGATGTGATAGTGATAGTGATGTGATGTGATGTGATAGTGATGTGATGTGATAGTGATAGTGATGTGATGTGATGTGATGTGATGAGATAGTGATAGTGATGTGATGTGATAGTGATAGTGATGTGATGTGATGTGATGTGATGTGATATGTGACGTGATGTGATGTGATGTGATGATTTGATGTGATGTGATGTGATGTGATAGTGATAGTGATGTGATGTGATGTGATGTGATGTGATAGTGATAGTGATGTGATGTGATAGTGATAGTGATGTGATGTGATGTGATAGTGATAGTGATAGTGATGTGATGTGATGTGATGTGATAGTGATAGTGATGTGATGTGATGTGATGTGATAGTGATAGTGATGTGATGTGATGTGATAGTGATGTGATGTGATAGTGATAGTGATGTGATGTGATGTGATGTGATGTGATAGTGATAGTGATGTGATGTGATAGTGATAGTGATGTGATGTGATGTGATGTGATGTGATGTGATATGTGACGTGATGTGATGTGATGTGATGATTTGATGTGATGTGATGTGATGTGATGTGATGTGATGTGATAGTGATAGTGATGTGATGTGATGTGATGTGATGTGATAGTGATAGTGATAGTGATGTGATGTGATAGTGATAGTGATGTGATGTGATGTGATAGTGATAGTGATAGTGATAGTGATGTGATGTGATGTGATAGTGATAGTGATGTGATGTGATAGTGATAGTGATGTGATGTGATGTGATGTGATAGTGATGTGATGTGATGTGATAGTGATAGTGATGTGATGTGATGTGATGTGATAGTGATAGTGATGTGATGTGATGTGATGTGATAGTGATGTGATGTGATAGTGATAGTGATGTGATGTGATGTGATGTGATAGTGATAGTGATGTGATGTGATGTGATAGTGATGTGATGTGATGTGATATGATAATAATATGATATATGATATGATATGATATCATATCATATCATATCATCATATGATATATGATACAATATGATATGATACCATATCATATATCATACAGAAAAAAAAACAGAAAAAGATGAACTGAAGTGGATAGAGCCTATACTAGAAGAAATAATATCTAAAAATCGGCATCGGACGTAAATCTGTAGACCTTTAAATCGACTTTGGAAGAACAGACAAAGGTTCGCCGTAACTTGAGTCCGATTTTCAGAGACGGAGGTTCTACCGCCCCGTAACCTTTGTTTGCCCACAAAGACGGATTGCTCACTGCCCTATGGCTTCCCATAAGAGAGACATCACGTGGGTCTACAAAGGCCGGGGAATAATAGATCTTCAGTAGGGACGGTACGTGCAGCTGGCAAGCTTCGGAATACTGTGACACATAAAGGAAATAGTGCACATGATTGAGTGTGTGTATGCGTGTGTGTGTGTGTGTGTGTGTTATATTTGTGTGTCTGACAGAATATCTCCAGCATTTAATTTCATTTGACTGTATTAAATTAGTTACATAAATTATTATTGATCCTAGCAAATTTGGTGAGCCCAACTGGGCTCGAACTTCAGAGTAAAGGGGAAAAATATTGGGTGGAAAGACAAACAGGATCTAAGTAAGTTGATCGCTGGTAATACAGTTCTTTTGTGTATAATAATACTGTGGGAAAACACTGTTATGTTGAAACCATGCAGACACCAAGTAAACATACAGACCACTGCTTAATGAAGAATTCACGCCAGAATTTTATCACTTTCATAAGAAAGAGGGAAAAAACCCCTGTAGAACAGTGTGAAAATGATAAAAATTGGATAAGAATTGAGAAAGTTATGACATTCTGAAATTTCAAAATACTTCGGAAAATACTTCTTGACCAGTCGTTAAGAAAATTCAAATCAGCAAGTTGATGATGACCACACTCTCACCAATTTCTTATTCATTTCATATACAGAAATGACCAAAATCTCATATTTCAGCTAGAAATATAAAACTCGCCTTAAAATCATCCAAAACTAATATTTTGGTATGGAAATATTCTTTTACCTGTACTAGCTTAGAAACAAACAAAAAAAAAAAAATCCGAATTTCATATGTATGACATAGACGAAAAATTATGAGGGCATGACATCATCCACTTGCTCATATGAAAATTCATATTTTATAAGGACTGGTCAAGTAATGTTTTTAAAAAAGTGTGAAATTTCAAAATGTCATATCTTCTTTATTTCCTATCCAACGTATTTCAGTTTTGAACATTTCGTGGGGAATTTGTCATTTTCTTTTGGAGTTCTTTTTTTTTTGTAGCTTGCAGCTCCTTTATACCTCTATTATTGGTTTGGTGTTTGGTGTTTTATTTTCGAAAGCTTTCATAATGTGTACTTTACAGCCAAAACAAAACGATGGTATATATTTTGTGCACCAACCTAACTCAAAAAGGAGATTTATCAAGGAACTGATTAATCTACACAGATAAGAGGAAAATGATAAGGATATACTTTTCTTCATAGTGTATGCACATAAGGCGTAAATCAAGCACTATTTTTCTAATTTTTTTGTCAGTGGATGAATAAAAAAAAATCGATAAATTTTACAATGAACATTTATGTTCCTGCACCATCGGGTGCTCAAAAGAAAACTATGTGTATAGCTTCGCTCCTGAACTAACATGACTAATGCACTCTAAAAAATCCCGGGTCAGAACTGATCCGGAACTGGGTCCGTTGGGGTCACACACCGTTCCGGATCAAAAATGACGTGGAATTTGGTCATGAAGACTCAATACATGACTCTGGATGGGGTCATATTTGACCCAATTCTTTGTCATTTCTGACCCGGAACGATGTATGACCCAAATGGACCCAGTTCCGGGTCAGTTCTGACCCGGGATTTTTTAGAGTGTACGATAGTTTTCTGTCTAACTTTTACGCTCCCTACGAATAGAGAAAAGCATCACAGCCTGGTCCGCACGTTTCGGGAACTAGCATAAATTCTTTGGGATGCTGTTTTGTTTCTCTAAAGCATTACGAGAAACAACAACAACAAACAAACAAACAAACAATCAATCAAACAAACAGAAAACAAAACAAAACTCAAAACACAATCCTGTGAAAAGCTCTGTTGGGACTGAGCTTTAAAGTGGAAAGAAAAGGGGATACAAACTGGGTGATGCCCCGCCTCCCTTTTATTTCTTACAAAACAAAGAAATAGGATCATAAACTAACAAAATGATGATATTAAGACGAAATAAAAGTAACTCGGGATTGAACCGGATGATACTTCTTTGGCATGATCTTTGAGACTACTACAAAATTATTAACCCGGCTGATTCAGGCATGCAGCAAAAGACCAAATAAAATCGACTTAGATTAGTCGATTAATGGTACCAACGTGTAGCGTTACGTAATAGCAAGGATAAAAGGCACAACGCATTGATGGCAGGCGTCTGTTTACATCCTGCGTGTTGTAAATTCGGAGAGAAATATTATTTCGACTACTCTGCGTAACTTATTCTTTGTTTCAACAGCGGTCAGAGCACGAATATGGATGTAATTCTACATCCAGGAAGCTTCGCTGTTGGGCACACTTCATACTACTCTCGTTTCAATGGATACGCCGGTTTACTTCGAAATAATGGAAAAAAATAACAATATCTCTGGACTGTGAATGAATATTTCAAATCATTAGAAAATAAAGATACTTCATATAAAAAGACTTTAATGCAAGTTTTATGTGAAAATGCATGTGGTGTGGATTGGTGCATTTGTGTATAAGGGATGATAGATGTTATCACAGAGGGAAAGATGTATAAAGGGATGGTACATGTTATTACAGAGGGGAGGGTGCACTGCTATATAAAAGGTTCTAACTTTAATCTCTACACTTAGGTTCTATATTTAAATCGGCAATGCCCGAACAAGCTTTCTCACTGTTGGTAAACATTTGCATATACCCAGCAATGCTGTAATCGCATGCGCAAAATTTGCAGACTATTTTGAAATAGCATTAAAGGAGACCTCCGGATAAGTTTCAGACTTTTACATTTTAGCAATTATGAATTGGTTATAAACTGCATGGGACAGAGTTTCAGAATTTATAGTGATTGGGATGAGGAATAAGAATGTTTTCAAAATTATGACAAATCACAATGGACAAAGATGATGACATGGCAGCCTCACCATAAGAATGCATGAGTGGGGGCTCAAGGAAGCAGAACAAAAGAAGAAAGTATGCATAAACTCTACACAGGTGAACTTGTTAATCAAGCGGTATTGTTATGGAATTACGTTGCTACATTAATGTGAACTTCGATGTCATCATCCTTGTTCAGTGCAAGTTTTGTTTTGGGTTTTTCAGAGTATTGATTTCTCTGATCAAGGACTACAATAAATTCCACACATCTATACATGAAGCCGTCAATATTATCTACTAAATGGCGTGAAATTATGAAAAATATTGTTGGGACTTAAACAGAATCCGATGAAGAAGGAAGATGCTCGATCCATGGACCAGCTCACTCACACGTACCTCCGGGCAGCCACAGAGCTAGTCCGAGCCTGTCCAACCAAGGAGGTAATATAGGCGAGTACCTCCTTGGTCCAACCAGGGAGGTGGAAGGATCTCTTCCACCTCCCTGGTCCAACACGGCGAAATGCATACAAAATATACTGAAAATAACGTGTATCATCTACTATATAGGTTTAAGGCTAGATGAAAGCACCAGCTCGTCACAGCGTCTTGGGTGTGTGTGTGTGTGGGGGGGGGGGGGGTCCATTGTGAAAATCATTAGTGCATCACTACGTCGATCTATTGCCATTCGTTGCGATCTGAAAACTGTCAAAACCTTGGACATTTTGCCATCCTTACTAAAAACGGAAACAATTGAGCATCCCCATGTTGGGAAGAGGTCAACGAAACTATCAGTTATCCATTATTGTAAAAGCTGAATTTGCGAGGGCAATGATATAGTATGTTAAAAATAACAACTTTGAAAGAAAAAAGCACGCTCTCGGGATGTAGGTATTTTTGTTAATGTTAGTATGTGTGTGTAACGTTTGAGTCTGAGTATCTTATAGTGTGTAAATTCAATTGACATGTATTACAATTACAGTTCTACTTTGCATCAAGGTATTACAGCACTATGACATGATGTAGGGCAATTCGCCAATCACTTGGAGAGAAAAAAACAACAACAACAAAAACTCGAGGCTTGCATGAATTTCATGAATTTGAATGGCAGAGATGTGCACAAAGGACTACGTAAGACTCTTGCCGCAGCAGTCGCAATAGGTCTACAAGTACACAGGTAAGGCTGTCATCTGTCTGTACAGGCATAGTAGCTCCATGCATGGTCCGGGTTCGGAAAATCAAGGAGCTGAAGCTCCTTGGGAAACCACACGCACACACACACACACACACACACACATAAAACAAAATCCGAACGAAGAGAGCATAGCAACAGTCCGCTAACCGCAGTCTACTTTATCAGACTCCACTACACGTTTCTACTACACGTTGTCGTTCACACATCGGTACTTCGTATTTCAGCACACAATTATGCACGTAAACACACACAAACCTACCAATGACTGCAAACAAAGAAACACCGTGGGCGAGCCTAGCATCACCTTCCTTGCAAACACGCTTAAACGCAGGCGCTATTGAAAATATAAGCCTGTGATTATAGACTAACGTCAAAGGCGAACAGCTGATCGCGGGGAAAGCCCTATTCACGCGCAGCAGACCGTGACGAGAGCTCGCCGTGTCCACACGACCCACTTCAAGTTTACCAACCACGAGAGGAGGTCGTGTCTCATTAGCATTCAAGGCCCACTGGTTGTTGCTAGGGGGACTCCCATCACCGGCTTCAACGAGGATTAAAGGGAATAACGGAGCTAACGATGACTGCACTGATGTAATAGAATTGCATCAAGTCAGCCATCGTGGAGATACCTCCACAATCATTCCTGTTCGTGTTCCATTAATTTACACAATGAATTGTACATGATGTCGTATGAATTCGACACTCATCATCCATTTCCGTGGTAACAAAGCTGGAAAAACAACAAATAATTTTTACCCCCCCCCCCCCAAAAAAAAAAAAGAAAAATCATGTTTCAAGTGTCATGATTCCAAGAAACATTCCTGTAACTCGTGATCTGAAACCAAAACTACAGGGTAGTTCGTCACAGTGGTCATTAGCAGGTGCTTCATTAATCGACGCATGCGCAATAAAGGATGCGATCGTCTCGTGACCGTCAGGCTCTGCGAAAGGGGAAGGTAAAGGGGAACTTTACCCTGCATAATTTAATATCAAATTATTATGAGTGGCTTCAATGAATGCAGAATAATAACACATCAGTGAAATTGAAGGACATTATTTTTTTTAGGCAAAATCTCAATCAATTTCGTAATTATTAAGCCTTGTAGACGATTCTATTTTAATAGTCCTTTTCTACTCAAATCCTTACTGTATGTGGGCTCAGAACAACGGCTGTTAATAGATCGTTGTTAGGTTTTATATACACAAACACGAATGAATCCTACAATGACAAAATACGTTTGGGTGGACACAACGTGGTGTTAGTTAAACACGCAAACTTACACTCTAAATACCAACAACAAACAACTATACCCAGTACAGTATACTAGTAGTTACGGCATTGCTACCATGAAATACTACACCTACCCTTGTTGCCAAATATCACCCAATGCCTTATCACACGATTATGAAGACACAGCAAATGGTGTGTCAGAGTGTCGGTATTAAACCAGAAAACAGCTGTTCGCATGGTCACTCATCTAGCTCGAGGTTGACAAACCAAAAAGGTGAACCCTTTCCCCCACTGGAACGAACAAAAACGCAGTGAACATACGAAGTCCATGGGGAGAAAGAAGTACAAAAGTATCCTTTGCTCCCTCCTCCTACTTTCCCCTCCTCCCCCCTCCCCCTCCCCGCCTCTGCATCATTATGATAATGATTAGAGGCAAATCGACATTATTAAGGTGGTTCGTTGACAATACCGTGCACGAATAACTTGTCTCGGAGCAAGTCAACGCACTTTCTGTTACAAAATTCCTTCCTTTCGAAACGATCCAGAAAACAGCAGAGCGTTGCAAACTTGTGCAGAAAAGTTTTGTTTACTGTTGGTGTGTCACTGTCAGAAGCAAAGCAATAACACTCCCACACGAAAATAATAACGACTTTTGTCCGCGCCGAGAACCAGAACTATACTTCTCGGTTCCCGTTCCTTTCCGATTTCCATCCGAAGTCATGTTTGCTTCAGGAGCGGCGTATAAACAAAATCATGACTCTTTTCACAGCTGAGGGGCCATGCCTCATTTCCCCTGTATGTTGCTCGTGGATCACATGCCTTTTTATTGCGACTAGTACTGTGCAAACACTTTTGTTCAGAATGCGCGAAAACGAATGGCAGTCATACTATACATCTGAAAATTTACCACACATCGCGATCATTACCATGGAACTTTAATCGTGTATTTGTGTGTGTGCGTGTGTGTGTGTGTGTGGGGGGGGGGGGGTTGTAGCGTTGATAGTTGTTCACCTCCCTGGTTGGGTGTCAAGGGTCATTGCAATCCCCACTCCCCCTCCGATGGGTTACACCCCGAGAACCGCTCCCCCCCCCCCCACACACACACACCTTCCCATGCAGTGCCTCATCCCCTGATTACACTGGTTCCATGACATAATTTGCTCCCATGAAATATCAGCACGCCACGCTAAGCCAAACATTAAACCTATACCTACAAATATAACCCTCACCCTAATCATAATCCTCACATCAAAATAAACCTAAAACCCGATCACAACCCCAACCCTAACCCTAAATCCTTGGACAGAGAAAGTGTCGCAGGAGCAAATGTCGTGTCACCGATTACACTATCATACTTCTCCTATGCTATGCTGGGTGTTGCACTTGATAGAATGTGTTGTTATTTTTAATGACTGTAGTGGTAATAAAGATGATGAAGATGATGATGATGATAATAATAATAATGATGATGATGATGAAGATAATAATAATGATGATGATGATGATTACGAAGATGATGATGATGATGATGATAATGATGATGATGATGATGATGACTAAGATAATGATGATAATGATGATGATGATGATGAAGAAGATAATAATGATGATGATGATGACGAAGATGATGATGTTGATGATGATAATGATGATGACGAAGATGATGATGATGATGAAGATAATAATGATGATGATGACGAAGATGATGATGACGATGATGATGATAAAGATAAAGATGATGATGATGATAATGATGATGATGATGATGATGATGATGTCATGATAATATGTCAATGATAATGGTAAGCCTACTAATGACAATAATACCTAAAAAAACCCTAATAATTCTACCGAATCATGAAAAGGAGGCAAAAATTTTCAAGTATCGGCAACGGCATGAGCGTAAACAAAAGCAACAGGGTGTATCTCGTGCAACACTGATGTGAAAATCCGGTATCGCGGGGGAAAATCAACTACACTCCTCTGTACTTTCAATTCATATTATGTTTCAGGACGGTTGTAAAATTTTGTTTATCAGGAGGACGGTGACATACTCACAGCAGTCCTGCTGCGCTTCCCTCTGAGAATGTTTCTCATCAACATTACATGCCTATGCAACATGAATGCGTTTAGACACATGGGAAATACAATCACTTTCTGCTTATACCGCCAATCGGGGCTCATAAACCCAGCTGGCCTCTTTTCAAGACTTACCTGCACGTTTACTCCCTCAGACGTTCCCTTGCTTACACTGCAAGAATCATGCGATAGATGTTACTGCACCAGCACAATAAAAAAATAAAAAAATCCTGGAAAGAAATCTAACGTGACTAGCAAGGTCAATTGCCAAAACACGGCAGGCTGTGAATGTTGAGTATTTTCTCGTCTGTGTATCTTGGGTACATGCAACATCGCATCAAACAATACAGGCCCGACTTCCCTATCTGTTGCACATGTAACATCGCATCGATGTATAGGCCCTACTTCCCTATTACTATAAAGTCAGAGTCAAAGTAATATCAGAGATAGAGAGGGGGAAGAAGGGGAAATAAAGAGAAGGAAAAGGAAGGACAGAGGGAGGGGTGGGTGGAGATAGTAACCGTCATTTATTGCTGAAATTGTACACTGCAAAATGTCCAGTGTTCTGTTAAATAATATTATGAAACACCGAGCTGGTGTTAAATTTTCGGTGCTCATTTGTGGTGTTACGTCAACACCTCCCGGGTGTCACTTCAAAATATTTAAGTGTTTTTTTGAATAGTTTCTTAGTTACTATTTTTCTTGTTGATTTTGAACTTCAACAAGACGATCAAGAATTTTCCGATAAAGTACTTGAATTTTGAAAAAAAAGGTATGAACACATTTACACCATAGTAGCACCAGTTGGTGTGGTCTCCTATTGAAGCTGGGCGGGTGTTATACCATTGACATTAACACCAGCAATATCAAATCAACACCATGCGGTGTAAGTGTTGATTAAACATTAGCGCAGTGTAAAAAACATCGCCAGCTGCAGTGTCAAATTAACACCATGAAGTGCCAGGTGAGCACTTTTCAACACTATCACAACATATTTTCTACACCTGTTGGTGTGGTTCTCTATTGACACTTATTGATCGGTGTTAGATTTAACACCCGTGATATTAAATCTAACACCGATGTTTTTGCAGTGTATATGTATTCATCATATAGGTTCGGTGAGCTGTAGGCAGAACACTATGCACATAACTAGGAGGATATAAGTGGAGAATGAGATAACAAAAATAACGAGCATCGTCGCTGGAAAAATAAAAGTTCGAGTGAACCATAGGATCTCATTTCGCTGACATGAGAGTGGCAATAAATCTACAGCCAAACTCCTACGGTGCTAAGGCACTTTTCAAAGTCCATATCGCCTCACCTCCCTGGTCGAACAGACCTATGGTTACTGGATACTAAACTACAGGACCATGGAGCTGTAGCTCCATGTTCTGTATAGGACCATGGAGCTACTATAGATCCATTATTATGCTATAGGACGAGGTCTACCCAAAGAGCTACTGGTAGGGTCTAACTTACCATTTTGGAGGGGGGGGGGGAGGGACCGGCTTGTACGGATTTCATGTAGCAAACGGGAACAATGGTGTCACTAATCTGGACGGTGGCAAAAGTACTTCAATAAATACCGAAAACAAAACAAGAAACAAACAAACAAAATGACAAGACAACGCTCCTACTTACCCCAACCCCTCCCCCCCCCCCCCCCCAAAAAAAAGAATACGTGCTCTAAAGACAAATCAGGCAAGAAAAGCGAATATGCATAGGCCTTATACATTGTACTTTTGGCAGTGCAGAGTGCTACATGAATACGCTTTCGTTATTATTCAAGACTGAGAGTCATCTGGCCCAAGACTAGTTCGCATCAACCAGGTCCTGCCTTCGTTAATTTACATGCGATCAATCAATTTCATCAGCACAATGCAGATCCATTACAGGCTACGCGGTATCTATCATAACACTGTACATTATTCACATGACATAAACGGAACAGCCTATGACCACATGACCAGAATTACATCACCACCATCTGAGCCCGCAAGAGTAGGCTTACATGTACACCTCCACTACATCGATAAATGTACGTAAGGAATGTACTAGTATATGAAAAATGATGTCTAAAACTTGTCACATAACAGCACTATAAGCATGGAATACCAATACACGTTAGCAGCTAGTCTCTTCCCACCTCCCTGCTCCTACTTGGTCAAAGGACATCGATAATAAAGCTGAGCGCTATAACATTACAATGGCAAACGTCATTCAAAACGCAAACGCGTTTTGCAACAATTCATTTATTTTTCTTACTCATCCTTTACCCTGCATCCTCAATTTCAAGTGTCCCCACCTCGGGCGAAGGTCACACCCAAATACACTTGTATCTCGTGACTCTCAAACTTAGTGTAATCTGGGAGGTGGCGGTGTAATCGACTGGTTAAGAAGTTTCTACATGTATTATGATTTGGCTCACGAACTCGACTTGATGTAGGAAATTAACCAGTCATTCGGCGGAGTCCACCATGCATGCCAACTGAACTTTGACCTCATGCAACCTACAGTAGTCATCAAACAATTAACATTTCATTATGGGGCTATATATGAGCTATACCATTATTTCGTCATACATCTATGATGTAACGTGAACATGCACATGCGAGGAGTTCGGAATTATCTCCACCATTTTCTCATATTGATGTTGCGTAGGATGTAAGCGGATTTTTTTTTTTTTTTTTTTTTTTTTTTTGGGGGGGGGGGGGGGAATGGGGGGTGGGATTCCTGACCGTGTATGGGCGGAAAACATCCCGAGCACATACTACCCCCTCACCCCCCCCCCCCCCCCGGACTTATATCGCATGGTCACTTAAAAGGAAACATTACAATGCTCGCAAGCAACAGACAGGCATGTGGGTTCGTACAAACAATATTGTACCATCCCGAATGCGCGAAGGTAGTTTTTTTTTTTTTTTATAATCTGAGGCAGAGTGTCGACAAGGTAGTTTTTATA
The DNA here is from genome assembly GCF_040938485.1 of Diadema antillarum. NCBI lineage: Eukaryota > Metazoa > Echinodermata > Echinoidea > Diadematoida > Diadematidae > Diadema > Diadema antillarum. Next base: position 376,016 of record NW_027271902.1, read on the forward strand.
TTACTCAAACTTCCCAACTCCGTGAATCCTTTCATCATACCGATGTTCCTAAATCATTGTAAATGGCGACCACAAGAACTTTTGTGGTCGCCATTTAGGAACGCTTATTTTAGTGTGACAAGCTGTTTTTTTTTCTTCTGTATTTTTTTAGCAAGGTCTATGGTGGGAATTACCCACAAATTCAAATCGGAGGTAACCTTTTGTTACAGTTTATTTTGCTTTTCCGCAAGTCTGCCGGTGATTGCGCTGATGTGTCAGCGCTTTTTGACTGATTCATGCGGGGGTTGGGACGGGGAGTCCATTCAATTCAAAATGTTTCCTCAGTGTGAACAGCTCTTGGCCAATCAATACAATGGCACAGCTGCCTCCTACGCCTCTACCCCTAAATTCAAACATATATCATAGAAGCATGTGTGGTGCCATTCAGCCCCAAATGTCTTTATACAGCCCACTCACTTCACAAAATTCCCCTCGCATTCACCTGTTATGCCCGATGAGCATTTCTAGATCGTATAATCAGGGAGGTGACTCTGGAATAACAGGGTCTCACCTCCCTGGGAATAACCTCCCTCCCTCAATCAGACATACATCATCAATCGACAGTTTCAAAATCCCCTTAAAATACATCTATTTCATGAAAGATTTCCATTAGTCACAGTTTAGTATATTATCTTCATGGTTCCCAGATATCAGATATCTTTTAGGAATTATGATTATGCAATTATCAGTCCTTTGATTGTATTTTTTACATTGTATGAATTTCAGTTAAGAATTAGATTGTGTTACTTCCTTATGAATCTGATTGTTTTTTCTTTGATTATATCCTATTGTTATGCGCACTTGAGTATATATGCTTCATAGAAACTGCGCAATATAAATTCACTATTATTTATTTATTCATTTATAGGTAAAGACTCTCTTCCCACCTCAGTAAAATAATCATGTGCCTGATCATGCATATACCCACATGCATACATTATACAAATTAACTATTGTCTTACACAAAACAGGCAGCGTAATGTCCCACACGGAGAGAGGTTGAGAATTTATTCATACCGGACTGCAAACAATACACATCTTACCACAAAGCAGCGATATTCTTTCAGACCATGCAGTGTCACAATGGGAGCACCTTTAACGGGATGGTATAGCTTTGGTTGAAACGGGGATTCAAATTTTATCTTTTTGCGAGATAATTAGGCACCACTTTATGAATGTTAAAGAGCATGCAAAAGTTTTTTTTTTTTCTAAGGGGAATAAAAAATTATTTGATGAAATCGGTTTTGATATGTATGAGATATCCAAAAACAAAAGGTCGTAATAAAAGGTCACACCTTTTATAAGGACCACTCTGTTTTTTATCTTGTTTTTTTCCTTGATATCTCAGATATTTCAAACCAATGTTCATCAAATTCACTTTAAATTCCTCTTTGAATTGTATGTTCTTTGATATTTCACCTATAAGTGGTTTCTAATCATTATCTCGCAAAAAAAAAAAACAATAATAATAAAACCTGAACCTCCATGTAAACCAAAACTATACCATCCCTTTAAGATCGGGGAAAAACATGCAATTGAATAATGTTTTTCTGAGAACATCAGTGTAGAGCCCGTGTGAATGCTAGGGAAATTTTGTGAAGTGACTGAGCAACTTTCGGGTCTGAATTGCGCCACAAGGAGGTTACTACGTATGGTTGAGGTTGCCATGTCCTGGCATTGACTAAGCGCTTGTCCGGTTTAAATCAGGCGTATTGAATTCCTATGAACGTATCTTGGTATAATAAAATGTTACCCCAGACAAACAGAAAACTCAACAGAGGTTGCCCAACACAGCAGCAACTTAAAGCGAAAACTAAACTTTGGAAGGAGGCGGGGTAGAGGAGGGGGGGGGTCTATCACGTATACTCTCATATTCAGCAACGTTGTTCAGCGCGTGATTCGCGACAATCGTATACTAGTAATGTGTACTATATTCTCATGTATACTGTAGTTTGTTTGTTTGTTTGTTTGTTTTTGCATTATATTGCACAAAATACGAAAAGGGCAGTATAGGTTTACTGGAAATCTATGGCAGCGGGAGATGATCTCTTATTTGAGGTGATATTATTTATACAGCACATTTCGGAATCCATGATCACTCAGCGGTCAAAGGTTCTGCGACGGAAATTAAAATTTCTTACATTAATTTGCAGTGCGCGCGCATAAGAGCAGCGCGCGAGCTCACATGAGCAATGCTATCATTTGATGTCGGCCCAGTCAGGGAGGTGAGAGGAAAGTGATCTTGGTGAAATGGCTGACCTTTTATATTTGGGAGAATTATTGAAATTAACGAAAGGAAACGACAACAAAAACATAAAGAAACAAATCGGGTATGCAGGCTTCCTGTTCTTCGGGATTTTTTAAGGAAATAAAAAGCCGATTTTGACGATGATCTGGATAGCTAGTGCCTTAGGCCGACACATTCGAGTCCTACACATCCTTCTCTGGTAAGTCTACGCTGGAGCTCGTTATCAAAGGTGAATGTCGTAGTTATGATATACTATAGAAAGTTCACAGTACATGTTGTCTGGATCCAAGAAAGATATTATCTCTCTTTTCATCATTATTATTTTCTTCTTTGTAATGAGATGCTTATGAGGGATATCAAACAACTCAATGTCTTTCTTGGCACTAGCAAACTATGATGGCATTAATAGGCAAAAATAGCAACTTTCCCCCGAGGCAAATTCACAATCAACTTCACCATAACCGATGCTTGCCGAGGGTATAATAAATTTGATATACAATTGCCCTCTTGAAAGACTGTTTACTCCTTTTCATAAACTCATAGTTTTTGCCAGACCCTTGAAAGGTATGATTGTAGATTGTGTATGCAAAGCTTAGGAGACATAATGGAGCCCTGAGGATTTCTGTGTGTACCTGAAATGCATCTGCATCTGTATCCGGATTCGCGGCGCGAACGCTGAGCGTTGAACTTTTCGCGGTCATGAAAATGATAGCAAGGGGATGATGGGAAGACTCGACGAGGCAAATTAGGGTAATTAGGTGGCTAGGCGAAGCTAATCCCATCTTTTCCACGTCTGAACGAGGAAATAACAATCACTATGACGAAGAATTTTCTATGGCTTCAACGGTAAACGGATATTGCGTAACAAGAGTGGAACATGGGGATGATGGTAATGATGATGATGGTGGCGGCGGTGATGATGATGATGATGTTGGAGAATATGAAGATGATGATAATGTTGAGAAAATTAAGGTGGTGATGATTATGATGACATGACGAAGAAAACATTATATGGTTTGGTGTAATTGAAATGGATGATGACGGAGATCATACGGAAAGAACAGCTTAATAATGATGGTATATATAAAACAGGATGGTGAACTGAGCAAAGGAGGGAGTGAAGGGGACACAAGGAGGATGATCGAGGGGAGGGACGCAGACGACACAATTAAAGGGATGATACAGTATTGGTGGAGATGAAAATTGGGCTTTTAACTTTCTACAAGATACCAAGACAACACTTTTGAAATAGTACAGAGCATACCATTTTAAGAGGAATTCAAAGTTTATTTGATGAAAATCGGGTTTGGAATAACTGAAACATCCAAAAACAAAGTAAAACAAAGCAATTGTAATAAAGTGTGGGTCCCACACTTTATTAGAATCGCTCTGTTTTGGATATCTCGGCCATTTCAAAACCAATTTTCATCAAATAAACATTGAATTCCTCATGGAATTACATGCTCTTTCATATTTCATAGGTGGTTTCTCATTATCTCACCAAAAAATGTTAGAAACCTGAAGTTAGGTCTCAACCAAAACTATACAATCCCTTTAATATACACTGAAAACAGACACATGAGACCGTTATCGCAATCAAGCGAAATGCTTATCGATAACTGTCTCCTCAATCAGCACAACTTAAAAGGATGGTATTATTTTGTTTGAGACGGGGGTTCAGAAATTACCTTTTTTTGTAAGACAATTAGTTCAACCACTAGTCTTATCCAATTTCAGTCAAACTTTTACTGTTGAACTCGTAAAATTTGAATCTTTTTTTATCAGACTAACTTATTTTTGGACTGGACTTCGCCTTTAAGTGTTTCTTCTTACCTTTGATGGTCCATAACCTACTTGATCATGGACACCTGACGGATAATCACGTAACTCCGACAAAGGCAATTCCACGCAGTCAATTTCTCTGTGTTCATATTCAACACAATATAGCATCTCCCCTCCCTGCATCGACAGACCAAGTCTTGAATATGGAACAGAGAAATATGGATTGTTGTGTGTTGGCCTTTGAATGGGAGTGACCTCGTTATCCGACAGGTGGCCGTGTGGAAGGTTATGGACCCATATTATACAAGGTATATAAGAGGCCAGAGGAAAAACCCTAAACATAAGCCTGCAGCTGGAAAAAGTGCACTTGTCATTGTCTGTGTCTTTAGAGTTTTATAAGCTCAGTCATGCTTGACGTTTATCAACACAGTTATAATAGGTACAATGGAAAGAAGACTCTATAGTTCCCCATTCCCTCACATCCAACATTGCGCTCTCCATACACGTGCCATAGTTGACAATTGCAAAACAGCAGCTCTCTAAATTTGGATTACCTTTTTTTATCATATGCACTGTCGCGGAAACGATTGCGCCTCAAAGTTCAAGTTCAATGACATTTGCAAAACCGATATCACTATTAGAATGCGAAGATGTAGTCAATCATAAATCATCGTTTAATTACCACCCCCGCATGATCCAGATCCTTTTAATTTAATGATCATATAATTATAACTGTCGCTTTAATTGCTCCACAACTTCATATAAGTAGTGATAGCTATACTTATACCCCAAATCCTGGAATATTATCGTGCAATACTCCTCGACCGGCACAATTTGAGACAATTACGGAAAATCAAGGCAGAGACAAAATTGGTTTAAAATAAAATATCTGATTGTTGAGTCGATTGGGATACCCTTTTTTTCATTGATGCACTTTGGACAATAAACTAATGACTTCAAGATGTCATTTGGGACGGAAACCAAGAGGGAACACAAGAAACGGGTTTGGATGAATGCTGCAATCTTTTGGGATTTTGTCTGTGGCCAATAAAAATATCTCTGTGTCAGTCTCAAAAAGGAAATCATGGTTCACGGTCACACCTGTATAACCATATAGGCCCACATTACCAGTTAATAACCTTGCATGCCCTATATAAACAGCCAAATTTCACTACTATTTATGCTTCTTTGTCCTGTTGTTCCGTTCATTTTGTGTTTGCGTGCGTGTGTGCTCGTGCGTTTCTGAGGCTGTCATTGGCTGTGAACCGTTTTATTTTATTTCTAGACCACTTGTGCCAATTTGACATCTGAAACATTTTTATATAGATAAGACCGGAAAAGCCTATATGAAACGTCCTTTCGCTGCGTGCGTCTTGATATGGATTCAAGTCAATGACTCTGCAAATTGGAACATGCCGAGTTACAGTGTATTATTAAACCTATATGTAAATAAAAACGACTGGAATGGTAGTCTAATTTCGATACCAGCATCATCATCACTGAATCACACGGATATAAATTATTCTTATTGTTAGCGAGTACCAGCAATTGTGAGTCCGCATTAAGCTGGACAGGGGAGATATAAAATGAATGCAAACAGCCTTTCATAATGTGACAGACAGATATCTTATTCTGACTGACAATCAATATAATCGTATAACTTAACTGATTGATCACGAATGCAAGTCGCACAATAGGCTTCACATTAATCTGTTAGTGCAAATATATTGGAAGAGAGTCTGCTTGCATAATAATGCATTTCTGTTACATCCTGGCATTTCTGAACACATTTACTCGTCTCTTCCATCTCCTCCTCCTCATCATCATGATCACTATCATTCCCTTCCTCCTATTCCTCCTCCCATCTGCTTTTCCCCCCTCCTTTTCCTCTTCCTCCTCTTCTTCTTCATCTCCTCCTTCTTCTACTTCTTTCTCCTCCTCCCCTCCACCCCTTCTGCTTTCTCCCCCTCTTCCTCCTATAGCCTCCTCTTTCTTCTCCACCTCTTCATCATCTCCTCCTTCTTCTACTTCTTTCTCCCCCTTCTCGTTCCCTTCCTCCTCCCCCAGTCCTCCCATCTGCTTTCCCCTCCTGTTCTTCCTCCTCCTCCTCCTCATTCCCTTCTTCCTTCCCCTCATTCTCCTCATCCTCACTCTCCTCATTCCTCTATTCCCACTTGCCTCCCCCTCCTCCTCCTCCTCCTCCTCCTCGTTCTCCTCTTCCCCGTCCTCTTCTTCCTCCTCCTCCACTTACCCCTCTTCTTCCTCCTCCTCCACTTACCCCCTTCTCCCTCCTCCTTTCCCTCATACCCCTCCTCCTGTTCTCCCTCCTCTTTCTCCCCCTCCTCTTTCTCCTCCTTAGGACCTAATTATCGTTTTCCTCTTCCTCCTATTACAGTCCATGAAGATATGCATGCAATACTCGACAGTTGTTTAAGGTGCCACTATATTAATGGGTCTATCGTAAGACCGTGGAACTACCTATCTCCATAGTAAGACATACACTGTAGTACTCTTCGGAATTACACACCTGTATCGAAAAAGAAACACACACAAAAAAAAAAACACACACGAACAAACAAATAAACAACCAAGGACAAGACTTGCGCGCGTGATGAAAATGGTTTACAATTCCACCTGTAATGACTACACTTGCCTCTGACGATTCAAATATCAGAGGCCAAACCTAACTAAGGATGACTCTATCTCGACTTCTTGGAGAGCTCAGAGCGTCCCTCAGGGAAAGAATTAAGTTAATGCAGACGAAGGTAACAGGCTCCACAACTCTTTGCAGAAATAAAATGGACCCATATCACGAAAAAACGCATAGACCAAGCAGAGATGTTTACATGTTAAGAGTCCTTTCCATCTCATTCCTTGCAAAACATAAAAGCAACGCTGCACGTGACGATTTGAATGCGAGTGAGTCATCATCTAACACAGACTTCCTATCTAGTGACCGTGTGTATGATGCTATAGTAGCCGAATGCTATTTTGATCACGTGACTGATGACGTAGTTAAAATCAGACCCTGCTATAAACGCAAAAGGCTCCTGATAAATTTTGCACCTGCACGGAATATCACTCGTAGTTTTACATAGTTACTAGTACAAATCTGTCTATATTCCAAATGGGAACAGACACCTCGCCCCAGGATTGGGCCTGCATCGCGACATTACATGATCTGACCCATTATCTATGACGTCACAATGGCGTAACCAAGATGGATGTCATGGATGTTGTGAGAAGTCGTGCAACGGGAGGAGCGTGCGGTGATAAAGTGGTCGTAGGATTATTTTCTCTCTTTTTACTGATTCTTATAAGTTCTATATCACCGTTAGTCAATGGAACGTTTTCTAGACGCTGTCTTATTTGAGAGAATTCCGCCTAATTTGAAGATAACAAAAACCAGCCTCTTGAGGTGAAATCACTATCGTTTGTAACAGAATGACATCGCGATCTGTGACTTTCCACTGAAATAGCGCCAAAATATTACTAGCAGTAAATCAGCAAACTTCTGGGCACTCAAAAAGCAAAGAGACAACTTACCGCACAATGGGATTCCGCTAGACACTATACATTTATTTAAACAAAATGCGTGTAACTAAATCCTGCCAATAAAGGAGCCATATATAGGGCCTACAATAAGTATAGCGTCTGGAATTTAACGTATGGGCCCTATATCTCAAGATAATAAAACATGTAAAAATTATCATTCTTATCTATATTTCTCTTTTCGGGGGGGGGGGGGAGATAGCTAAATAGTGGAATCATGATATTGTAGATGAAAATGATCGACTATATCGACCGACTTTTTCGCGATTTCGCATTATTTGCGTCGCCCAGGAAATAAAAATTACAGGTCAGTGGTTCACCTGGTCTTTGTGTACTTCTTTGAAGCAAGTCCGGTCTTGTTACCAAACATCCTTTGTCTCTGTAGGTCGAGATTATGTCGCGGAATAACAACAATGTCCGAGATGATCAGCTTCATAATTATTAAGGCTTCCTTTTTGACGAAATAAAGAGAGAACGCACAAACACAATTACTCTGTGTGTGTGTGGGTGTGTGTGTGTGTGTGTGTGTGTGTGTGTGTGTGTGTAAGTGTGTATGTGTGTGTGTGTGGCCGTGGGAGTATTGTATGCAAATTTCATTTCACAATTCACTCTGGCAGGAGAAAAGGAAACAAAACAAAATAAAACAGAAAAGATGTCGGGTGAAGTCAGCTCACCAATCAACGCAAACTGTGGTATTATCAGGGAGGTGAGACGAACCTCCCTGGTATCATACACTGCTTCAGTGCACACCACACGGGGATTGGAAGGTTTAAAAAAAAAAAAAAAGAGAACTACAGTAATCGATTAGTCACTGGGTTCAAATACATGGTGTTTAGTCAAGGCTAAAACGGACAAACGTGAACCGCATGGTTGGCTGCTTCTATTGTGGACGACATTTCCACACAGTTATTTCATCTCGTGTCGAAATTTGTTTAAAGAACAACTTCTCCACCCCCCCCCCCCCCCACACACACACATACAGATCAATCTATTTTCGTCACACATTGCCAAACTGTTGACATTGCTCTAGCTACGGGAATAAAAGTAGGCTCACTTGGCCACAACAGTCATGAGGTAGTGTGTTGTATATATGCTATAATCGTCTGACAACTGCAGTTGATATTTGTGCATAGCGTACTATGTCGATATGTCTTTCCTTATCCGTTATCATTAAAGTCACAATACAGAACAAAACTTTTTTTTTAAGACACCGAAAGTCAATATGAGTAAGCATGGAGCTACATGTACTGTAGCTCCACGGAGTAAGTAAAGGAATCTGAGATGTTCAGTTCAAGGATTCATTCATTCATTCATTCATTCATTCATTCATTCATTCATTCATTTCATGTTATTTCATTTCCGACAAAATTGTGCAATATGACATTAGCATATAAACAAAGGGATTGCATCTGAAGGGTGAAATAACAGCAGCATGAAAGAATGTGCCTATATTCAATCATTGCATTTTATTTCATTATCCTGCTCTTTCTCCCGTCTCCACTACAAAGACCAATGCAAATAATGCAATGCAAAATAATAAAAATCGATTTACCAAAGTAGCCATTTCATTGCAAACTTATACAGGATGCAGCGATCATGCATGCCACCCTTTATGTTTGCCCAACGAACCTGATTCTACTTACTCTATGCCATACAACACAGACAGGAAAATCGACGTACAGTAATCATAACATTAGACCGATCACCTTCTTAACATTTATCGTGCCGATGCGTGCTAGTCACATTGTAGGCTAGACGATACACTACTTTCGATCTTATTCAGAATAATAACATAGGTTCCTACTTGACTTAACTCCCAGGTCAATACCCAAAGCACGTGCTAGCTCTTGGAAGGTCATATAACAGACGTACATTAATTATTCTGCGCTTCGACAGTGACATGGTACAGGTATCGTATATCCAATGCGCGGTCGTGCATCGAAACATGGACGGGAAGTCCATGAAAACATGTAAACATGTATACCCACTGGTATAAATACGTGTACATGTGTAACAGAAGAGCTCTTTAATAAATAACAGCACACATTAATATCGCTACAACATGCAGTCCTTGGCCGACCCTTTATGCCCAGAGTCATGACCGTCGACATATAATGTAGGCGTATTGTTAGATCTTATTTATTATAACAATCATACACATAGGCCTACATGTACAGATACTGCAATGGTAAAC